>NC_056744.1:1720959269-1721184269 GCF_019279795.1 Protopterus annectens | reverse complement strand
GAGTAGAGCTGGAGTTTCTTTAACTGGGCAGCATATGACATCTGTTTGAGCCCTTTGATCCTCTTGGTGAGGTACTTTTGGGGTCTTTCCAGTTGCTGCAGGTGTCTGGTAAGGTACATCCCAAAAGGGGCATTGTACTCAATTATGGGCCTGATGAGGGATGAGTAAAGAGGCACGATGACCTCCCTGATCTAGATGTGAATCCCTTCATGATTAGGTGGGCTATATAAAATGTTTTTCTAACCACTTTGGCCACGTGGTTGTCAAATGAGAGATTGCTATCAACTTGGGTCCCCAGGTCCCTAATTACTTCTTCTGTACTTAATGGATTACCACCTATGTGGTAATTTGTGGGCACTTTGTTTTTGTCAAAGGGGATGACTATACACTTTTTGGCATTTAGCTTGAGGCCATGGCTCTGGCACCACTTGTCTGTTTCTATGAGGCCCTTTTGGATGATGCTTGTGTCGGCTGGAGAGTCTATTATGGTGCCCAGTTTGCAGTCATCTGCGAACTTGGTCAGCCACAGTCCTTCCGTGTTGGCCTGTACCTCCGAGAAATATATACCGAACAAGAGAGGTCCAGGACTGAGCCTTGTGGGATGCCACTTGTAGCTGGTTTGGAGTCTGACATGGCTCCAGCAATTCTAATCATGTGGGTTCTGTCCTTGAGCCAGTTTGCAACCCATCTAGTGACATAGGGGTTTATATTTAAGCTGGTGAGCTTATCTATAATGCCCGAGTGGGGTATTGTATCGAAGGCTTTTGCGAGGTCCAGGTAGGCTGTGTGGACCACCTTCCCTCGTCAGTGGCCTTGGTGACTGTTTCAAAGAAATCAACCAGGTTTAAGAGGCAGGATCTGCCCCTAACAAAGCCGTACTGGGTAGGATCCAGTGTCTGTAGGTCCCCAATATCTTTATTTATTAGGTCCATGATGATCCTTTCCATAGCTTTGCAGACCAAGCTAGTCAGGCTTATGGGGCAATAGTTTCCAGGATCCGTTGAGGCACCACCTTTGTGGAGAGGGACCACTGTTGCTGTATGTAACTCTTTGGGTACATATCCTGTAGTAAGGCTGAGACTGAACAGTAGTTTTAGGTTTGGGTTTAGCTCTTCTTGGAGTTCATGTAGGATGCAGCCCGGGACACCATCTGGTCCTATTGATGCTGTGTTTTCATGTTTCATTCATTCATGTTTTATTCTCAAGCCTTCATCAATTCCCAAATATTTATACACTACCTCCTGCTTAACTCCCTTTATATCACATTTCTCTCCCAGATTGATATTTTCTTGGTAGTGCAACTTTCCTGCTTTAAACATTGTCATTTGGTCTTCATAAATGTGCAAAAACATTCTTATATCATCTAATAAAGTTTTAACCACTCACAGTTGTGTTTTCAATTCCTCATCTGATGAGCATTACATTTTTAAGTCATTCACTAAAAGTAGATGAGAAGTCTTTAAGCAAGGCTGAGTTCTGGGAGCCAAATTATAACCATGGCCTAATCTGTTAAGAAGACAGCTTAATGGGTTAAGGACAACATTTAAAAAAAGCAGTGGGAACAAATAGTCACCCTAAAATACCCCCTCTGAATTTGTATCCCTCATATAATAATTTGTCCTTTATCATGGCTTAACTGCAGACTGGATTGCCACTGTAATATAACCAATTAATGTATGGTGTAATCTCAGCCATCTTTCTTTATTCATGAATGTGGGATACTGTGAAATGCTTTTTGTACACTATCCATGTCATGCTTAGATTCTTCCCATTTTCACAATTCTTCATTAGGGCTTTATATAGCAACAAATGATCCTTTGTTCTGTATGGCCTCCTTTTGTCACCCTTTAGTTCTATTGTCCTAAATGAGTTTTTTTCTAAACGACTATAAGCTCTATCTCAATATCATTATATAGTTTGCACACTGCCGGAAAGAAAGTTATTGGTCTTGAGTTTTTAGGATGGCTTGCAGGTTCATCTCTTAAGGAGGAGTATCATTTTTCCTGTTGTTAATCAGACTGGTGTCTCTTCCGGATGTGCATATAAGTAATTTTATTCAGGGCTAAATCTTTGTTTTTAGCAAAAAGTTATGTACTGCATCTCACCCTGGGGTTTTCCAGTTAGGGGCTTTTCTTGTTTCAGTTTCTCTGGTCAGTACTTCTTCCCACTTCATATTCTCTGCATTTGTACTCCTCACTGTTTCTTTTAATTTTTCTATCCATTCAGCACCTTTATGTTGCACGTGGTATTCATAAATATTTCTCCACAAGTGTGCAATAGATTCTGGTCTGTTCTAATACTGCACATTATTTTTATCATGTCTATCTTTATAAGTATTTTTATTGATCTGTTCATTCTTCTATACTCTTAATAGTGATGCTTCTGTGTCTTATTTGCTTTATAGTTTTCTCTGTTCGATACTTTCATGATGGCATTTGATTTCTGCCCCTTTTTCATTACTGCCCTATATTTCTGTGGTAAGATTATATCGGTTATTAATTTAGCTGCACAGTAATAAACATACCCTTCTTAGTTTAGTTATATCACGTGAAGTTTTGTTAATAGTCTTGATGACTGTGTTCACTTGTTTTATCAGATTTCTAACATTTTGGGACTTACTGACTTGCTGTAATCTACTTGTTAAATTGATCTTAACAAGTCTGTCCATCACTATTAAATTAAGCAACTCTTGCAATGATCTTTTTCTTCTGAGGGCACATTCATTATTCTCCATTTCCTGTGGGCATTCTACAGAAAGTTCCAAAACATCGTCCAGTGACATATTAACTTCAGCTGCGTCCTATATCATCTACTGCTCTTTCATATAGAAGCTCACTGACCTATCACTCCATAACATTGACTGCACTGGAGTTGCCACAGTTTCCTGTTCCTCCTCTTACTGTGCTACTCCAACTGAACTTTTGAGCTGTTTCCTAATAAAGGCTCTGGAGTGGCGTCAACTGATACTGATCAGATGCTTCCCATTCATCCTGTTTCTCCTTAATTTAGGCACTCACTTGTCGCATGTCTCGTGCAATAAAATAAGACATTGAGGATGGTTATGCGTTCAAGTAATTTATTGTACATAAACACATCAGGAGCTGTAACTGGCGCATGCACTTCAAACTTCATAAGCTTACTGACTGACTCATTACTTCTAACACACTCGCATGTGCATCTCCATTCATGGTTGCACTCACTCTGAATGACTATACAAAATGGCAGCGATCTTGTACTTACAATCTAGCTACAGTAGCTGACAAGGTTCAAGATGGACAGTGATCTACATCCTCCCTCTAATTTGTTCGACATTCAATAGGAGACCAAGGCATTTTACAAGCTACATCATATCACATCAACATTTAACAACAAATTTGAACTCAAGTCCAAGTTGATGTTTATTTCGGATTGGGTCTGGAAATTCTACCCAATCTGGTCACATAAAAAAACTTTGAATGGGTTTAGCAACAGGGACAGTCTCTGGGGATTCCTCCATAACTGGAACTCCAGGGACTGCATTAGGATTATTTAAAGAAAGTAGACTGTCCTCTGGAATTCAAACGGTTGTAGAGTATCTCTGAGTAAAAGAGTCAATGGCACAGGCAATCTGCTGTGTCACTGGTTTGGAGACTGGTAATACAAATCTTCAATTCCTTTTGAAATCTATTCCTTCAGATTGTATAATGTAAGGTCTCGGTTCTTCACAAATGTTCTTGATGACTCCCAGTTGGTCATATCCTTTTGATGTTTGCATTGTCACAACTTCCCCTTGTCTTCATGGTCTAAGAGGTTTACTGGACTTATCATAGTACAACTTTTGTGAATTATATTTTCTCAAAAGTTAAGTTTTAACAATTTTGTTTTCCTTTGCATTTGGTACTAACAATTATTTACTGAGCAGAAGAGTTGTTCTAGTTTGGACATTAATCTCTGAGCAGTTGAACCAACTAAGTTGTCTCAAGGACTGTTTCTGAGATTGAGTAAGTTAAGGAAAACATCGGCAACATCTCTCTTGGATTTCTCCAACAAACATTTTGCACTCTGAACTGCACGTTCAGCTAATTCATTGGACTGTGGATACTCAGGACTACTAGTAATATGAACAAAGTCCCAAGACTCAGCAAATATCTAACTGTTAACTTGTAAACTGTGCACCATTGTCAGACATGACTTTGTGCATATTACCACTGACAGAAAAATGTCCCTTTGATTTTGTAATGACAGCGCCAGATGTTAATTTGGGAAGAAGGTCAATTTCAAACCAATCTGAAAAAAAAAATCTACCAACAATAAATAATGTTGACCATTCCATTTGAAAATATCAGTAGCAACTGCCGACCATGGTAATTCAGGAATGTGGTTTAGCTGAAGTGGTTCCATTTGTTGGTGTGGTTATCTGCTGTTGCAAATTGAACAAGCTAGAGTTTCCTTCTCTGTATCTTTTGGCATAGAAGCCCAAAATTCTAACCTCTTGTCCTTCTTTTGCTTGAATCAGTGCCCAGGTGCCCATGATGCAAAATTTTGATATATTCCTGTTGTAATGCATTATCTTCCATCATGAGCTAATACTAATAAGAAACAAATCCTGGGCTAAATGGAGAGCAACTAGAGATGTCTCAGAACACCTGAACTTTAGACAACTGCGTAATACTACTAAAAAAGCCATACTCTCTGACAAAAAAGCCTATTATAGTAAACTTCAACAGTCTTACACTAAGAATCCACAAAAACTTTGGACTGCCATTAGTAACCTTCTTCAACCCGGCCATTGTAGTACCCCTCCACCCCTACAGTCAGAAAATAAAACCAATCTAGAAATTGCCAATGCCTTTAATACCTATTTTACGGAGACCACTCAAACCCTGGCCAGCCAACTAACCTCTGCAAATGCTAACCTACCTAATGCCCAACATGACAGTCTTCCTATTTTCCAGATAAAATCCATCTCAGTCTCCTTTATCCAGAAACTAATCCACAAGCTAAAACCCTGTACACCCTCTGATGACAACCTACCAGCTGAATACCTTCAACTTGCAGCCAGAGCAATTGCTCATCCTATATCTATTCTTATTAACCGTACCATTTCTGAAAGCACTATCCCCAATCTTTGGAAAATCTCCCACATCATTCCCTTACATAAAGGAGGCAACTCTAATGAGTATTCCAACTATAGGCCCATAGCACTACTCTCACCTTTAGCTAAGATCATGGAGAAATGTATCCATCATCAGCTAATAGACTACCTAACAAAAATAACATCCTGTCCAGCTGCCAACATGGCTTTAGACCCTTTCACAGCACCACCACTGCCCTACTATCTTTCACCAATACTATTAACACCAACCGTAAAAATAACTACCTCTCATCTGCACTCTTCATTGACCTGTCAAAAGCCTTTGACACGGTCAATCACTCCCTACTTATTAATACCCTACAATCCCTCTCTCTGGATACTAATTCTATCCTTTGGTTCAAGTCTTAACTCAGCAACCGAAAACAAGCTGTTTTGTGGCAAAATCACTTGTCTTCATATCTCCCTGTTTTACTAGCAGTCCCTCAAGGCTCTATTCTAGGACCCCTTCTCTTCTCTCTTTTCATAAATGATCTTAATGTAGCTATTCCTCAATCCACCTGCATATAGTATGCTGATGATTCTACTATCATCTGCTCTGCAAAATCTCTCCCTGAACGTCAATCTCTAAGCCAAACTGTCTTCTCCATAGTAGAAACATGGTTCCAAAACCGGTGCCTACTCTTGAATGCCAAAAAAACATTACTTCTGATTACTCCTAACAACAAGACCCCTCCCATACACTTCTCCATCCTAGCTAGTAATGGAACCCTTATATCACCTGAGCTGACCTGTAAGTTATTAGGAGTTACAATAGACAATAAACTCACTTTTGACAATCATATTAATAACACCATTAAGTCCATTAACAGGAAAATTAGGCTCCTTGTATAGGATAAGACCCTTCCTCACCCCTAAAGCAAGAACTACCGTTGCCCACTCTCATTTACTCTCTACCCTCCTCTATGCTTCTCCCATTTACACCAATTTAAAGCAAAACAATCTCAACAAACTTACCAAAGCCTGCAACAGTATTGCAAGGTTTGTAACTGGTAAGCCCTACAGAACCCATCACTGCATTAACCTACATCAGCTAGACTGGCTTGAACTGCAAAATGCTCTGCTACTCTCTCAACTAACAATTGCTCATAAAATAGTCTACCTACCTAACAACACACCTACACTAAACAATCTTATAACACCCTATAATAATCTTCATTCCCTACACTCCTCTAATAAACTCCTATCTTATATACCCAAATCTAACAACTTGGCTGGTGACACCTTGTTCTCCATCACCACTGGTAAGCAATGGAACATGCTGCCACCCAACCTAACCTCAATTTCCTCCTTTCCCCTCTTCAAACATAATCTTAAAAATCACCTAAAAAACCACTGGTTATGCCCTTGCTGCAACCCTGACTAATACTCTACTCTTAGTTTGTAACCTCACTTCTCACTCTTTCTTTAAATTACTACTCTGGCAACAAATGTTCTGTAAATGTTATGTACCATAATTTGTTAATCCTGATGGTTTACTGTACAATGTTATGTTAATTCCTTCCTAAGGTACATGGCATTGCCTCTTATTGCTTTGTATTTTCTATATTATTATTAAGTATGTGGAGGTTTTCTCCCCGGGCCTCTACTGAAAATGGAAATATCTCCAGCTAGACTAGCCCGGTCAACAAATGTAAAATAAATAAAATAAAATAAAAAAATAAAATCTTGATAGGGAAAATATTGCTGAATGTCTAGTGGTAAGCTGATTTGTCATGCTGGTCATCCTTGACTGATAACATTTTTCAGCTTCTGGAGAATTGGGTCTGAAGTTGTGTGATTTCTGAGTTCATCAAGATCTGATGACAAAACATTTCTGACTTCCATGATTTCAAAGTCTGCTTTCTCATTTTCATGCTGTTCTGTTATTTGTCTGGGTGCTCATGACAAAGCATCAGCAAGGTACGAGTATTTGCCTTTTGTATAGACATTATTGAAATTGTACTTTTGCAATTTTAACATAATGTGTTGCAAGTGTGCTGGTGCTGTATGTATTGGCTTTTTCAAAATTGTCACTAGAGGTTGGTGATCAGTCTGTCTTTGGATAGGTCTTCCATAAATATAACCATTGAACCTGGAACATGTGAACACTACTGCCAAAAGCTCTTTCTCTATTTGTGCATACTACATCTCTGCTTGAGTTAAACTTTTGGATGCATAGGCTACTGGTATGCCTTTCTGAAGACATGCTGCACCAAGACCATACTTTGAAACATCACAAGAAAGAGTTAAACATTTTTGAACATCATAATATCTCAATGTGGGCAAACTAGCAATTTTTTGCTTCACTACATCAAATACTCTTTGATGTTCCTCCAACCACAACCACTTTGCATTTTTGTGGGTCAACTCATGTAAGGATGCTGAAAGCTCATGCAAGTCTGGGATGAACTTTCCTAAATGCTTAACCATACCTAAAAAACATTGTAAAGTTGTAAAGATGTGATACTGTCTGGAACTGGCATTTCAAGAAATGCTTTTGCTTAGATGGATCTGGTTGCAAGCCAGAACTGGTAAATAAATGTCCCACATAAGTAACTCCTTTCAGTCTGAATTTAAATTTCTGAGGATTCAGTTTAAGATTTACTTCACATGCACAGTCTAGAACTTTCCTGAGATTTCTATCATGTTCCTCATTACCACTGCCCCACAACAATAATGTCGTCTACTAAAACAGCACATGGATAACCAGAAAAAAATTGCTCCATTGCACTTTGGAATACTTCACTGGCAGAATTTATCCCAAATGGCATTCTCAAAAATTGTATCTACCAAATGGTCTACTGAGAGTGGTTAACAATGAAGATTTATGATCCAGTGCAATTTGACAAAAAGAACTTTTTGTATCTAAGACAAAACAAACAGTGTAATTTGGCATAACAGCGGATGCCTCTTCTACTGTAGGATGAGGAGGACACTTAAGTGCTTTGTATAAATCTCTTGGATCAATACATATTTGAATATCATTTGAGCTTTTCTTATAAGCTACGACCATGGAAGATACCCATTCAGTTGGTTCTTCCACTGGAGTAAGGACACCCAAATTCACCATTCTGTCTAGTTCTGCTTTTACTTTGCTCTACATTGCTAATGGAAGTTTTCATGCTGGTCTGACAACTGGACTTATTGCATGGTTTACCTTTATTGAATATGTGACTGGAAGTTTGCCAAGCTTGTCTTTGAAAATATCAGCATATTTGCTAGAAATATTCTGTGTAAAATCGTTGTTCATACTTGTATGGTAAACCTCTTTATTAAATGAAGTCAGTCTCTTTCTCGGACAGACTTTGAGGCCCAACAGTGACTGCACGTGTCTTTTGACTACATAAAACTGCAAGTTATGGCTGTTAACAGTAGAATGGCATGAAAGAACTACTGCGCCATCAGTTTGAATCTCTTCACCACTGCGAGCAACTAGTTTTGCACACTTTGCTGAATCAAGTTTCTCACCAGCTTTTACTTTAGCAAACATTTCTGCTGATATAACATTGCACTTGAATCCAGTGTGTACTTAAAGCTCTACAGGTTTCCCATTAATTTGTACAGTGCAAAATATTTCACTCTTTGCTGACAACTGATAGTCTACTGTATTAACTGTTTCATCCATCACAGAGACACCATCAATATAAAACGTTTGCTCATGGCTCTCTACCTGATCTACATGCTTTTTGACATACTCTCTTTTAACATAAGTCTGCTGCATTTTAGACTTGCAAATCCTTTTGAAATTATTCCACTTTTTACATTTGCAATATTGTTGACCAAAAGCTAAACACATTTTTTGTTTGGGTTCATGAGTGCCTCCACAAATGAGACAGTTAACAATAAGACTGGTTGTGGCAGCCTTTGGTTTGTATTTCTTTTCCATCTTAACTTTCTGTTGCACACTATCAACATTCACACTAGCAGATACTGCAAGCATGCTTTCCTCATTCATGAGCATATTCGTATGCTTTTCTGTAAAGCTCATGTATTTGACAAATCTCTATGGCTTTGCTTAATGTTAATTCACTATCTTGAAGCAAAATCTTTCTCACTGCATCATTATTAACATTACATACAAGATAACTCATCTAGTAAATCACCAAATCTGCACATTTTAGCTTTACTTATTAAGTCAGTAATATAAGCTGCTATAGTTTTGCCAGACTTTTTATTTATTGGGTAAAATATGCACCTTTCCACTGTACTATATGTTTGAGGCTTACACATTTCTCTAAATTTATGTTTTAAGCACTCAGAGTCTTCTTGCATTTCAGCCTGTATCACAAAATGGTGCTTCTCCCCCTCCCCTGCATACAGAGCAGGTGCATACACAAGTGAACATTCCTTCTCAATGGCTTCTGAGTCAATTAAATTGAGGAGTATAAATGTTCTTGTATGTGTGTCTTTATCAAAAAATGCAGCCTGTATGACAATATCATATTCTTGCTCAAACACTCGTCAGTTCTCTGCAATATTATTATCAAATACCAGTGGCCCAGGTCTGTGAAATCCCTCTGCCATAAGAACAAAATTCATTTAAATATAAGCATGGACCAGGTACTTGTAATTATGCCCAACTGCATAACAATCTCAGTGAAATTGTTTTATCTTAACACTGCAAACACTCCAAACACTTTGGACACTGAAAAATCTAAGTTACTGCAAAAAAGTCATAAACTGTGAAAAAATTCAGACATTTTAGCCTTTTTGTATATTTTAAACCCTTCAGAGATTATTTCAAACATTTTAATCATTATATCACTATTTCGGGCATTTCATTTATCTCAGTAATTTCGAAGGTTTTGAATGCTTCACCACACATTCAGTGACTGAAAAATCATTCAAACGAGTTGAAGTACCTTTGAATAATTGCTGACCTGTTTTGGAGTTCACTTCTGTGTATTATCCACTTCTAATTGCGTACCTCATGGTTTGTGAGTTGCTTCAACAATCAGATCCCATTCTGACACCATGTCGTATGTCTCGTGTATTCAAATGAGACACTGAGACTGGGTATGCGTTCAAGTCTTTTATTGTACATAAACACGTCAGGAGCTGTAGCTGGAACATATAAACTTGACAAGTTTGCTGACTGACTCATTACTTCTAATACACTCCCTTGTGCTTCTGCATTCATGCTTGCACTCACTCTGAATGACTATACAAAATGGCACTGACCTCGCACATGCTCAGTAACATATGCACATGCTATCTAGCTACAGTGGCTGACTAGGTTCAAGATGCACACTGATCTACATCACTGTTCCATCATGCCATGACTTTACCAGTGTTAGATTTTCTACACTAAATCCGTCACTTTGCAGGTAATCCATAACTTCAGTTTCTATTTTTTTTAATTCTCAATTATTAATCCTCTTTTCTACTTCCACCTTTGATTTCTTATTTTTGTACTCTAAAATTTCCCAAATCCATATGCCTTTGCCTGTATTTCTCTTCAAATATCTTTGGTGGTGCTTTTTTATTGATTAGTTTTGCTTTCTCCTTTGCATAAATACTGTGCCATATCAAATCTCTTTTTCTTTCCCATGTTCATATTTTCTTCTTCTGATTTCTCCTGTTCCATCTATTTCTCCTTACTTTGGGGACTCATTATTCCATCATTGTGTGACATAACATGTGTTAGAATTTCTACACTTAATCCTTCACTTGACAGGTATTCCATAACTTCAACTGTTTAACTATTACTTTACTAATCTTCTGTTCTGTGTTCCCCCTTGATGATCTTATTTTTTGTCCTGTAAAATTTTCCATACCTGGGTGCCTTTTTGCCCGTATTTTCTCTTTGAATATCTTTGGAGCTGCTTTTTTTTTTGTATCGATTACTTTGACTTTATCATTTGTATAAATATTACACCATATCAGATCTCTCTTTGTTTCCCATATCCATGTTTCTTTTTTTATACCTTTCAAAATCTCTAGCTTTACATTTTCACACCCTTCTGTTTCCAAACAGCCAAAGGTTTCTTGGTCTATATAATGTTTTTCATGAATTTGTTTTCTTACTCAACACAGATTTGTATTTGAAGCTTTTAAGAGATTTTCATGTGCAAGTAATTTTCTGTCCTCTAATTTCTCTCAATCATTTTGGAATTTTTTTCTATACAAAAATTCTGTTGTTGTTGTTTCTTTCGGCTTTTCCCAGTTAGGGGACGCCACAGCGGAACTCCGGTCCGCTAATGATTGGTAGTTGATTTTTATGTGCCGAGTTACCAGCCCTGACGCACAACCTTCAACGAATGTACGTCCATTCACGCATGTCTCCACGCAGAAGACGCTCTAGCTGAGAATCAAACCGGTCAGTGTCTTACTGTGAGGCGACAACGCTACCGCAGCACCATCACCGCGGGTTATACAGAAATTCTGTACTTCTCTCATAACAATAACAATACATAATTTCTGCCTTTCTTATCCTCAGTAGTCCACTCTATAATTTTTATTGCTGTTTTTGGCCCGTTGGTTTCTGTATTTTTCGTAGACTACTACTTCATTCTACAACAGGGGAGCCATCACTTAAGGATGAATTCTGTTCCAGGTTTACTGCTCTACATTTCCTTACCCTTTAATTTCTCCAGTTTGTTTGAGTGTCTAATACTATAATAAAATAAAGCCACTGACTCAGGCTGGAAAACAGTGAAGAATTTTATTCCCCGCTTTCGTCCATAAACTTTTTCAGAATAAAGTAAAACACTCAAAAACTTTAAACTGTATTTAAATTTGATTAATTGAATGAATTTTGTATTGGTAGAGATTTATATAAATTAAAGTTTTTGAGTGATTTGCTTTATTCTGAAGTCTACGGAGGAAAGCGGAGAATAAAATTCTTTCACTCTAAAAACCTTGGTGCAGTCTTCACTGTTTTTCCAACCTGAGCCGGTAATTTTATTTTATTGTTTTAAATTACCATCTGCTATTCCAGTTTGAAATTTTTTTCATGGGTTTCTAATATCATGACAGGAATGGACCCCATTCCTGAGTCAAATTATGATTAAAGTTCATGAAATTAGTATTGTTTCAATCTTTGATGTGAGCCAGAAGTGCCTTTGCAGCACCCACAATGTGCTCAGAAATGACTCCTCCTGCAATTCATACGGAGTTACATGTATCTGTAACACACTGAAGTATGACTGTAAATTCTTTTTTATAAGACTTACTGCTCCTACTGATACTGTCTGGGTATCCTTCTTCCACACTGCCATTGTTTCTGTCTGCAGATCCTGGTAGTTTATGACTTTGTGTTTCTCTGTACGTAAGACACTCTAGTCACTGGGTGTAGCAGTTTGAATGTTTTCTTTTCCTGGACTACTATATCTGGTCTTCTCGTATCTATTTTTTGAACTGCTGGTAATTGGTAATTCCATGTGATATAAAACGTTACCATTTTCTATAATGCTTTGTGGCTCATGTTTCCAATGCTTCTCAGCTGCTTCCATATTATAATGTTTGCACAATCCCTAACGCAACAGTCTTGCCACATTATTATGTCTTTTAGTATACAGGCCTTCTACCATTAGTGTATCACACTCAGCAACAAGATGTGCGACTGTTACCAGTTCTGTTGTACAAAACCTGCATTTGTCTGCTTCTCCGACATGTTCATTGGACCTTCTAAACCAATGTGTATGTAGCCACTATCCTGGTCTGCCAATATTAACCTTTCTTCTTTTGGTTTAAATAAACTTCTCTTTAGCCATTCCTGCATTAGATCCTGATCTTGATCAGCATGAGGTTGTTCCAGGAGTTTTCTGTACTTGCAACTATATTTATGCATTTTTTACATTCCTTGTCTCATCATCGGATCCCTTACCTCATATTCCTTTTGTTTTTTGTCACATTCAGTTGCTGACTTTTATCTACTTCTAGTTTAATTTCCATTCCCACTTGACACCGATATGCTTCCTGCTAAGTTAAGCAGGGAAGTCATCTTTGACTTCATCTCCTCATGATTTAAAACTTTCACTATGTTTGGATCTTGTGAGGTCAGCAGATATGTACAGAGGTCTGCAATTGCAGATCTGTACAAGTAACCATTTTCGAGGAGGACCACACCTCCTTTAAAATGGGGAATATATAATCTTTGGTATACACTGATTTTTATAAATCATTTGATAAGCATGAAGCATTTTTCTTGTTTGCCTGTCCAACTGATCTAGTACCTTTTGGGGCCAGTTAGTCACCCCAAAACTGTAAGTTAGAACTGGAACAGCAAATTGGTTTATAGCTTTGACTTTGTTCCTAGATGTCAGGGCTGTTTTCAATATGAATTTTAGTCTACTAAAATATTCCTTCCTAAGTTTTATTTGCATTTGTTTATGTTTTGTTGATCCTAAATTAGTTTCCTAATAATTATATACCCCCCCCCCCCCACTCAAATTCTTTTATGTCACATCTCTGTTACAGACTGATATTTTTCTTGGTGCTGCAGCTTTCCTGCTTTAAAGGTTGCTTTTGCATGTTTATCAAGACCAAATGACATTCTTATATCAAGTAAAGTTTTGACCACTTGAAGTTGTGATTTCAGTTCCTCATCTGATGAGCTACGTAGTTTTAAATCATCCACAAAAAGAAGATAAGTCTTTACACTTTGCTGTTTTCTGAGAGCCAAATTATAGCCATGGCCTAAGCTGTTAAGTAGACAGCTTAATGGGGTAAGAGCAAGACAAAGGAGCAGCGGTGACAAAGAGTCACCCTGAAATATCTCCCTTTGAATTTGTATCCCTGTGATAATTTGTCCTTTATCATGGCTTACCTGCAAAGTGGTTTGCTACAGTTTAATGGTCACTCTAATGTAATCCATCAATGTAGGGTGTATCTTAAACATTTTAAGCACTCTTATCATTGAATGTGGGATGCTGTCAAAATGCTTTTTTAAAGTCTATCCATGCCATACTTGGATTCTTCCCCCTTTTATAATTCTCCATTATGACTTTATTTAACAACAAATGATCCTTTGTTCCATATCACTTTCTTTTGTTACCCTTTTGTTCTACTGCCATGACTGAGTTTTCTTCTAAATGACTATAAACTCTGTTGGCATAATTTTTAGTGTATAGTTTATACATCGCTGGAAGGCAAGTTATTGGTTTGTAGCTTTTAAGATATCTTGCAGGTTCACTCTTAAGGAGGGGTATTGTTTTTCCTGTTGTTAACCAGGTTGGCGTCTCTTCAGGGTGAGCATATAAATAGTTCTTATTCATGGCTAAATCTTCATGTATGTAAAGATGTTAATACTTTTAGCCACAAGATACTGACGGCAGCTGGGCCTGGAATTCTCCATTTAGGAGCTTTTCTTAATTTTGTTTCAATTTCTCTAGCCATTACTTCATCCCATGTTATATCATGTACTTTTGAACTTCTTATTCTTTTTTTTTACTTCTTCTATCCATTCAGCATGTTAGGTATCACAGGATCTTCATAGACAGACTCCAAAATGTGTCTATTTCTTCTTTTTCAGTGGTGTTTTGAGTCTTTTTGCCTTGTTTCCTAATTCTCTATAAAACTTTTTTGGGTCATTAATTAATTGCTTATTTTCTTATTTCCATATATATATATATATATATATATATATATATATATATATATATATATGCATATCTGCTAAGTTTTTCTGTCTGTGCTGATATTTTTAGTTTATTATTTGCAATAATGCATGATAGATCCTGATCTGTTCTGTGTATAGCTTTTATCACATCTAAGTATTTTTGTTGATCTGTTCCCTCTTCTATATTCTTCTAACGGTGACACTTCTTGTCTTAACTGCTTTTTGGTTTTCTCTATTCGATACTTCCATGATGTCATTTGACTTCTCCCCTTCCTTTCCCTTACTGTCCTGCGTTTTTGTGACTTTATCTGTTATTAATTTAACTGCACAGTAATATATCCTACTTACTTCTGTTATACTGCACAAATCTCTATGAATAGTCCTAATTACTATATTTGTTTTATCAAACTTTTAACATTTTGAGTCTTACTGACTTTCTGTAGTCTATTTCTTTCATTGATCTTAATATGTTGATCCATCTCTATTAATCAAGCAACTCTTCCCTTAGATCATTTTCTTCTAAACTAAGGGCCCATTCTTTGTTCTGTGTTCTCTGAGGGAATTCCAAAGAAAGTTCCAGAACATCTTACTGTACCATATTGTCTTCAGCTGCACCATGTGTCATCTGTTGCTGTTTTACATGGGAACTCACTGGCTTATCACTCCACAACATTGAATGCATCAGATTTGCCAAAGTTTCCTGTTCCTTCCCTTGCTGTGCAACTCCAATTGAACTTCCGTGATGGCTTCGGAATGAAGGCTCCAAAGTATCTTCATATGGCTACTGGTCAAATGCTTCCTGCTCCACTGGTGTCTCCTTAATTTGGGGGCTCATTGTTCTATCAAGCTGTGTTGTTTTCAGAGTTAGATTTTCTTCACTAAATCCTTTACTTAGCAGGTAATCCATAACTCAGTTTGTATTTCTTTAATTTCTCCATTACTAATCCTCTTTTCTACTTCCCTCTTTGTTTTCTTATTTTTTTGTACTGTAAAAGTTTTCAAATCCATCTGCCTTTGCCTGTATTTCTCCTTAAATATCTTCAGTGCTTTTTTATTCATTACCTTTCCTCTTTCCTTTGCATAAATATTGCACTGTATTAAATTGTGGTGACCCCTAACCGGGAAAAGCCGAAAGAAGAACAACATTAAATCTCTTTATTTCTCACGTCCATATTTCTTATTTGGACGTCTCCCACTCCTTCTGTTCCTCCTTACTTGGGGGACTCATTGTTCAAGCATGCTGTGACATAACGTGTGATAGACTTTACACTAAATCCTTCACTTCGCTGGTGTTCCATAATTCAACTTCTATTTTTTTTAATTCTGCTTTATTAATCTTCTGTTCTACAATCCCTCTTTGTGTTTTTTTTTTTTTTTTGCATGTGAAGTTTTCCATATCTGGGTGGCTTTGTCTATTTCTCTTTGTATATTGTTGTAGCTGCTTTTTGTATTGATTAATTTAGCTTACTCCTTTGAATATTGTATTTTATCAGCTCTATCTCTTTGCCCTGTCCGTATTTCTTTTTTATACCTTTCAAAAATCCCTATATTTTACTCTTTGTATTTTTGCACTTCCTCAGTGGCTTCTTTTCCCAACCAACCAAAGGTTTCTTGGTTTATATATTGTTTTTCATAAATCTGTTTTATTAATCAACAGAAACTTGCATTTGAAGCTTTTGACAGTTTTTCTTGTGCAAGTATTTGTCTTTCCTATAATTTCTCTCTCAATCTTTTTGTATATCTTCTGTCTGAAAATTCTGGGCTTTTTGTATAATAGTAACAATACATAATTTCTTTCTTATTCTCAGTAGTCCACTCTATCATCTTTATGGCTCTTTTTTTGGACTGTCAGTTTTTGCATTTTTTGTGTACTGCTACTTCCTTCTACAACAGGGGGGCCCATCATCCCCCTGAGACTGACCCAGCCCTACTGTGGGAATATTTCCATGCCTTGAAGATTCTACACTGTCATTTTTGCCAGTCCTGGCACAAGGTTGCCTACCAGGAATGGATGTATTTTTATCCTGGGGCTTGTGCACCAGCTGTCTTTTTATATTTTTTTTAACATATTTCTTTCCATGATATATGATATGCAATATATATATATATATATATATATATATATATATATATATATATACACAATATTTTATATATATATATATATATATATATATATATATATATATATATATATACATATATA
This sequence comes from Protopterus annectens, assembly GCF_019279795.1. Lineage (NCBI taxonomy): Eukaryota > Metazoa > Chordata > Ceratodontiformes > Protopteridae > Protopterus > Protopterus annectens. The sequence goes on along the minus strand of NC_056744.1, from coordinate 1,721,167,388 downwards.
TATACACACACACACATCATTGCCATCTTGGTGAGATTTTGTAATTTCAGGGTCTACCTTGTGAAGGTACTCATCAAGACCTGTGGATGAATTTGATTCCAGAAATACTACTCTTTATTTACTTGTTGATTTATCATCTCTCCATTCATGATGTATGTTTTTATTATGCACAAGTCCACTCTTTTATTTTTTCTATACAACTTACTGCATTCAGAACATTTATATGGCTTCTATCTTTTTAATTTTTCCAAATTTTTGGGGTTTCTAATAGCATGACGGGAATGGAACCCATTCCTATGTCAAAGTATGATCAAAGATCATGAAATTAGTATTATTTAAAGCTTTGATGTCAGCCAGAAGTGCTCTTCAAAGCACCTGCAATGTGCCCAGCAATGACGACTCCTGCAATTTGTACAGAGTTGCATGTATTGGTAATATATAAAAATGAATCTACAATTGTATTTAGAAAAGACCCGTTGCTCCTACTACTGTTGAACTGTCTGGGTAATTTTCTTCCACACTGCCCCACATTTCTGCCTGAAAATCCTGATATTTTATGACTTTGTGTCTTTCCGTACACAAGACACTGTAGTCACTGGGTGTAGCGATTTCATTGATCGATGCTACATTTGCCTTTTCATGGACCGCTATATCTAGTCTTCTCGCATCTATCTTTTGAACTGTTGGTAATGGGTGATCCCATGTTATGTAGACGTTACCATTTTCTATGATGCTTTGTGGCTCATGTTTCCAGTGTTTTTCAGCTACTTCAGTATTATAATGTTTGCACAATCCCCAGTGCAACAATCTTGCCACATTATTATGCCTTTCAGTATACAATCCTTCTGCCATTAGTGCATTACAACCAGCAACAAGGTGTGCCATTGTTTCCAGTTCTGTTTACAAAAACCTACATTTGTCTGTTTGTCCCACATGTTCAATGAACTTTGTAAACCAACGTGTACATTACCCACTATCTTGGGCTGCCAATATTAACATTTCATCTTTTGTTTTGAATTCGCCTGTCCTTAACCATTCTTACATTTGATCCTGATGAACATGAGGTTCTTCCAGGAGTTTTCTATACTTGGAATTATATTTATGCATTTTCCACATTTCTTGCCTTCTCATCTGATCTTCACTTCATATTCTTTCTTTTTTTTTTTTTGGCACATTCAGTTGCAGCCTGATTTTTATCTACTTCTGGTTTGATTTCCATTCCCGCTTAACGTTAATATGCTTCTGCTAGACTAAGAAGGGAAGTCATCTTAGATTTATTATCCTTATGTTTCAAAATGTTCACTATATTTGGGTCTTGTGAGGTCAGCAGATATGTATGCAGTACCACAATTGCAGATCTATACTTTCGTGCAGGCCCATACCTTCTTCGGACTGGGAATATATAATCCTGGTGTGCACTGATTTTTATACATCATTTCATGAGCATGAAGCATCCTTCTTCTTTTCCCATATAATCTATCCAACACCTTATGGGGTCAGTCAATCACTCCAAAACTGTAAGTTAGGACAGGCAAGCAAACTGGTTTATAGCTTGAATTTTGTTCCTAGATGTCAATGCTGTCTTCAAGATTAAGTCTTCTAAAATATTCCTTACTAAGTTTTATTTGCATTTGTTCATGTTTTATTGTTGATGGTTCATCAATCCCCAAACATTTGTATGCTCCCTCTTGCTAAAGTTCTTTTACATCACATCCTTGTCCCAAACTGACATTTTCTTAGTGCTGCAGCTTTCCTGCTTTAAAGGTTGCTTTGGCACATTTATCAAGACCAAATGACATTCTTATATCATTTGACAAAGTTTTGACTACTTGCAGTTGTGTTTTCAGTTCCTCATCTGATGCGCTCTACAGTTATAAATCGAAAACAAAGAGAAGATAAGAAGTCTTTATACTTTGTTGTTTTCTAGGAGCCAAATTATAGCCATGGCCTAAGCTGTTAAGTAGACAGCTTAAAGGGTTAAGGGCAAGACAGAATAGCAGCACTGACAGAGAGTCACCCTGGAATAATAATTTGTCCTTTATCATGTAACCATTACAATATGAGCTTTTGCTTTAAATTGTCAAATGAAGTTGTTTTAATTATGCAATTATCATTCTATTTCCGGTTTAGAATCAATTCACCAACTGATTTGAACTGTATAAAAACAAGTGGCACCTTACATTCATTATTCTGATGAAGTCTGCATACGGCAGACGAAAGCGCTAGATCCGTATTAATTGATTTTGTTTTTGTGAATAAAGTACTGAGGTCTGTTTACACAGAATTTTATTTCATTTGTCCTTTATCATGGCTTAACTGCAAAGTGGTTGGCTACTGTGTCATGGTCACTGTGATGTAATTTATCAGCATAGGGTATTATCTTATACATTTTTAAACACTCTTTTATCCATGAATATGGGACACTGTCAAATGCCTTTTGTAGTCATTCCATGCCATACTGAGAGTCCTCCCTTTTTCTACACTTCTTTAATATGATTTTAACAACAAATGATCCTTTGTTCCATATGACTTTCTTTTATTGCCCTTTTGTTCTATTGCCATAATTGAGTTTTCTTTGAAATTACTTTAAACTCTGCATCATTTCCAGTGTATAGTTTACACGTTGTCAGAAGGAAAGTTATTGGTCTATAATTTTTAGGGTAGCTTTCAGGTTCACTCTTAAGTAGGAGCATTGTTTTTCCTGTTGTTAACCAGGCTGGTGTCTGTTCGGGGTGTGCGTATAAATAGTTCTTACTCATGGCTAAATCTTTGTGCAAAGATGTTAATACTGTAAGTCAGAAGTTAGGTACTGCATTAGGGCCTGGAGTTTTCCAGTTAGAGGCTTTTCTCAACTTTGTTTCAATCTCTCTGGCTGTTATTTCATCCCATTTCATATCCTGTACCTTTAAACTTCTTATTCTTTCTTTTACTTTTTCTATCCATTTAGCATCTTTGTTATGTTCCACAGGATCTTCATAAATATTTCTGCAAAATGTATCTATTTCCTTTTTGGTCTTTCAGTTCCTTTTACCTTGTTTCCCAATTCAGTAGAGTCGATTATCTGAACTAATTGGGACCTAGGTAGTTTGGATAATCAAACTGTTCAGATAATCAAACATATAACTGAACCGGATAAAAAACTTCTAAAATCTCGTTTTTTTTCTGCATGCAGGAATAAACTTTTCAACCATTCAGAAATTCCGGTGGACAATAAAGAATATTTTTCACATGAGCTACAAGCTCAAAAAAATGCTCAAGTGAATACGTGTAATGTTTACATATTCAGACTTTATGATTTTTCATACCTGAAAACTTTAGAAGGCTGGTTCGGATAACTGACATTTCCGATAAAGCAACATTTGGATAATCGACTGTGTCATCAATAAATTGCTTATTTTGTACTTTTCCTTTATATTTATCTGTGTATCTTCTAAGTTTTTCTGCCTGTGCTATTTTTCATTTATTATTTGCGATGTGCATAAATCTTGATCCATTATAATACTCTGCATTGCTTTTATCATGGCTATCTTTGAGAATTTTTGTCGATCTTTTCCCTTCTAACAGTGACACTTGTCTTAATTGCATTACAGCTTTTTCACTCCTGTGTGAATAGCCTGATGGCGTATCATACCAACACTCTGTGAAAAGCACTTATTGCATTCAGGACATTTATATGGTTTTAATCCCGTGTGAACAGACTGATGGCGTATCAGATGACTACTCTGTGAAAAACACTTACTGCATTCAGGACACTTGTATCTTTTTTCCCCAGTGTGAACAGCCTGATGGCGCATTAAACTATTATTCCATGAAAAACACTTGTTGCATTCGGTGCATTTATATGGTTTCTCTCCATTGTGAATGACCTGGTGGTACTTCAAAGTACTGTGCTTTGGAAAACACTTACTGCACTCTGTGCATTTATACGTTTTATGTCCTTTGTGAATGGCCTGGTGGCACTTCAAATTATTGCGATTTATGAAACACTTACTGCATTCTGTGCATTTATATGGTTTCTGTCCTTTGTGAATGGCCTGGTGGCACTTCAGCTTATTGCAATTTGTAAAACACTTACTGCACTCTGTGCATTTATATAATTTTTCCACTGAGCAAGATCTCTGATTTATCACTGGACTTTGCTGTTGAGCAAAATCTGTGTCTGACTGGTAGCTCTTGCTGCACTTATACTCTGCATAAGGCTGTGGTACAGGTTCGGGATGAATACTCTTATAGCCCTTCACTGGTTGCGTACTGTGCTGCAGGAATTCTGCAAGGTGATGTAACAAGGCCTTTCCAAGTGATGGTTGCCGACTGCATCTCACACCCTGTTCTGTGCTTCTGATACCTAAAACAGACAGTTAACATTTTACCACAATACTAAAACTAATGTGTCAAACATTTCACTAACATCAGCACATGCACATATTTTTACCTATTTTAAGTACTTTGGATTTTTTACTATTAATAGCATTATTTTGTTCTGCTGTTATTAAGCAAAATGTTAAAATAAGCAAAGACCATTCTGGTTCTTCCTTTGCCAAAAATCAAACCTCTGACCTCAGTGATCAGTCTTAAGAGGTGCACAGAGTGGTGCAAAAGTATAATGATCAGATTACATGATAGCTAGATACTCTCATGCACATACCGTGCACACATCCAGATACATTTCTCTCAACCTTTCTTGACTAAGATGTTTGAGATGACTTACAGTGTATGTAGGCGCAGTGCTGCCTTCCTTTTGATGCAACTAAAATTATTACCTTGGGAAACATTTCAACATACCATTCTGTTAATCTAGGACAATGGCTGAAATACTCCATTCTGTACTTCCTAGACAGTGGCTAAATGTACCACACTGTAGCTCCTGGACACTGGTTGGATTTACCATGCTGTAGCTTCTGGACAGAGGTTGAATGTACCATGCTGTAGCTCCTGGACAGAGGTTGAATGTACCACGCTGCAGCTTTTGGACAGTGGTTGAATGTACCATGCTGTAGCTCCTGGACAGTGGCTGAATGCATCATACTGTAGCTCCTGGACAGTGGTTGAATGCACCACACTGCAGCTCCTGGACAGTGGCTGAATGTACCACACTGCAGCTCCTGGACAGTGGTTGAATGTACCACGCTGTAGCTCCTGGACACTGGTTGAATGTACCACACTGTAGCTCCTGAACACTAGTTGGATTTATCATGCTGTAACTCCTGGACAGTGGTTGAATGTACCACACTGTAGCTGCTGGACAGTGGTTGAATGTACCACACTGTAGCTCCTGGACAGTGGTTGAATGTACCACGCTGTAGCTCTTGGACAGTGGTTGAATGTACCATGCTGTAGCTCCTGGAGAGTGGTTGAATGTACCATGCTGCAGCTCCTGGACAGTGGTTGAATGTACCACACTGTAGCTCCTGGACAGTGGTTGAATGTACCACGCTGTAGCTCTTGGACAGTGGTTGAATGTACCATGCTGTAGCTCCTGGAGAGTGGTTGAATGTACCATGCTGCAGCTCCTGGACAGTGGTTGAATGTACCATGCTGTAGCTGCTGGACAGTGGTTGAATGTACCATGCTGTAGCTCCTGGACAGTGGTTGAATTTACCACACTGTAGCGCCTGGACACAGGTTGAATGTACCACACTGTAGCTCCTAGACACTGGTTGGATTTACCATGCTGTAGCTCCTGGACAGTGGCTGAAATGCTCCATTCTGTAGTTCATGTGAAGTGGCTGAATTGGTCCTTTTGCATCAGCTCACTGTCCTGTTTTGTAGACTTCAATCACTAAATACTTCAACAAAATATGTGATGCATGAAGAGGTGTGAATGGAAATGCAGAACGCACTGAACTCAGGGGGGTAACAATTAATTACACTGACAACCAGCAAGTTTTAATGTATGCAGATTATACACTACAAATTTAAGTTTCTACATTTTAATTAGAAGTGTGAAAAATACTATCTACTTTTGTACACAGAATTTTTGAAGGCTGAATCAAGTAACATAACTCATAATAAGATACAACTGAAAGGTACACCCACAAAATGCCGTCTCTTTCGTGTACAGAGAATTTTTTTATACAAGATATGTTGCTTACTTTATTAAAGTGTGACACTTGGGATTACCACTGAATAATATCTTACTTGAAGGACAGCCTTGAAGCAGACACCAGATACAGGAAGTATGCATGCCAGAGTATAACCTGCACTTAACTAAAGTTTTCCATTTGTGTAGTACAAGTAGGATCCACACTGACAGGAAGATCAAAGCAATTGAGCACGATAAAAGAGGCAGTCTTGTTCTCTCCAGTCCTTCACCAATATCATACAAATTCTTGAGGGGGGTCAGGAAAGAACCTCTGCCATCCTTAAAAGTGTACTTTACCTCTTCTACATGCTCAGTTTAGCAACATATAGCAATGCACTCAAAGTATGAATGAAAATCTATTCTCTGAGTGCTTGTAAGCATCCGGAGTGGTCACAAAACTTTAAATCCATATAATACGGAAAGTCATTAGTTCAGCCAAGAGTCAACATAACCAGAACATTCTAGAAGCATAATAAAAATAGAAGAAACATTCCAGCCTAATCAGTGGTTTCCCTACTTTTGATCAAGGGTATTGTGGTCAGATACTATCTTTATAATTACATTTTCAGAATGTTACTACTCTTCAAGGCTTGTCCTAGTGTGAACTATGTAGTACAACATAACTCATAACAACTTGTGCAAGACACCAGTATACTGCGCTACGGATTTGTTCAGGTTCTGACTGTTGTGCAACCATGGAGTTCATGTACATGTAAATAAGGAGGTTGTGAGGGCAATGTCCTCCACACTGGGGATTTAGGTGACCTCCTTCTTGTGAACACATTGCTTGTGGCAGCAGGTTAGAAAGGCTGTGGTTTCAGTCAGTTGTGACTGAAGAAAGGTTTTCTGATTGTTCATGTACTCTTCAGTCACAGGGAAAGTGCAATCAGTTACTTTCATTTGGCCTGAGCTTGTTTGCGTTCAAAGATCAGAAATATTAGGTAGAGAAGCTAATGTACTATGGGTCACTCTTGTCTGTTTAATGTCACTTGTCATCCAACATTTACTCTCCAGCTTGTTTGTCATGTCCTCCCTGGGATGCAGGAACTCATGTGAGGGACCACAGGTCACCAGGAAATCTAAATGTAGAGGCTCTTGGCATGGTTACCATGAATGATAGGTCATTCTGATGCAGTTTCCTGCTGGGGACCTGAAACGCGACTTCCCTTGAGCTATATAGTTTGTTGAGTTGCCTAGATATTTCAGGTTGGGATTTTACTCCCTGTACTCCCTTAAAACAGTGTCTTGCTGACTGACAATTATTTAACCTTGAAATGTCTACCCTCTTATACACATGAAGCCAGATAATGCTCTTGTTGGTGGTGTCATCAACATCTACAGGTGAAAGCACATCTGTGCATGTTTAAAATGAAAAAAAAGCACATTGGTCCAGCTCTGATATATGTTTTGTTATATTTTTTTATATGTTCAAGTTGCTGCTAAAGGCTTCAATAGGTCATTACACTTGAAATGGCTACTTTTTTTTCAGTGAACCTGTATAGTTGTCATAGCCCTTCATTTTATCAGAGAAAATGGATAAGGTCACCTTCAGTTTGTCCTTCTCCCTTCCTGTGAAGACAGTTCCTTGGATGAAGTCTTTCCATTGCAACATACCCAGGCTATTATGCATTACTATACATGAGTGGACAGTTAATCCTAGTTGTAGCTATTTATCTTTGTAGAGACAAAAGCACCATCACTGCAGGATATTTTGACCCTTAACCTATATGGCATTCTGCACAAAGGCAGTCATGGGGCATAATCTGGTGTCTGTATCTTCTGGACCCCAAAAGTCTGAAACCACAGTATTATATACTTTGTCCTAATAAGATCCAACATTGAGTTTGGGGGTTCTTTATTTTTATTTGATTTAGGTATGGTAGACCAGAAAGTGGAATGCATGAAAACACTTGCCCTGCATATACTAGACACTGACTAAATTAAATTATCAACAAAGGCTTAAGAAGTTGGATATTGTCTCACTATGTTTCAGAAGATCTAGAAGAGATCTGATCAGCATTTTCAAAGCTACAGTGATTTTCCATTTGTTTGGCTGTTGAGAGCTAAGCAGACAAGGGAAGACAAGATATTGAAAACAAATACGAACACTGAGTAAAAACAACTAAGTAAAAATATGTTACATCACCATCAGATGCAATGGTGTAACAATGCTGATGACATCATAAACAAAGTAAATATTTTTTTATCTAGATGTTACTCAAAATTGTAAGACATATGGAGCAGGAGCATTGTCCATTTCACTTTGTTTAAATAAGACAGCCAATTTCTCAGCTTCATTAAATCCACTGAATAAGTTTAGCGCCTTAAGAATCCTTTGACTAGTGTGTCTCTCTCTGTCATCAACCACAGACACAAAGGCACCCATTAATTAACTCAATACTGCCATGAAGGCACCTTGTTTTCTAATTGGGATGAAGGTATCCCATAATCTAAAACACCACGCCTGCTAGCAGTACACACTCCTATCTAAAATGCCTGAGGTGACTAACTCTTCTATCAGTAAGCTGATGAATGATGAATGCAGTTTTCAAGGTGCCTCTTCCATCAGTAAGCTGATGAATGATGAATGCAGTTTTCAAGGTGCCTCTTCCATCAGTAAGCTGATGAATGATGAATACAATTTTCAAGGTGCTTGGGTATGTCAATATATGTGACTGCAGTGTCATTTATTCTTTCTGTAGCATCAAAGGGTTTCATATTCCAACAACAGCATTATATGGTAGGAGAAAGTAGGAAGAGCTAAAGTAGTGATGGCGAACCTATGACACGCATGTCAAAGGTGACACGTCATGATGTTTTGGGTGACATACCAGTGTTCACCAACATCCGAGTTACCAAAGAAAGTGATTGAACAAATGTGACCCTGCACTTATCTATTACAACTCAGCAACAAAAGAATCATTAATTGATGTTAATAAAAATAAATGCAATGTGTACCATATTTTTTCAGTTCAAATCAAAATTACTATTAAAAGTAGGGTAATTTATTGGTGTACTGTTTTAAGCCCAATTATCAGTGCACATATCATTTTCTCTATTGTAAGTTGCTGACTTTTCTTTTACTTTTATAATACATAGCAGCGCACATGATTGAACTGTATTTTTTAAAATAAATGAATATGTAAATAATTGTTTCTCTTTTGTTTGGGGGGAGGGGTGTCACCCCAGCAGAGTCAAGATAGGCATTTTCCGAATTTTTGACATGCTGAACCAAAAAGGTTCATCCATCACTGAGCTAAAGCAACATACATACTAGTGCTCTGTTGTAGGGGTTACTTGGGAAGTGCAACTTTCACATTATTTTCACTCATCTATAACTGTGAACTAAGACATTTTGATTCTAAGCTTTCATCTCTTTCCAGTTTTTGAGTAGTGCACATTGATACCTCAAAAGTAGGGAATAAGAAAGATTTGCTTGTGACCCCTTGTTGACATTGTGCCTCAGTCTGGTCCATTTCCAAATGGTGAGCATCACAATTCCTACTCTAACATGTTCCATTTCCTCACAGGAAATGCACCAGTGTGATTTTCCCAGTCCGACTGCAGGTAACACTCCATCACTGTGGATTAGTATGTGTCATAAGTGATGAGTTTGGAACATGGGGGGCTGCCCATGGCTATTTGAAGTGATCCACCCTCTTCCTCCTATACATAACCACAAAATCAGCTTTAACAAACTAGAAAGGCCAGTAATGAATTTTGGGGGTGTCCTTCTGTTACACAAGACTAGAATATGTTCCTTCAGTATAAAGGTTACTTACTGCCAGTTACCACAACCATTATAAGATTGTACCTACAGAATAACTATTACTGTTTATGTTCCCTGTCAGCATACAATTCCTGGAAGGATCTACTTCTGTCAGCATACAATCCCTGGAAGGATCTACTTCTGTCAGCATACAATCCCTGGAAGGATCTACTTCTGTCAGCGTACAATCCCTGGAAGGATCTACTTCTGTCAGCATACAATCCCTGGAAGGATCTACTTCTGTCAGCGTACAATTCCTGGAAGGATCTACTTCTGTCAGCGTACAATCCCTGGAAGGATGTACTTTGCATTACAGTTATGCCGTTTCCAAGGAAAACATTCAGATGAATATAACAGTAAGAATACGGACTTGATTCTTCCCATCACACTTCAGCTGTGGTTCTTTTTTCTCTAGGATTTTTGATAAGATAAAGAGGCTTTCACATACAACTCTGCAATCATTTTATGACAATAATCTTTTCTCCCATTCAACGTGGATTTTGTCCAAATCATAGTACCATAACTTTCCTTCTAAATTTCACCAGTACAATCTATTTTCATAGAAATGCAGGTGATTTTGTGTCTTCTGTTTCCATGACATATCCATGGCATTTGACATCATCATCATCATCCCCTTCTTCCCATTTACATGGGGTCGGGGTATCGTATTGTCGCCAACTCTCTCGATTCAGTGCCACACTCCTGCCTTCTTCAACACTCATGCCTGACTGTCGCAGATCTTCTTTCACACAATCCATCCACCTCTTTGCTGGACGCCCTCGCTTCCTCTTACCTTCTTCCTGTCTGTCCCAAATCTCCCTCACCAGATTGTCTTCTGCTTTTCTACACATGTGCCCAAACCATTGTAATCTGTTCTCTTTGATCTTTTCTGCAATTGGAGCTACTTTGGCTTCTGCTCTTATGTCCTCATTTCTTCGCCTGTCCCACAGTGTGCATCCTACCACCTTTCTCAGGCACTACATTTCCATCACCTCTAGCTTCTTCAACTGTTCTGCCTTTACTGCCCAGGTTTCTGTACCATACAGTAGTACTGGTCACACCACTGTCTTGTACACCTTACTTTTCAGCTTCTTTGGCATTCTTCTGTCATATACTACACCTGATACTCTATGCCAATTGGCTGCAGCCCCTCTGATTCTAGCTTTGACCTCTTCATTCAGACTACCCTTCTCCTCAACCACCCCTCCCAGATACTTGAAGCTGTTTACCTGTTCCACTATCTTTCCATCTATCTCTATTCTCAGCTTCTTCTGATTTCCCCAATCTGCTGCCATTACCACTGTCTTATCTGTGCTTAGTTTCATCCCATGTGCCTTCAGATTTGCATTCCATTCTCCTATCCTTTGCTGAAGTTCTAGATCAGAGTCTGCCTGTACTGCCACATCATCTGCATACAGCAGCTTTGTTGCTCTGACCCCTCCAACCTGTTTGCTGATGTAGTCCATTACCAGTATGAACAGCAGTGGGCTCAGAGCTGAACCCTGGTGTACACCCACTCCCAGTGGGAACCCCTCAGAGAGGCCAAACACTGTCCGTACTTGAGTCACTGGGTCCTTGTACATAGCCTGTACTAATTCTACCAATGTTTCTGGGACTTCAAACCACCGCAGTACTGCCCAGATCAGCTTTCTTGGGACCTTGTCATATGCTTTCTCCAAGTCTAGGAAAGCCCAGTTTGACTCTCTCCTCTTCTCTAGTTTCTTTTCAAGTATCTGTCTCAATGCAAGCATTGGGTCAATTGTGCTGCATCCTGATCCGAATCCGAACTGTTCATCTCCCATCTTACATTCTACTATTCTGCATATCCGTTTATCAATCACCCTCTCCAGAACTTTCATGCAATGTGGTAGGAGTTTGATGCCTCTGTACTGTCCACAGTTGTGGATGTCCCCTTTTTTCTTGTACACTGGCACGAGTATGCTTATTCTCCAGTCATCTGGAATATGCCTCTCTCTCCACAATGCAATTAGTACCCTCAGGAGCCATTTCTCCCCTAGCTCACCCAGCATCTTTATCATATCTGCTGTGACCTCATCTGAGCCTGCTGCTTTCCCTGACTTCATTTTCCTTAGTGCTGCTCTTACTTCTTCTAAGCTGGGCTCCTCTTCTACTCTCATTGTAGGCTGTTTCTGGGGCAGTACCGCTTCTGTGGGGTTTTCTTCATTCAGAAGCTGCTGGAAATACTCCTTCCATCTGCCTTTGATGTCCTGTGGGCTGGTAAGCAGGTTGTTGCTGGAATCCCTTATGAAGGGTATCTGCCTATCTTCTTTATCTTTCTGTCTTTGCCTTGCAACCTGGTACAGTTTCTTTGTGCCCCTTACCGAGTCACTTTCCAGAAGCTGATAGAGTGCCTCTGATGCCCTATTCTTTGCTATTGCAACTTCTTTCTTAGTTTCTTTGTTAGCCAACCAGTAGTCCTTCCTAGCTTGGTCAGTCTTTTCAATCTCCCACTTCTTCCTGCACTCCTTCTTTCTTTTGATTACTTCCTGCACTTCTGCATTCCACCACCAGCTTTCCTTATAGGTTCATAGGTTCATACTAGGCTATCTGCCCAAGGGCATTTATAAGCCTAGCCAGAGTATGTTTGGCTTTCGCCACCCATTTTAAATTAATTTTGCTATGCCCTTTTTCGAGGTTAGTATACTGTGCCTCTGTCTAACAGTGACACAGAAGTAATACCCGGGGTAAACCTACGATCTCCCATCCACTCATCAAGACTCCTCTTGAAGAGAGTCAATGAGGGACTCTGCCTAACCTGGACTGGGATTTTATTCCAGAGTGAAGGGAGCCTCTGGGTTATGAATCTGTCCCTCCAGCATGTCCTATTTATTTCAGTGCTGAGGTTCAAGTCTCTCGAGCGTGTAGCTCGATGGGATTTGGATTTTTTGAGGTGCAGCATGTCCCTTAATTACGGGTTGGACATGGCCTTATACGTCAGGCACAGGTCACATCTGAGCAGGCGGTATGCCACTGAGTAGAGCTGGAGTTTCTTTAACCGGGCAGCATATGGCATCTGTTTGAGCCCTTTGATCCTCTTGGTGAGGTACTTTTGGGGTCTTTCCAGTTGTTGCAGGTGTTTGGTAAGGTACATCTCAAAAGGGGTATTGTACTCGATTATGGGCCTGATGAGGGATGAGTAAAGAGACACGATGACCTCCCCTAATCTAGATGTGAATCCCTTCATGATTAGGTGGGCTATATAAAATGTTTTTCTAACCACTTTGGCCACGTTTATTTCCATACCTGGCTCAGCCACATATCTTTTCTGTAGTCCTTACACATGCTGTTTTTAGGCGCTGCCACTCTTCTTCAACTCCACCTATTTCCTCCTCTTCTTGGGGTGCTAGAGCCCTGAGTAATTCCTTGAACTGCTGTACTTTCTCTCCAGTCAACTTCCAGGTCTTCAGCCTGGTCTCTGTTGACCTTAGAGCCTTCTCTGACCACTGCTTGCAGCTGATTGTGGCAACTACTGGTTTATGCTGTGAACCGACTGTTTCACTGGGGATGACTTTGCAATCATGGATTCTACCCCAGTGCCTTTTCCTTACTAGGAGGAAGTCTACCTGAGTTGCATGTTGGCTACTCTTGTATGTGATCTTGTGACTGTCTCTCTTTCTGAACCATGTGTTGGCTACTATCAAGCCATTTGCCAGACAGAAGTCTAGAATGGCTTCTCCTTCTTTATTCCTATTGCTCCACCCATGTGGACCCAGGCAGTCCTCATATCCTGTTCTGTCTGTCCCGATATGTGCATTTAAGTCACCCATTATCAACACCAATTCATGTTGTCCTGCTTTATCTAGTAGGTTCTGCAACTGCTGTCTAAATGCACTCTTTTCCTCACTATCACAACCCTGCTGTGGGGCATAGGCTGAGATTATGAATACTGTCCTATTATTACACTGGAGTCTGATTGCCATGAGTCTGTCATTAATTCTGATGATATCCCTCACTGACTTCTGAAGCCTCTGTCTCACCACAATTCCTACACCATTTCTAGCCTGTCCACCACCTGAGTTGTAGAGTCTGGATCCCAAGCCAAGTGGCTTTGTTACAATGCCCTTCCATCTCGTCTCTTGGATACATAGGATGTCCAGCCTCCTCCGTATCATCATGTCATCCACTTCTAAGCTGCGTCCTGTCAGTGAACCTACAATAAGCGTAGCAATTCTCAGTTCATGTTTGGCAGGTTGGTTGGTTTTATGTCCAGCTTTCACTCAACAGAGCTATCCCAGGTAACCCAGGCTGGGCAACTAGACACCGGCCAGCCAGTAGCCTATTGACCCAGGGCTGCTGGGCTTTTATGGCAGGTACACACTGGCCAATAGGGGCACATATACCCCTCCCACCGTTAGCATGAGTCCCTGGCATGGGTCAGAGAGTAGGCCGGGTCCTCAACCCACTTATCACCAGTAACTACCCATGTCCATTTTTTGGTGACAGTCAACATGACCTAATCACCTAGAGCCATATTTTACACCGTTGAGTGGCTAGCCCTGCCATGGCGTGCAGTTTGTGATCCGTGTTCTCCATTTGACATGGTGTCTCAAATTAAGTGATTAATTGAGCTAGCCTCCTTAGGTTTTTCCCAGTCAGCACTCTCTTGGTTTCACATCTAGAGACCTTTTTAACCGACAACAGGCTGTAAAATGGCATCCTAATTTTTCACGTTTTCTGCGAGTGCATGTACATAGTCACAAATAAGCGTCACAATACAACACTTACTAATAACAGCCCACTCATCTTTTTCCTCTAATGACTCATTGCTACTCTGCCTACACAATTTAAATATACTTCTAATGCCAAACAAAAACAAATCAATGCCATTTCTGCTCTGAATCCCACATTTTATATTAGTTCAACCAACACCATCAGTATCCAATAGGCAACTCGCACAAAACTACTTAAATTTACAAAAGATATTAGTGTGAAAGGTGGCCAGCACATGCTACAAGTCATAAAAAAACAACAAAAATGTCTTGTGTATCTGTCCAAGGCCTATTTTACAGGTACAGCTAGTAAAACAAATGCTTCATTGTACTTCCTTACCATACTACTACATGCATCAGCAATTTTCAAAAATCTGAAAACTACACAGCAAATGAAGGTAGAAACATGTGACAATAAAGCAGCAAAATTTGTTACAAACATCTCTTACACGGCTCACCATTCTGTCATCCTAAGATAATTACACTGGCTTGACTTGCCACAATACCCAGTCTTCACAATTCATAATCTCATCCACAACCCTAGAAACTCCCCCTCTCAAAGAAACACCATCTAGAGTTCCATTCCAATGAAAAAATCCTACTAGTCACCAGTAAGTCAAACAATAGTGACAGAGACACTCTTTAGTCCAGCTAAGACTCCAAACTCTGGAACAGCTTACTACTTGCAATAAAAATATAGGTTAATTGGTGCATATTAGGCTGATAACCCCTGGGGCCTTTTTAAGCCTAGCCATGCAACTCAAATCTCTGATATGTTCTGGTACCACTGATAACTGTAAGCAGGGGATTGGGAGATGAACCATTTATAGCCGGCCTGTGTCCATTAGAGACACAGGAGCCAAACCAGGGATGAATTTCCTGTTCCCCATCTAATTGTCCAAGTTATATTTAAATTGGGTCAGTGAGAAATTCTGCTTCACATGGATGGGAAACCTATTATGGAGAAGGGGTAGTCTCTGGGATACATACCTGCCTCTCTAGAAAGTCCTGTTTGATTACAGGCAAGGTTTAAGTCTTCAGAATGGGTAATTCTGGTGCTTTCTGTTTTGTGGATATGGAAGAGGTCCATCAAGGTGGAATCCATAAATGCCTTGCACGCCAGGCACAGATTTCCCCCTCAAAAGCCTATAGGAAGCAGAATATAGTGATAAGGCTTTGAGGCAGTCTGCAGAGGACATGCTATGTCTGTATCCTTTTAGTGAGGAACCTCTGGATGTTCCAGTTGCTGACTATGCTGGATTTGGTACATACCAAAGGGGCACTGCACTTAATCATAGGTCTATTGAATTATTATCATTAGGTCATCTGAATTATTACTAGGTCATTATCCCACTGTACTCTGCCCTTATCAGACCAATCGTAGGGTACAGAGCTCCCTTCGGTATGTACCTGACCAGGCATATGCAGCAACTACAGTGACCTCAGAAGTTCCTTAGCAAAAAGAATACAAGGAATAACAAACTTGCATTATGCACAGCACCTTAAAGTCCTTTCCCTCTACTCAGTCTCCATTAGATTGATGAGGGATGATCTATGCCTAACATGCAAGGCATCTGCAAACCTCACACTAACATTATCAGAAATGCAAGAACTAGGGACCTGAACTTTGTATGTGACTTAAGCAGAACATACTGGGGAGGCAGGTATGTGCCCCAGAGACCGCCTCCGCTTCCTATGGAACAAGGCTTCCCATCCATTTGAAGTTGAGCTCATCTATTACTCAATTTAAGTGCAACGTAGAGCAGTAGATGAGGAATATGAAATTTTCACTGGGTCTGGCACCTATGCTGCTTATGGAAAGAGGTGGCTTATAAATGCTGGACGTAGGACGTAATTATTCTTTTGGGAAAACTTGGCTAGGCTTAGAAAGGTCCTCAGGGTCATTAGCCTAGTATCAATCTCTGAATCTTTAAATGCTGAATACAATGGAACAATTAACTCCTTGGACTTGGATGCCATACCTTTGTTTATAAATTGCACAACAAAGAATATTTTACTCAGTTGTAGACACATGACGGTCAAAGGCTAGATTACTGTCAATATGTGTCCATAAGTACTTCACTACTCGGTCGACTTTTACGGGTGTGCTGTCAATATGATAGTTACCAGGTGTAGATGACTTTCTGAAAGACAATATTATGCATTTGTTGGGATTTAGTTCTAAAACCATGGATATGACACAAGTCATTTCTCTGTGTCAGCCCTTCCCAGGGAACATTATTGTTGATGTGGGATTCAGTGACTGCTCCTAATTTGCAATCGTCTGCAAATTTGGTCAGCCAGAGGCCCCTCACATTGGCCTTGACTTTAGAGAAGGAGGTAACAAAAGGAAGTGGTCCCAGAACTGATCCCTGAAGGACTCCTCTTGCAATTGGCCTCTTTGTAGAGGTGGACTCTTCAATTCTAATGTCCTACATCCTGTCTGTGAGCCAGTTGGGTTATCTACCATGTGACATAAGGGTTTATATCTAACCTCTTAAGTTTGTCAGCAATCTCCAAGTGGGTATTGTATCAAATGCCTTGGCCAGGTCAAGGTAGACAGTCTGAACCATTTTGTCTCCATCCACTGCTTTGGTGACATTCTCAAAGAAGTCCACCAAATTGAGCAGGCATGACCTGCCCTTGATGAAACCAAACTGGACTGGATCCAGTTTCTGGAGGTTTCCTATGTCATTATTGATTATTTCCATGATAATTCTTGCCATGGCTGTGCATATGAGACTAGTGAGACTTATGGGTCTGTACTTTCCAGGGTTTGTAGATGGCCTATCTTTCTGAAAAAGGGTGACAATTATGTTCTCCATTCGTGAGGCACAAAGCCTGTTTGGAGGCTATGGTTAAACAATGATTCTAGAAGGCCTGACAGCCTATGTTTCATGCTATTTAGAAGGCACTCTAGGACATTGTCTGGGCCTGTTGATGCAGTATTCTTCGCCAGAGAGAGAGGGAGAGAGAGACAGACAAGAAGAGTGTGTGCATTGGGGACCTGTTCCCTAATGATAGTAGGGAGAGTTGTATTTGATGATATTTCCTGAGGGGAGCCTGAGGGGGAGTCAGAGTTACGTTAGAGCTGAATTTGTTTGCCAGTCAGCTTGCTACATCTTCGGGCTCTGTACAGGTGGCTCAATTAAGAATGAGTTCTGCACGCAACTGTGTATTGCCTTTGAGGTTGTGGACATAGCTAAAGAATACCTTGTGATTGTCCTTGGCCTGGGTGGTCAAATTTACCTCAGATTTGGCTTTGGTAGACTTTATTTGTCCTTGGAGTTGTTTGTTTAGTTTGACAAGAGTGCTTTTACCCCACCAGGTGCTTAACCTCCTAAATTTGGCAATGATTGTCTTCCTTCCATTACACAGCCTATTGATGTTCTGATTCTACCAGGGTGGTTTTTGTTTGTTTGTTTGTTTTTTTTAGTTTGTTCTTCACTTATTCCTGGCACACAGCTGCCTCTCTGAACATGCTTTTAAAGGGTTTCTGTGAACAGTTCTATGTAGGCAGCAGTTTTCTCAGGGTTTAGTGGGACTTGAAATTTTGCCAGGTTATCACTTAACGGACAACAATGGGATTCTATTATTAAAATGTCCTGCTATGCATAAACAACACAGCATTTAAAATATTTTAACTTGACTGTTTCCCTCCACTAGAACCGTACCTTACTGTACTGTGGTGGCTTCACTTTCAAAAAACTTTTATCCCACCCTGGAAAAGCTTGCTGCTGTCTCCAATTCATTAATGTCATCAAGGCCAATGAATACAGGTAGTTTTCTGGCCAATTTCCTCCCCAAACTGGCACCACCACAACAGTCATAAAAACCCACCCATGCTGTGATATCACAGCTCCTTGGTCCTTCCCCTACCCATACAGAAAGTAAAGGCTAGAACAAGGAAACTGTACATCAGTCAAGTCTCCTACTGTGAGCTGTCAATCACAGCAGGTAACAACTCAAATTACCCTTAGGATCATAGGAGGTTACTAGGCTAATGGCCCTGGGGTCCTTACAAGCCTAGCCAGGAGTTTATCCCCAAGAAAAAAACCTCAGTCAGCACCTGTTGCCCCTGTCAATGAGGGACAAAGGTGGAACCCCTGGGACAAATTTGTGGTTTCTCATCCACTCATCAAGGTTGCACTTGAAGAGGATCAGCGAGGTACTCTGTTTGACGTGTATGGGAAGTCTATTTCAGAGACAGGGCAGCCTCTGGGAGACAAACCTTTCTCTCCAGTAGGTTTTGTTGATATTGCATATTAGATTCAGGCCTGTTGAGTGGGTAATGCACAAGGAGTTAGTCTTATGGATATGGAGCATCTCTAGAAGGGCAGGGTCCAAGATTGCCTTGCAGGTGAGACACAGATCACCCATGAGCAATCTGTATGATACCAAATAGACTGATAGTGATTTGAGCCTGTCTGCATAGGACAGGTGTTGGAGGCCATGGATTCTCTTTGTGAGGCATCTCAGTGGCCCTTCCAGTTGGTGCAGATGTTTGGAGAGGTGCATACCAAACAGAGCATTATTCTCAATTACTGGTCTAATGAGGGAGGAGTACAGAGAGTAATAACCTCCTTTTTTTTGGATGCAATACCTTTACTTATGAGATGAACCAAGCTTTTCTGACCATTGCTGCTACATGATGGTCGAATGTGAGGTTATCAACCTGAGCATCCAGGTCTCTCACCAGAGGTTGTGTACTTAGGGGGGGGGCCTTAGCAGTTTGACAGCTAGGGAAATTAGGTGTGAAAGGGGATGGGAGAGGAGTTAAACTAATATAATTCAGGCTTCACAAAGGACTGCAATTTAGCTATTCTAAAAAGCAACAGTGGTAAAAAGCACTTTGAAAGTGTGTTCTGTGGCATTTGCACCATTTGTGTTTTAAGTAGTCATTGAACGGCATGAAATCTTACTTAAAACTAACTGACTGAAAAACAGCAGTGTATGCATGTAAAATCAATGCAGTGACAGGAGCTTTAGGAAGAAAGAGGGCTGTGTGATGTAATTTTACAGACAAGCACTGCACTGTGGAATACCTAGAAGCAGACTAAACAATCAGAATTACTTCAAGATGTCAGACCCCATGTAGTCAGACTCAAAAATTATGTATAGGAATATTTAAAAATCTGTAAATTTTCCCAGAGTGGTGTTAAAATGTAGGAAACACCAAACCATGACTAAAATAAACATGTTTTTTTAGTCTGGGTGTGGTTCTCCTTTAATAAAAGGAAGATAAGCCTTAGAGTAGTTCCTGATCATTCCAGGGTTAGCTGGGGTTACAGGTTTTATTTTTTACTTCAGAGGAGACTGTTTTTTGTTCTAACCTTACCAAGGAGGACATTACACAGGGGGCGAGTAACTCTTTCCCATATTAAGTGAGGACCAGATCCAGTAAGCCTGCACCACTGGTTGGAGAATTGACAGTCTGGTCCAGGGAGTTTGTGTTTACAAAATCCAGGAGCCTCTATGCCTCTAAGTTTGGTGTTGTGTATGATTCCCAGCTAATAGTGGGGTAATTACAATTACCCATGAATATGGAAAAGGGTTGGATAGTGAGCGTTTCCAGTCAGCTTAAATATGTGTTATAGGTTTCCTGGGTCATACAGAGGGACCTATAGTTTGCAAGGATGCAATATTGGATTTTTCTTATGGAGATTTGCACATAGAGAAGCTCAAATTCATCATCCTGTTTGACCAACCTTGACGTATATTTATTTTTGATGTCAACTGAGACACCCCCACCTTTAGTCCCTTCCTGTGTACTAGTTGGTCTAAATGTGTAGAAAACATTATAGGCTTGCAATGTCAGGGATGTTCTCCTAAACCATTTCTTAGTGACTGCACAGATGTCAGTGTTCTCTGGGGTGAGGAGAGCATGTAAGAAGTGGAGTTTCCTATTTAGACTCCTAGCATTAAGCAGCAACACCTTTATATTTTTTTCATTTTGATTTGCTATTCTGGAAGTATTTTAGTTTGGCATTGTCTAAAAAAGGCTCTATGGTGGAGCCCAATGCTTTAGCCAATACTGAAAAGTCTGCAGTGAACAGGTACAGACTATCCCTGGCAAAGCAGCATGGTCTGCTGACCATCTCTTTCCATTCTGACAAATATTGCACCCCCTTTGAATGACACCAGAAACGAAGCCAATTATAAGTCAGTCATCATCTGTTTGTAATATGGCATCATCCGTGCAGAAAGTACATTGCTTCTTAATGCGAGGTTCATACCAGCCTGGGGCATGCACTCCGAGAGCACAATCAAGTTTCTCTTCATATAGTCCAGAGAAGTACATCTCAGGTCAATTACACCCACACAGACTATAAATGATTCATACTGGTGCTTGTGGTCCGCTGACCTGGGTGCATGCATAACGTGGTGGATTCTGGTCTGTGCTTAACAACTGACTGTGACTTTCTCCTTGGTCCGCTTGGTGAGAGAGACATCAGTGTGTCTCACAATGGAGTCTTCAATCACCAGAATGTTGGATTGTGTGGTGGCTTGTCTTATGGTCTTAGAAGTGGAGACCCCATGAGATGTGGCTGTATGTGGTGATGTGGGTGTTGTTTTGAAAGAGTGCATTTGGAGCTGCTGAGGGCATTTGTTATATGTACTTCATTTAGGTCATCTTTGGGGTTTAGGAAGGTTACATTAAAGCACCTCAGTATATGTAGAGCTGTGTGTCTGCTTTGTAATGTCTGTGATGGGTACAACACGGGTACTACTGACAACCTGAGTGACATTAAGAGTATCTTTTATGTGAGAGCTTTGCCTCCAGTGACATTGTGTAAATACATCTCTCACATAAATTATCAGTTTGAGAATTAACTGGTTGGTAGTAAACATGCGGCAATTTCTGCATTGCCTCAGGATGCCCATATCCACTCAAGCTGGTAATGGAGATAGTGGGAAAGTTAATCTCCAAGGCAACAGGCCCTTTTCTACTGATTAGATGGATGTAGTGAGAATATAAAGTAAAGCCAGAAGTAACTGGTTCGCAACTCTGAGGTCAGTGCTTGTCACTGCAAACTAGCTGCCCAGTGTGAAACTAAGTTTTGGTGAAATTTCAAGGGAGATTTTACAGAAAAAAATGTCAGCATGAGGTGTCAGCGTCTATACAGAGCACTGCCAAACACTTGAGGGGAATCTAGCAAAGTCAACCCTGAAGACTTATGGATGAAGTATTTAGGGATATTCTGAAGTTATGTTAGACAATAGCTAATCAAGCAGCACTTATTGAAAAGAAAAAAATAATTAGCTTTGTCAAGAATGATGAACAGTGGGGATTCACATAATTGGCTACTACCTGTCTATTACTAGTGCTGGTCTCATCACAGCTTCATGCTGTTGGGATACAATGCCCTTTTGTTTCTTCTCTTACCAGAAGCAAAACAGTAGCACCAATGCCAAGCTATGAAGAAGGTCACAGGCTCTTTGGTGATCAACAGTCTCTGATGATGCAGGTGTCTGTAGACTTGTTGTATTCTTTTCCTGGTATATGTCTTGAACAGCAACCAGACCAATCAGGAAGGTCCCACACAGATACTCACTGCCCAGTCAGAGAGAGTGTCAGGAATCAATGCCCCATATTCCTTCTCTCACCAGGAACAAAACAACAGAACAAATTCCGAGCTGGCACCTATAAAGCAGTTATCAAGCTTTCTCGTGATCAGTAGTCTCCAGGAAATATCCCACTACTCCTTGTCTCCTTAGGAACAAAACAGAAGCACTAATCCCAAGATGACTACTGGCAGGCTGAATGTGCTCTCTCCAATGGTTGATGTTCTTGGACCAGACGTTGCAGAATTTTAAGGTAATATGGAAAAAGTAGTTAATATCTTAAGAGGTGCAGTGTGCACTAAGCAGTTAGATTCTTCTTCTTCTTTCGGCTTTTCCTGGTTAGGGGTCGCCACAGTGGATCACCTGTCCACTCATGATTGGCAGTGGAGTTTTACAGTGCCGAGTTGCCAGCCCGGCACCCAACCTTCCACAGAAGGCACACATATGCACACACTCACTCCTAGGGCCAATGTAGAGTGTCCAATCCACCTACAGCATGTCTTTGGGATGTGGGAGGAAACCGGAGCACCCGGAGGAAACCCACGCAACCCCAGGGAGGACATGCAGACTCCACACAGAAGGCACCCTAGCCAAGGATCGAACCGGAGAACCTCTTGCTGTGAGGCGACAACGCTAACCGCTGCACCACCTTAGTTAGATATGAAAGAGGAAATAAAAAGCTTTAAATCCAAATTAAAATACCAGACTGACTCCAAGCTAAGCTCATGTTCTTCACCTGGGGAGTCTAAAATTTACGATTCATTAGCACACTCTGTAAGGCACTTTGTTCATAGGCAATTTATAAACTGCAAACCAGTACAAGCTAAAAGTAATATCAGCTCTCCCTCCTAATATTACCTCTTCGTCTTCACCCCTTTTATCTGTCTATCCTTTATAACTTCCTCACAACTAACATTAAATCTGCTATAATATTATACACACATAAACAGGCCTCACTACTTTTAACTCTTCACTTCTCAAAATCATACTTGGATGTAAAATGCTTCTACTTATAATGCTAATTGTATCAACTTTGCTTTGCTTTGTTTATAATGTAAACCAACTTTAATGTTTAAATATCTAAATCTCACTGCTATATTTTTATTTCTATTTTTATCTGTCTTACCATCATCTTGCTGTGACTTTGTTTTGAGATTTGTGTATTAAGATTACCATTAAGATTATCAGTATGCTGAATTCTCTTTGTTGAGTTGTCCTCCCCAGGCCTCTATTGAAAATGGCTTTTTGCCAGTCAGGCTATTCAGTCAATTTAAATAAATTAATTAATTGTTTTTTGCTCGCTTAACTAGCTAATTCTCTGACCCTTTTGGGGAAGATCATGCCTTTCTTCTATCAGGTACGATTTTTGGTTGGCTTTGAAACAGGGGATAACATCTCAGGTTTTAATTCCTTCTTTTAATACTTTCTTTTCAGATGGAGAGCTATCTAAAAGGTATATTTACAAGGAGAAAAAAATCTCACTTTGGGTAAATGACAGAGAGGTCTCACCTTGGGGTGTGTTCAGTTTGTAATGGGATATTACTCGCAGTTATTTTTCAGTTCTAACTTGAACTGTTCTTCTATCAAGTTTCATCTGTTTGCCATTTTAGTTTTGCATACTCCCTGAAAAATCTGATTTTTGGTGTAATATAGGCTGATGAAAAACTCTTCAAGGGAATCTTCTTTGTTAGACTGACTTTAGCATATTGTCGTACTACAATGTCCCAGAATTTTACACTGCGAAAACTGTTTTGATAACTTTACAGCCCTACAAAATGTACTACAAAATTTGAAAAACTTACAAATCTAATCTCTGGAAAACAAAATAATAGCTTATTTACATGTACCCATACATTCATAGGTTTATGTTTTGTAGAGGATGCTAGAACCTCACAGAATGGTCTTATAACCTTTACTTACAGATGACATTTGTTGAGTTCATATGCCCTTCAAAAGGACCAGTAATTTCATTCTGGATACCAACACGCTTCTTCCTCATAATTCTCAAGATCCAGCATAAGGTACCATCACAGGACCAGCAACTACAAGGTCTCATTAAACAATATTTAGGTGAGGAGGCATTGCCAATTACTAATTTAATGTGTAGGTGCTCAATACGTAGATCACAACTATTGTGGTTTAAACTATAAGGATTTATCCCCTGCACAGGCCAACGTTTCAGTGCTTTGGGCACCCTCCATGCACTCCAACTGCCAGGATCTCACAAAGAGCTACAAATAAAAGGCAGATGTAGTGCAAACCACTTCAGAGCTTTTTTGTCACCAAAGTGAATGCTTCTTTGGCAGGTCTCATGAATCTGCCAGTCAAATAGAGATCCTTCAAGAGTTGGGCAGATAAGTTCCCATTGGGGAAAGCTTTCCTACACTCCTATAGAAGGATCCTGGAAACTAGTGCTGGATCATTCTGTTCTAAACCTTTTTGCCAACATTCCAAAGTTCAACACTTCAGGACCTGGTACCTCTGATACCACCCCTCTAGCTTTCATGGGATAGCTGGATCTAAAAGATGCCCATCAACACATTCCTACTGTCAAACATTTTGGGCATTTCTTAAAAGCTGTTTTGTTTGGCTTTCTTTATCAGTTTAATGTCTTACCCTTTGGGTTATGTGCTCCATGAAAGGAATTCATAAAATGCCTAGTTACAGTCATTGTTTGCTCCAAACTTCAAGAAATTCACACTTTTACATATCTGGGTGACTGTCTTGTGTGTGCAGACTCTTTTTCCAGCTGTCAAAGAATGTCTAGCGACTGTTCAGGAACTTCTTTTCAATCTGGGTTTTAAAAAAAACGTCTTCAGTCATCCCCGCCAAAAGAATGATTTTTCATGGATGTTTGCTGGATTCACCTTGAGAACAGCTTTTCTTCCTTCAGACAAAAGTAGAGATGTTTCAAAAGTTCTTCCTTTGTTTTTCCAGCCAAACTGAAGTAACTGCAAGGGATTCCAGGGTACATGGCGCTGCTGATACTCATGCTGTCATTTATCACATTATAGCAGGAGAATTAAATGGTACCTCACATCAGTCTGGACTCCGTATCTGTATCGTTTGACTTTCCAGATTCCCATTCTAGGGTTTGTAAAGAGACAGACTGGATGGTGGGTAGACCAGATAACTTGGAATCCTGGTCTTCTGTTTTCCTTTCCAACCCCCCCCCCCCCCCAGCCATTTGCAACAGATGCTTCAGACGTGATGCGGAGAGTGGTTCAAAAGGGGTAAATACGCAAGCTCTGGGGAATCCAATAGATAGAATAAACCACATATATGTCAGAGAGATGCTGGCAGTAATTGATGCACTGAAGACTTTGAATTACCTCTGGTCCACAGGATTTCTGCAAGTGTACACAGACAATACCACAGCAATGTGATACATAATCAGAGGGGTACCAGACCTTTCTTTATTTGTAGACTGAATATGATAACCTGGGAAATAGCAATTCATCTCAGTGCAACTTTCCAGGCTTCATACATTTCATTAAAGTAAAGCTTTATTGCAAACAAGCTCAACAGGACCTCAGCAGGACCCCGTGAATGGAAAGTTCATCATGGGTCTTCCTTCAACTAATCGAACTGTAGGGAACACCTCAAGTAGCTCTGTTTGCGTCCTGTAGAACAGATATCGAAAGAATTTCTGCTCCAGGACTCATTGGAAGCAGGGCTGGGAGACGGGTGCATTCCTATTCTCATTTCCATGGTCAGGAATGTTCCTGTGTTTCTCCAGATAACCATTTGAAATGTTACAACCTGCTAAAGTGAGTCCTGAAATAGGAAGACTAAATGGATGAAAGAATTGACTTACATAAACGAAGTTCAAAATACCATTTCTTGGAATATTCCCTTTTCTCCTAGATGTGGCAATTTTGGAGTCGGTATAAAGATGTTCAGGGGATATGGGGATGCTGCAGGGCTTGCCCCCCCCCCCCCGCAAAAAAAAGTTTTAAGGAGAAGAGCATTTTTCGAGATTTGCTCTTATCCTGTGTTTCAGTCCTTTTTTTTTTTTTTTTTGGGCTTGTTGGTACATAGCTTTTCAAGTGCCAACATTTCAACAAGGAAATCATAAACCAATAAATGACAAAGGAAACCAAACCAAAAAAATATTAAAACACAAGACTGCCTAAGACTTGTTAATTACAAACCAACAAAGTTTAATGTAATCAAGATAAGCACTTTCATTCCACAAATGGTAAAACTTCTTCAGATAACCATACAACTGAGTCATGTCATTTATATAACAAATCAAATCACATGATCTAATTACAAACAATTCAAAACATCATTCAAAAATCTCCCCTCCCCTCCCCTTCCTTCTTTTTAAAAGCAAATACGTTTAATTTTTTATTCAAAAGACATAATAGATATTGTACTTAAATCATCAAATACAGTTGTTAAATATATCATTTTATACCCACCAAAACCATTTAAAATACCTAAAAAAATTTTGAATGAATATAAAAAAAACTGTAAAATTCATTAAGAATACTACTTAATGTGGTTTATAAAACACCGAAAGGTTAAGTAAATAAATAATTATGAATTAATTTAAATATATTTAGTTTTTTATGCTACTCTTGTACACATAAATAAATAAATATTTATTAAAAACATTGCATATATTTTCTATCTCATTAGAGCCTTCATCTTCAGCATGGGTGCTATAGAAAGCTGCTCATTTAATCCTGGACAATTGTTGCCTTCCCAAAAAAAAAACTGCCAAAACAGTTCCCTTCTTTCCAAAAACAGAGCCCAAGGAACTCAACATACATTCCTATCCATTTTCTCCACTACAACAAACTTAAGTAGATGTCCTTCATTATCTTTAATGTGTTCATATAATGCATTAGTTGTTTTCTTTTTTCTTATATCATAAATATGTTTGCATATTCGTTCACAAAGCTTTCGCTCTGCCTTACCTATGTAGAAGCATGGGCATTGTTGGCATAAAACTACATAAACCAAACCCACACTATCACAATTATATCTTACTTTCACTGGCAACTCTTTTCCTTTTATTTTATATGTTGGCCCTACTTGCATATAACTGCAATAGTTACACCTCCCACATTTATTCATAAAGGACTTTCACGTTTTCTACTTGTTCAAATAAATTCTTAAAATTCCTATGTCTTTTACATACTATTATAATTTTTTCACCTATTTTATCAGTTATTATCCTATTTTCTTTCAGCATATTTCAGTTGTTTTTCAGGATCCATTTAACTAATCCACTATCTATACAGTAAGTGGTATTAAATACCCTAATGTATAACATGTCTGTTTGTACTTTTACAACCATATTCATACCATATCACCGTTGTTTTCTTTATGCATTACTTCCTTTGTATTATTCACATCTATGTATTCTAATATGGGGTGAAAAAACCTTCTTTCCCTTTTGCTTCACTAATTAATTCATCTACCAAAGTATACAGATGGCCCCTCTTTATAAACACATCTTTCAATACTTCACTTGTGCAAAAAGAAAATCGCTACCCAAAGTAATCATTTGGACCATTCTAACCAATCCACCTTTAACAATTGACCTCTTTTGTAAAAAAGGTGGCAGCTTGAAAAATGTAATAGAGAATTGGAAAAAGCCAGTTTTCTAAAAATCCATGCGGTATAAATTCCTTTATGGTAATGCTTTTGTAACAGTACATCTAAATAGGCTAAACTTAGTATTAATTGTATATGTAAACGTTAAAAATTAGGTAATGATATTAATATAAGCCATAAAAGCTTGCAAACTATAAGGCTTTCTTGCCATAAAATACAAATATCTTCAAAGTAGCATAAAAATACTCTGCATGCTTGATAATATTCACTACTCAAAATGTATTTAAACTCCCACTGTAACATAATATGCACTACTAAGGCTCCACATGGTGAACCTATGGCTAACCCTTTCTTCCGCTAAATAATACTTACTCTCAAACGGTAAGAGAGGAGAGCTGTTTTGGCAGTTGTTTTGGGAAGCCAACTGGCCAGGACTAAATGAGTAGCTTTCTATAGCACCTATCTTGAAGACTAAGGCTCTAATGAGATACAAAATATACCTGAAGTTTTTAATAAATATTTATTTATAAGCATACCAGAGTAGCATAAAAAATGAATATATTTAAATTAATTCATAAATTATTTATTTGATTAACCTTTTGGTGTTTTACAAACCATATTAAGTAGTATTCTTAATGGATCTGATAGTTTTTGATATTTATTCAAAAATTTATTTAGGTATTTTAAATGGTTTTGGTGGGTATAAAATTATATATTTAACAACTTTTATTTGGTATTTTAAGAACTGTATTTACAATATCTTTTATGGCTTTGAATAAAGAATTAAATGTATTTGTTTTTAAGAAGAAGGAAGGGGTGGGGAAAATGATGAATGACGTTTTGAATTGTTTGCAATTTATGTTATATAAATTAAATGACTCAGTTGTATGGTTATATGAAGAAGTCTTACAATTTGTAGAACAAAAGTCCTTATCTTAATTACATTAAACTTTGTTGGTTTGTAGTTGACAAGTCTTGGGTGGTCTTGCGGTTTTTTTTATATTTCATTTTATATTTTTTTATATTTCGACAAGAGAATGGTAAGTCCATTCATAAGCAGGGTTCTTCCAAAGGCAGCTGTGGTTCTTTAAACCTGGACAAGGACAATTTCCACAAGGTTCCTCACAGACTGGATTTATTCACATGAAACAGGGGGAGTTTGATGCACCACAACCTGGAAACACTTCAACTAACTATCTGGATGATAGAATTTTGATACTGTTTAGATACTTTTTTTTGAGGACATGCAGCAGGTATTAAAGGATATGATAAAACCAGCTGCTAGAATATTACATTTCTGCAAGTAGAAAAGATTTTGTACTTGGTGCTGGCTAAACAGCTAAGACTCTCTTTAGGCCAGGCTGCCTCTGGATCTTGATTATTTGTTTGCGTTAGAGCCCAGTGGTCTGCTGTACCTTTATCAGGGTACATTTATCAGCCATTTCTGCTCATCTACCTTTGGATCGTCCCCTTTCTAATACTGCCCAAGTTAAAATGTTTTTGAAAGGAGTTTTACATACTCAGCCACCTTGGAAACGGTGGCACCTCCTTGGGATCTTCACTTTGTGCTTGAAAAGCTCACTGTCTCCACCTGAACCAGCTCATCGGGCTGATTTGAGGTTCTTAACAAGGAAGGCTCTTCTATTCATCGCTCTAACATCTGCTAAGAGATGATGAGGTAAAATCACTTGTGGCGAGTCAACCCTACCTCAATTTTCACAAGGACAACTTTATTTTTTAGAATAAAACATAGCTTTATGCCTAAAATTGTCTTGGAGTTTACTTTAAGACAAGACTATTAATCTCTCAAGTCTTCTTCCCTGAACCAAAGAATGAGGGAAAAATAATCCCTCATACTCTGGATGTGCAGAGGCACTTTGATACTACCAAGACAAAACTCGATCTTTTAGGAAACCTGACTGCTGTTTGTCTCCTATGAAAGTAAGAAGAGCAGGCAGCCAGTGACAAAATTGACTGTTTCTAGGTGGCTGTCGCATGCCATTACTTTATTATACTCACCAAAATAAGCCATTTCCAGTTAGGATTACACTTCTACAAGGTTATTGGCTTCTTCAGTGGCTTTCTGTAAAGAGGGGGCATCTACAAGTATTCTAGATCCAGTAGTGTGGTTGTCAGCACATACTTTTACAAAGCAGTACAAACTAGGTTCCTTTTCCAGGTCCAGCACAAGCTTTGCTGGAACCATTCTCCAGGGGCTCCTGAAATCTTAATTATTGACATCTTCCATTTTTCTTTTCCTGTTCAAGCTATGGTAACCTACACATATAGCTCAGGCTATTGCAATGGTGATTTATATATCAAGCATAGTGCAGTGGTTCAAATAAACATACCAAACAGCAGATGTTCCAATAGATCACTGATGCAGTAGCCATCTTACCTTTCTTCATGGCGTTCTGTTTCTTGCTGCCAGCCTGTGATTGTTTTGGGGTTTTTACCCTCTTTATATAATTTATTGTGGACTTTGTTTTGCAGCATAAATTTTCAGGCTCTTACCTCCGTCCTCAGCAAAAGAAAAAAAAAAAATAAAAACAGGCTTTGAAACTTTCTGCACTCCAACTGCTTCTGTGTGAGTGCTCCTGGCAGTTGGAGAAGGTGGCTGATGCAGGGGAGGGTGTAACCCCCCCCCCCCCCTAGCTTAGGCTACTGCAGCAGTGATCTATTAGAGCTTATACTGTTATGGTAAGTTTAACTATAAAATTTTACTTTCTCAACCCAATTCAAATATTTATAAAATGTTACTTCTTTACCAAACCATATTTTCATGGACAACCGAGACATAAAACATAAAGATAGGGAAGATTATAGAAATGAATGAATACAGGACTATTTGGGCAAAGACATTTAAAATATTGTTTATAATACCTTTAATACATCTTCAGACATGTTTAGAATGCATTTGATAACAGATTGTAGAACTGCATCAGCTCTTTTTTGGCTTCCTTCTCCTTTCATGCCTTAACGACCATCTGTGCACTTCCTGTAATAGCAGCACTCCTAATCTAAAAACATCTCTGGTGGGGGGCATCATACAGGCAGCAATCAGGATTATTTTATGCCCTAAATTTATCTGCATGTGCCCAGTAGCAGTTCAGTGCTGAATGCATGCACGGGGCTTAGCTCTGACTGCCACTCACTTTCATCTGCAGGAGGCAGTCACTTGGATCATCTTCTGCAAAATATAGTTCTGTTGTCAGCATAGAATTCTAAGGTACCAGAAAACTTTTTACATGTGCAGCCTGACTAAGGAAACTACTTGTCACTTTTTGCCTGAATACGTTTGATTTAGTCTGCTTCTTGTAAAAAGACCACTGCACTGCATGATAAATCTGGTTATACCATGAGAATATTCAGTGACTACATAGTATTGTCTTTCTTCCATTTTTAAAAAATCTGTTTGGATGGAGCATTTAAGGATCTCTATTCAGAGGGCATACAAGAAATGATACTGTATCCTCCTGCATCAGCTGTGATGTTAGTACATCATGTGACTACAGTAGCTGCTGCTCCTGCTGCTCTGCTGCGGACATCCTCTGTGTCATAAACCACCCATTATGACATCATTACTGCCATTAATGTCTATTTGGGTCAGTCTGAATAACTTCTCTCTCAGGGCTTTATCTACTAGCTCTGTAGACACATGATACCATCTACATGTGTAAGAATTCGACGTCTAGCAATAGCCCTAAGAGTCAAGGTGTAAGAGGTAACATCTTCATCCCAAAATGACTGAGTAGAAGCCCATTTTCAGTGCCCGGGGAGAAAAGCTCCAAATTATTACAAAACATTTTAAGAACAATAAGTATATGATCTTCAAAAATAAAGCAAAAACATCTGCAAATTAAATAATTATAACAAATCTGACATAATATAAAAACATTGGTTAAGAACTGATACAAGGTATATGACAATCATTTAATATTAGAGAAATTTTAGACAGTTTGTAGAGAAATTAAAGGTAAGCTAGTCTTATACAAACAGGAACTGGAATGTGAAGTGAGGGAAAACAGGCTTATGATATATTTAGACAGAATGTCAGGGAATAGAATTTAGATAGCAGTGAGGAAGTAAGTGAGAAAGGGAGACTAAGGTGGCATAAGGAATGAATAAGTACTTAACATTTAGAGATATCGTTTATCCTGGTTTTGAGTAAGAACAGAGCCAGATTTTTCACTAGGAAGTCTTTCAGAGTGGTTTTGAAAGATGGGAGGGAGGATACAGACCTGATGGATACAGGTAAGGAGTTCCAAGCCTTAGCAACCTTGTACGAGTACAGATGATGTCCAGCAGATTTTCCAGGTTTGTAGACAGACAAGGGTTTTTAGTTAATGGACCGCAATGACCAACTGGGAACAGAGTTGTGCAGAATGTTTTTAGTGCTGGACAGGCAAATAGATGCCGGATAATTTTACAAGTGGTAAGAAGCTGTGTATATGTTAGTTGATGTGGCAGTTCTAACCAATGTAGGCTTTTCAGTGCTATACAGTGGTGGGTTCTGAAGGGGGTATGTGCTGCAAATTTAGCAACTTTGTTAGAGCATTTTTCAAGTTTTATTTTTTGTGATGCCTGGAAGTTAGTAAGGATGGGAGCACCATAAAGAAGAATGGGGAGGAGATAAGTGGTGCAAGTGTGGTTTGAGTTGTGTCAGTGACAACGTTTTTGGCTCCGTAAACCATCCTTAGTTTTTGATGTGTTTTTCTTTTGCAATTTTGTTTATGTAGGTCGAATTTAAGATTATCATCCACTATCAATCCTGCTATGAGGAGCGACTTCATTGACTGCATTATCAAGAGAGAAGACTTTACTTTTTTTTTCATGAGAGAGAGAGATTTGGGGAAAAAAGTCGTAGTTTGGTCTTTTTTGGGTTGAGCATGAGTTGCGAGATATGAAGTCATGTTCCAGTGGCTGTTAAAGCTTCCCAAGTATTTTCTGGAGGTGTACCATGTTGTCAGATGTGCAAATGAGAGTAGAATCATCTGCATAGTGTAATGGGGTGGCTTGTTGTGTGGAAGTATAGAGGGTGTTGATGAAAATGTTAAAGAGCAGGGGACCAAGGACAGATCCTTGTGGTACACTGCAGGTGACTAAAAGCTAAGGAGAAAGCATGGAGTGACACTTTACTGACTGATACCTACTGGACAGGTAGCTTTTGAACCACAGAAAGGTGGGCTGAGAGTGCCAATTTACTGAATGATACCTATTGGACAGGTAGCTTTTGAACCACAGAAGGGTAGGGTAACATAAACCTAATGAGGACAATTGTAGCAGGAGTTTGCTAAGACAAACTGTCAAAAGCTTTAGATAAGTCTTGAAATAAGGGAACGACTAGCTTGCCATTATATCTAGCTTTATTGACAGTATCTATACATGCTAGAAGGGCAGTGCTAGTACTATGGGATGGATGGGAGCCATGTTGTGTAGGAAATAGGAGTTTTTCTTGAAGTAGATAGTCTAGCAATTATTTTTGAATACATTTTTCAAGTATGTTGACGAGGAAGATACGATTGCTATAGGTCTAAATTTATTAATGTATGTTGAATTTCTCCTTTGTGCAGAGGTATAATGTGTGACTTTTTCCAGAGAGAGGAAATGTGGAATTCCTGGATAGACTTACAGTGGATATAAAAAGTGCACACACCCCTATTAAAATGCCATTTTTTTGTGATATAAAAAATGAGACCACAATAAATCATTTCAAAACTTTTCCCACCTTTAATGTGACCTATAACCTGTGCAATTTAATTGAAAAACAAACAAATCTGTTAAGGGAAGAAATATAAAAAATAAAAAACGTACAACATGCTGGTTGCATAAGTGTGCACACCCTTACACTAATACTTTGTTGAAGCACCTTTTGATTTAATTACAACATTCAGTCTTTTTGGGTAGGATCTCTTGGGCACAGCCCTCTTCAGGTCATCCCACAGATTTTCTATTGGATTTAGGTCTGGGATCTGGCTGGGTTATTCCAAAACTTTAATTTTCTTCTGGTGAAGTCATTCTTTTTTTATTTGGATGTATGGTTGGGGTCATTGACACGTTGAAAGGTGAAATTCCTCTTGATCTTCAGCTTTCTAGCAGATGTCTGAGGGTTTTGGGCCAAAAGTGACTGGTATTTGGAACAATTCATAATTCCCTCCACCTTGACTAAAGCCCCAGTTCCAGCCAAAGAAAGGCATCCCAAAGCATGATACTGCCACCACCATGCTTCACAGTGGGGATGGTGTTCTTTTGGTGATGCGAAGTGTTGTTTTTGTGCCAAATGTACCTTTTGGAATTGTGGCCAAAAAATTCAACCTTGTTCTCATCAGACCATTACACATTTTCCCACATGTTTTTGGGAGACTTGATGTATTCTTTTGCAAATGTTAGCCGGGTCTGGATGTTTTTCTGTGTAAGAAAAGGCTTCTGTCTTGCAGCCCTACCCCATAGTCCAGACATACAGAGAATATGGGAGAATGTTATCACATGTAGTATACAACCAGTACTTGCCAGAAATTCCTGCAGCTCCTTCAGTGTTGCTGTAGGTCTCTTGGCAGCCTCCCTGACCAGTTTTCATCTTGTCTTTTCATCAATTTTGGAGGGACATCCAGTTCTTTGCAGCGTCACTGTTGTCCCATATTTTCTCCACTTTTGATGACTGTCTTCACTGTGTTCTATGGTATATCTAATGCTGTGGAAATTATTTTGTACCTCTCTGACAGATACCTTTCAAGAATGAGATCCCTTTGATGCTTTGTAAGCTCTGCGAACCACGGCTTTTGCTGTAGCAGGCAACTGAGTAAATTTCAGGAAAATCCTAGTAGGACAGCTGAACTTTATTTGGGGTTAATCAGAGTCTCTTTAATTGATGGCAAGTGTGTAACCAAGAAGACTGAATCCTGTAATTAAATCAAAAGGTGCTTCAACAAAGTATTAGTTTAAGGGTGTGCACACTTATGCAACCAGTTTATTGTATGTTTTTTATTTTTTATATTTTTTCCCCTAACAGATTTATTTTTCAATTGAATTGTACAGGTTATAGGTCACATAAAAGGTGGAAAAAGTTTTGAAATGATTTATTGCGGTTTCATTTTTTTATATCACAAACACCTGGCATTTTAAGAGGGCTGTGTACACTTTTTATATCCACTGTATTTACAAGGATTGAGACAGGACAGGCAAGGGAGCCCGCAGGATTTTTTGCAGGGGGGTGCAAACCCAGAGCCCCACCCACAAAGCCCCACCCCCTCCGCCCACATAGCCCCACCCCCTCCACCCACCTAGCCCCACCCCCTCGCTTCATGCAGCCCCTCCCCCACGCAGCCATTACAGGGTCTCATTACTTGGCTATTTCTTCCCAGTTGCCATAAACACTGTCAAAATTCTTAGTGTGCATACTGTTTTATGCTTTACTTCTACAATGTTTACAGATATCTGGATTTAATTAGGAATCCATGATAAGTTGTTTTACATACCCCATGTACATTGCAACTAACTCAAGGGAACTTTTAGCTGGCAGCCCTTTTGAATTCTGATCAAGAAGGCTTGGCTGTTCAGTTCTCTATACTGGAATAACTTCTCATTCATTGCTAATAATAATTTTATTTACTTGGGTACTAAGAGAGTTTTACTTTTTACCTACCATAAAGACAACATATTTGTTTTACCTCAAAATACTTCCCCTTGTTTTATTTATTTATTTGTAAGTGACTTAGAAACAACTACTGGGGAATAGTGTTTATTAGCTCAGTATTTTTCATGTAGGACACTAAACTGAGTCCCATGAGCCTGTTCAGATTATACAGATTTAAACAGATTAGTTTATAACACTAGTGTTCTTTGGCTTCCAAGATTAGCTCTCAGTAACACAAGTTGCTGTTTAAATAAAAGCTGGTGTTCTGTGCTCTGAATGCACAACACGTTATAGCTGTATTTAACTTAAACTGTGTGCATTCACTAAATTATGTATATCTTTTAATTAATGCTTATCAAGCATCTCTTCATAATCCCAACATGGGCATAATTGCAAATCATCACTTCATCTTTTTATAGATAATTCCAATAGTCCTAACATATGCACATTATTAATTATTTTTTCAAGATTAGTTTTACTGAGTGGGCAAGGGAAATTTTGGGTGTTTTCTGATTTTGCGTGGTTGACCCTTAGTTATATGAAGCTGGGTCTGCATTATCACTGATGTTAACAACTTCATTATATGCTTAACTAAAAGCTTTACACCTTTTTTCTTGACACAGCCATTACAGTATCCTTCCTGTTACTGTGATAAGCAAGAGTAGCCATGCATAAGAAGTGTACATATTTATACATATGATTATGTGCAATTATAATATATACAGACTGTATTAATTATAATATAAAATAATTTAATTATAACCCTTCTATAATACAGCACCACTTGTTAGACTGTGTTTTAAATTTATAGTTTTGAATGTTTTTCCTGCAAGCAATGAAACAAAACATATGAACCAATAATGACAAACTGCCCAATTCAAAACATTTCAACCATAAAAGGCCACTTAAACTTTTGTCATTACAATCCATCAATGTCAGTCAGTATGCACAATCTCTGCAGAAGTAAAAGTCATCTGAATAATTCCACATTATAGAAATCTGAAACTAATGAAGAGGTTGTAGCTAGAAAACAACTTTATATTTCAGCATTTCATCAACAAATTCAGTGCCTGCTGCCCTTGAAGAATACACTGCCTATGTTACATTAAAAATGGTAAGCTAGTATATTTGCAATACAGAATGGGTGGTAAGCTGAAAAACAAGTTCATAGTTATTGGGCATCTCATCCAAAGGAGGACATAGCCAGGACTGCAGCACTCCACCCCCTTAAAATACAAATCTACATGCTGTGGGAGTAGAACCTATAGCCCTCTGCATCAAAATACAAGTATGCTACCTGCTGTGCTACTAACACTGCTTTAAAATTCTATACCACAATAATGATACCATTTGCTAAACAAAACAGTTGCACATTTTAAGCAGACTTAGCATGGGCAGCAGTAAGCTTCTCTTCCCTTGAAGCTCACAATTCCTTGAAAATACACTTGAAAATAAATTCCACCTGCTAACTCTAAATAGGGCATTTCACTTTCTCTCACACACCTCAACCTCTGCAAGAAATCTGAACAAAGCCCAACATAAATAGGGGCAGATTATAAATATTGCTCTCATGAACTTAGAACATTGCTAGAATAACAGGATTTTTGTTAGTATGCATTTTATATGATGGACAGAAGGAAGGTTGGTATATTGTGTGTGCAAGAGACCAGATGGAAGGGGAGTAAGGCTAGGTGTATCGGAGGTGGGTTCAAATTGTTTCATCATGGTGTAGATGGGAGGAGAAATGGCGTAGGAGTTATCCTGAAGGAACAGTATGCTAAGAGTGTTTTGGAGTTGAAAAGAGTGTCAGATAGAGTGATGTTTATGAAGCTGGAAATTGATGGCATAATGATGAATGTTGTTAATGCATATGCTCCACAAGTTGGGTGTGCGATGGATGAGAAAGAAACATTTTGGAGTGAGTTGGATGAAGTGGTGATGACTGTACCCAAGGGTGAGAGAGTGGTGATTGGAGCAGATTTCAATGGGCATGTTGGTGAAGGGAACAGAGTGGATGACGAAGTGATGGGTAGGTATGGTGTTAGACAAAGGAATTCAGGAAAAATGTCTCTGGTCAAGGTCAATGTCAACACAGGAATAGGTGCCAAGGACAGCACATGCACTACTCTCTGCAATGTGGCTGAGAAAATCAACATCAAAGTAACAATCATGGCTAAAGGCACTGACCCCGACTATTTGTGACGAAAGCTCATGAAAGGCCAAACCTGACACCAAGCCAAAACCCCAACAGCAATACTTCAAACCCCAAGGTTGATGGGCATATCAAGCCCAAGCCTAAGGGTGAGGGTGTCTAATCCAAGTATTGTTATGCTGACCCAGTCAAGAAATGGCAAAAAGATTCACCCCAAACGGTTGAGCCTAACTCATGGGGTCATAGATGACATAGTTGATTTAGAAGGAATTGACCACAAAAGCTATAGCGCTGAGTCCAGAAGCAGAACCAGTGTCACCAAATCTGATGGTATCTACATTTAGGCCTGCAGAATCATAACAGTTTGAATTGCTGCAGTCACCCAAACAGTGGCCTGTTAAGGAGAACTGAGAAGAAAATGCAGAAAAAATTAAAATAACAGCAGAAAATAAATGCCTTTGCCTTCACTGGTACCAGAGGTGGAGGACATGAGTAAAATTTTCTGCGACACCTTCAGAAAAGCCCTCACAATCATCTCGTAGTCTACGTCCAATGTAAAAGAACAGCAATAGTAGAAATTTATGGGCCTGTCTGGAAATGGTCCTGATTACAGACTCTTAAATACCTGTATAAAAGAAACAGAGGAAACACACATGTCTGACCTGTCTAAATGGATATTCAACTAATATTACAGGCATCCTGGTAACTCCCCCCAAAAAGGAGTGGTTACAGAAAATTTAGAAAATTCTTCCACCTTGGATTATTTAGTACCCGATTGAAAAAAAAACTCTTTAGAAGTATAGCTTTCAGCTGTGTTTTCTGTCTATTATTTCTTCATCTTTGTGGTTAGAAAAATCCAAAAGTGTAGGCTCTGTCCTTGAGTCCAATAGTGTCAACCCAAAGACTATTCTCAAGGTCAAGTCCTTTCAGGAGTGGATGCACAACTACCCTCAAGACTTTTCAAAAGAAGGTTATTATTTCAGTCCTTTGTAATCTGGGGATAGAAAGAAGCACAAATGCCACATTTCTATTCAAAGTGCTCCTCACTTAGCCAGACAGCAAAAAGAGTGTGTCTGTTCTGGGCATTTTGTGTGGCCACATTAAATACACTTTCTAAATGCATGACTATCCACAGTCAAAATATTTTTAGAAAGTACAGACAAGAGCCAAGTAACAAATATAACAAACTACCCAAAATCTACAAGAGACAGCAACTGATCTAGAGAGCTTCAGTACTAGAAAATATTATCATCTAATTAAATGACAGATTAAATATATGAACTAACAGTTTAATAGAAAGTAAAAAACATATTGTGTAGAATGCAAAGGCCAAAGGGAGAGAAAGCAATGCCGTGCAAAAAAGAAATCAGATAGACCTGACCTGATTTGTAGATTGGAAAGCTGCAAAAATAGTAATTCCAATCAAAAAAAGGATGTGATAATTGCAAAATTCAGCAATGTTTTACACAAAGTAGTTAACTTTAAAGCAAAGTTGCCTGAAAGCATCCATCTCCAATGGAAACATGATGAGCAGCAGGAGACCTGGACAGGAAGCGACATGGCAAGCCATTTTGGGCAAAGAGGATGGAGTAATATCCTGGAAAAGATTTAGATGCTGAGCTGACCGGAAATGTGATTTCACTCATACTGCTTGATGAAGATGGATCTCCTTACACCAGATTAAAAATTTCAGGACATGATTAAGAAAACATGAATAAGTATGATCAAATCTCTGATCATAAACAAACTGTTACATGTTCAAGAACCAGATGTCAGGAAATTCACCTCTAGAATGGAACAGAGAAGCTAATGAGGTGAATCATAACATTCATTTCAAGAACACATAACTGTATAGTTAAGATCAGAGAAATCTGATCATAATTCTTTGCACCACATGGAGCTTTACCTGCTCGGCGTACTAAGTGTAGGAATGTTAGATGTTGGGAAGTGTGCCCAGACACATGCCCAGGCAGATCATGTTGTTTTGCCAAGGATGGACTGTGCCTGTTCCCTGTAGATTTTTCAGTATTGGCTAAAATATTGGCCTCCTCCATATTGCCTTTTGTAGGCAAAGTCAAGTTGCCAAACCTTCCGACATAAGCAAACTAACCCAAGGGAACTTAAACATGTTGCTTCTCAGTGCCAGGAGCCTAAGCAAGAAACTCCAGTCCCTTCAATTTCTCCTCGTCCTGGAGAGTGTAGACATTTGCACAATTACTGAGACATGGTTTATAGCAATGGAGAGCATCCCAGCAGTGCAGGACTACAATATTTAATGCAATTTAGACCAGCTACTGCACAAGCAGGGACTAAAGATGGAGGTGTCTCAATCTACGCTGATAGCAAGCTCACCTCAAGGCTGATCAGACAGGATGGCACGCTTGAGCTACTCCACATCAAAATTACCACAGGCAAAGTTCCATACCATATCCGTGCAAGCTATAGGTCACCTTCTGTGACCCAGTAAACCCATAGCTCATACTTAAACTTACTGGAGACACTCACCATTTAACCCAATACTAAAGTGATGGGCGACTAACTACCCCACTATAAACTGAAAATACTACATGACCCCATTCTTGCGGGCTCAGTGATTTTACTAAGGGAGCAAACATACTGGACCTGGTACTCACAATAATGGCAGAATGTTGCAACCCCCCCCATG
The DNA here is from genome assembly GCF_019279795.1 of Protopterus annectens. Classification (NCBI taxonomy): domain Eukaryota; kingdom Metazoa; phylum Chordata; order Ceratodontiformes; family Protopteridae; genus Protopterus; species Protopterus annectens. The sequence continues at coordinate 1,721,127,220 of NC_056744.1, read as the reverse complement.
TAATATTCTTTCTGATAACATCAGACCATACAGCTGTCTCCTTTCAAATAAAAATCAAGCACGGGACAACAGCTAACCTCATAACATTTAGGAACCATTCTAAGGTAAATTGTCTACTATTAATTGATAGCCTGTAACCAGTAAAGTACTTCAAACAGCATGAAAAAAACATGTTTAAAGCAAACACCATGCTGGCTGCACATAGTTAGCATGGTGCTTGGCTTTAAGTGATAACCTGGCAAAATTTCAAGACCCCCCTCCAAAACACACCTTGAGAATATAGCTGCCTATGCTGAACTGTTCACAAGAACCATGTATAATTGTGTTAATAGATGCAAAGGGACAGCTTGTCCTACCATTAATAAACTCAGAACAAACTTAAAAAACAAATCATCTTGATGGAATCCAAGCATCAGTAGGGTGCACAATAGAAGGAAGAAAGTCATAGAAAAGTTAGGAAGTGCAATGCCCAGCAGAATAGAAACTCTCTCATCAATCTAAATGAACAATTCAGTCTACCAAAGCCAATTTTTGAGGTAGAAATAGCCTCCCAAGCCAAGGAAAACCATAAAGCTTTCTTTAGCTATGTCCATATCAAAAGCAGTACACAACAGTGTGCAGACGTAATTGTAAATGGAGCCACCTACATATAGCCAGAAGATATAGTAAATCTACTGGTTAGCACATTCAGCTCCAGTTTTACGCCCCCCCCCCTCACACACACACACACACACACACACACACCCTGTAAACCCACCATGAAATACCATCCTACATAACTCTCTGGCTATCCATAGGGAGCAGGTCCTAAATGCACTCTTCAAAGCCAAGAATACTGCATCGATAGGCCTTGATAATATCCCAGAATACCTCCTAAAATGCATGAAATATGACTCACCAAGACCACTGGATTTACTATTTAACTGCAGCCTACAGAAAAAACTTCATGACTTGCGAATAGAGAACTGCTATGGTCATCCCTCTGCATAAGGGCAGGCCATCAGTGGACTCTAGTAACTACAAACCTATAAGTCTAACTAGTATCACATGCAAAACCATGGAAAGAATTATTGTGACAATTATTAATAATGACAGAGGAAACCTTCAGATACTGGATCTAACCCAGTTTGGCTTCATCAGTAGCAGATCACGCCTACTCATCCTGGTAGACTTCTTTGAGAAGGTCACCAAGGCAATGGATAAGGGCAAAGCAGTGCATATTGCATACCTCGGAATAGATAAAGCATTTAATGCAGTACCTCACTTGCATTTTGTAAATAAACTAATGGAATTAGGCATAAAACCACTGTGTTATGTATTGGATAGCCAGCTGACTTTCAGAAAACACCCAGGAAGTTAGGATTGTGGAATCCAACTCCACAAAGAGGCTGGTCACTAGAGGACTCGCTCTGGGCTGGATCCACTTCTTTTAGGCATCTACTCCTTGGAAGTCAGGGCAAAAGATCAAGGGCCTCTGCCTGACCAGGTTTGTAGATGATTGGAAAATAAGAGCAGTCATAGAATCGGTGGTGGTGCTGTGGTAGCGTTGTCGCCTCACAGTCAGACGCTGTCCGGTTTGATTTTCAGCTAGAGCGTCTTCTGTGTGGAAACATGCGTGAATGGGCGTACCTTTGTTGAAGATTGTGCGTCAGGGCTGGTAACTCGGCACGTAAAAATCAACTACCAATCATTAGCGGAACAGAGTTCCGCTGTGGCGACCTCTAGCCGGGAAAAGCCAAAAGACACAACAACAACAACATAGAATCCCCCCATGATACTGATATCCTGCAGGAAAGGCTAACACAGACAAATAGGCTCAGTATAGCAACCACAGATCTCTTTATTCAACTGAGACTCCAACAGTTAAGCACTTTCGTCTTAATCAAAGACTTCTTCAGAACTGTTGAATAACATGCAGAAAGTCATTAAAATAGGCAAAACTCATTAGTCACATGTTAAAAACCACCAATGGGACATTTCCCAAATACACTTGATAATTATAAAGAATAATCAACCTGACAACACCCTGAAACAATGTGTATATATGTATGTATAAGATATATATATATATATATATATATATATATATATATATATATATATATATATATATATATATATATATATATCATATGCATAAAAAGATTAAAAAACTTTAAAAAATACAACATTGAAAAGTAAAACCCTAATGCCATGATCTAAACGAAAATAGGTGATCAACTGAATCATCCTTCAAGATTTCTTAATTTCAATATGGGGTAAATAGAACAAGAATCACTGAGATCTGGGGATTTTCAAAGCATTAAGCCTCAAAATCCAAATCAGCTCTTTCCTACTTAGATGTTCATAAATATAAAAAATCCCCTGGTATCCCTTTCCACATAATCAAGAACCACAAACTTAAAACTGTGCCCTGGATTCAAGGCTACATGTCTGAACAATGCATTGGAGGTTTTACCCTTCACTATATCATTAAAATGTTCATATATCCTCTTCTTTAGTTTCCACAAAATTTGCCAATATAAAATGAATCACATAATTGGCATAATGCACAGTAAACCATCCTCATAGAGTCACAATTAAAATTCTTACAGATATTGAATTTCCTGTTCCGGATAGAAAAATATTCACAATATACTAATCAATGACTAAGCATAGATACTCTACACACTCAAAACACACATTCACAAACCTGCCTTTACCTACCTATTTCTTACATACACGCATACACACTTCTACCTACTTCTTACATCCACAGACTCCGAGTCCTACCTACCTATTTCTTACACACACACACATCTCTTAAACACGTAAACGCACACACCTACCTTTCACTTCTACATTCATCTGTGCAGTCCGAATGTCCTCTTGCATTTAAATTTCCAGTAGGCACGAAAGGAAAGGACGTAAACCATCAGTCGCGCACAGACACAGAAGACGAAAACAGGTCGCAAACACCTGTTACGTCTGTGCGACTGGACGGGATGCAAAGGGCGTTCTTAAAGAGGAATGCCCTTTAAAAAAAAAAAAAACTTTTTTTATTTAAATTAATTTCTCAGCCAGCCAATTCCAGGGGGGTGCAAGTGCACCCCCTTGCACCTGCCTGCGGGCGCCCTTGAGGACAGGCAATGTTACTGGACGCTGTTTTTAGGCACTTGCTTGGAACATTATCAGCTGAAGAAGAGCACAGTTTAAGTTTGTTTAAAAGTAGTTTTATATAGGATGTGGATACAGGTTTGAAGGTGAAAGTGGACGTGGTAATATGTGGCTGTTGGGAAGGGGTTAGATGTACAGGAATCCCTAGTTAGATATGCTATACTATCTATAAAGTAAGAGTTGAACTGTACTGCAGTTTCTAGTGGTGAATTATAAAACTTGTCTGTTTTTCTTAGAAACTACTGGATGGGAGCAGGAGGCTAGGGACACTGACTCAAAGGCATGCCCAGAGCCCTGAAATAGTGGAATAACTATTATGGACTTTAGTTCCTCCATTTCCAATAGGTCCAAATGCCTTTTCATGGACACCAAAACATCCTTGGAGACTCACTCAAAATGTTCTCTCAGGAAATATATCTCTCTCTGATGGAAACATTCTTCAGAGGGAAATAGACTGGGCCTAGTTTAATACAGAAAGACCATTCTTCCCATTTGTGAGGGGTTTTCCTGTCACGTTGTCAAATAGGATAATTTCTTGCACTTCATGAACTAAAATGGCAGGCTTGTGTGTAGACTTCTATAAATCAGTACAGGAGTTATTTGCATTAAAGAACACTCGGTTCTTGGATTCATTAAACAGTGTGGATCGTGGTTTTTACTGTGGGTTTTTGGTGTTGCTTACATTTAAGCATTCAAGGTTGCCATATAACAAGGAGCATAAATCTGTTAAAACCATGCACAGCTCATAGCATGAAACCTTCTTCTCTTCTCCCAAGCACAACAGGCACTGCAAATATAGTCTGTTGATAGAATTTGCCTTCCACAAACACACTTAATAGTCAACTGTTCCGATAATGTTCATGGACTTTGGAATGCTAGCTGACTTTTTCAGCCTTATTCTATTTAGCTGATCAGAAATTTCCTCACACCATCACACATCTGGAATATCTAAGATTTAGATAAAAACTTTCCTAAATAGAGTACTTTATGTTAGACAAGCCACCTGGAAGGGACTGATGGACAGAGGAAATGATAATCACTTCCTTCTTACAACAAAACTGAAAAATGGCAAAATCTAGTCCTCTTGTTAGCCATGAAGCAGACTGTTGTCTGTAGTAAAATGAGGACCTCAGTTCACTTTGACACCTGCAGAATCTCCAATGTCAGGTCAGCAGGACAGACAGCCTTTGGCTAATTTCACTAGATAATTACTCACACTGAATCATCATTCTGTTTCCAGCCTCAGTAGTAAAAATTCCATCATCGAGTCAATTTAATAATTGAAAGTATCAGTTCAGAGTACTGTTGGCCAACAGGGTGCTGGCGGAAATCGGGCTACTGTTGGCCGAAGGAGGAGAAGAGGCAGAAGACATGCCTGAAGGCAGGTAAAGGCTAGGACTGTGATAGTGAGGGTCGGAACTTTGAATGTTGGCAGTATGACTGGTATAGGGAGAGAGCTAGCTGATATGATGGACCGAAGGATGGTTGGTATATTGTGTGTGCAAGAAACGAGATGGAAGGGGAGCAAGGCTAGGTGTATCGGAGGCGGTTTCAAATTGTTTTATCATGGTGTGGATGGGAGGAGAAATGGCATAGGCATTATCCTGAAGGAACAGTATGCTAAGAGTGTTTTGGAGGTGAAAAGAGTGCCGGATAGAGTGATGTTTATGAAGCTGGAAATTGATGGCGTAATGATGAATGTTGTTAGTGCATATGCTCCACAAGTTGGGTGTGCGATGGATGAGAAAGAAAAATTTTGGAGTGAGTTGGATAGGATAGGATGTGATAGGAGCAGATTTCAATGGGCATGTTGGTGAAGGGAACAGAGGGGATGAGGATGTGATGGGTAGGTATGGTGTTAAGCAAAGGAATGCAGAAGGTCAGATGGTAGTGGATTTTGCGAAAAGGATGGACATGGCTGTGATGAATACGTATTTTAACAAGAGGGAGGAGCGTAGGGTGACATACAAGAGTGGAGGAAGATGCACACAGGTGGATTATATCTTATGTAGAAGGGCCAGTCTGAAGGAGACTGGAGACTGTAAAGTGGTGGCAGGGGAAAGTGTAGTTAGGCAGCATAGGATGGTGGTTTGTAGGATGACATTGGTGATCAAGAAGAGGAGGATGAGTGTGGGGGCAGCACCAAGGATCAAATGGTGGAAATTGAAAAAGGATAATTGTGAGGTGATGTTCAGGGAAGAGTTAAGACAGGCACTGGGTGGCAGTGAAGAGTTACCGAATAGCTGGGTAACTACAGCAGAGCTAGTAAGAGAGATGGCTAGAAGGGTGCTTGGTGTGACATCTGGAAAGAGGAAGGAGGACAAGAAGACCTGGTGGTGGAATGAAGAAGTACAGGAGAGTATACAGAGAAAGAGGTTGGTGAAGAAGAAGTGGGATTGTCAAAGAGATGAAGAAAGTAGACATGAGTATAAGGAGATGAGGTGCATGACAAAGAGGGAAGTGGCGAAGGCTAAGGATAAGGTGTATGAAGAGTTGTATAAAAGGTTGGACACTAAGGAGGGAGAAAAGGGCCTGTACCGATTGGCTAGACAGTGGAACCGAGCTAGTAAAGATGTGCAGCAGGTAAGGGTGATAAAGGATAATGAGGGAAACGTACTCACAAGCAAGGAGAGTGTGTTGAGGAGATGGAAAGAGTACTTTGAGTGGTTAATGAATGAAAAGAATGAGAGGGAGAGAAGGTTGGATGATGTGCGGTTAGTGAATCATGAAGTGCAGTGGATTAGCAAGGAGGAAGTAAGGATAGCTATGAAGAGGATGAAGAACGGAAAGGCTGTTGGTCCAGATGACATACCTGTGGAAGCATGGAGGTGTTTAGGTGAAATGGCAGTGGAGTTTTTAACTAGATTGTTTAATGAAATCTTGGAAAGTGAGAGGATGCCTGAGGAATGGAGAAAAAGTGTTTTGGTACCTATTTTTAAGAATAAGGGTGATGTGCAGAGCTGTAATAACTACAGAGGGATTAAACTGTTCAGTCACAGCATGAAGTTATGGGAAAGAGTAGTGGAAGCTAGGTTAAGAAGGGAGGTGATGATTAGTGATCAGCAGTATGGTTTAAAGAGCACTACAGATGCGATGTTTGCTCTGAGAGTGTTGATGGAGAAGTACAGAGAAGGTCAGAAGGAGTTGTATTTTGTCTTTGTGGATTCAGAGAAAGCATATGACAGGGTGCCTAGAGAGGAGTTGTGGTATTGTATGAGGAAGTCAGGAGTGTCAGAGAAGTATGTAAGAGTGGTACATGATATGTACAAGGGTAGTGTGACAGTGGTGAGGTCTGCGGTGGGAGTGATGGATGCATTTAAGGTGGAGGTGGGATTACATCAAGGATCAGCTCTGAGCCCTTTCTTATTTGCAATGGTAATGGACAGGTTGACAGATGAGATCAGACAGGACTCCCTGTGGACTATGATGTTTGCAGATGACATTGTTATCTGTAGTGAGAGTAGGGAACAGGTGGAGGAGACCCTGGGGAGGTGGAGATATGCTCTAGAGAGAAGAGGAATGAAGGTCAGCAGGACTAAGACAGAATATATGTGTGTGGATGAGAGGGAGGATAGAGGAATGGTGAGGATGCAGGGAGTAGAGGTGGTGAAGGTGAATGAGTTTAAGTACTTGGGATCAACAGTTCAGAGTAATGGTGAGTGTGGAAGAGAGGTGAAGAAGAGAGTGCAGGCAGGATGGAGTGGGTAGAGAAGAGTGTCAGGAGTGATTTGTGACAGACAAGTACCAGTAAGAGTGAAAGGGAAGGTCTACAAGAGGGTAGTGAGACCAGCTATGTTATATGGGTTAGAGACAGTGGCACTGACAAAAAGGCAGGAGTCAGAGCTTGACGTGGCAGAGTTGAAGATGTTAAGATTTGCACTGGGTATGACTGGGTGTGACGATGATGGACAGGATTAGGAATAAGTATATTAGTGGGTCAGCCCAGGTTGAAAGGTTTGGAGACAAAGCCAGAGAGGCAAGATTACGTTGGTTTGGACATGTGCTGAGGAGGGATGCTGAGTATATTGGGAAAAAGATGCTAAGGATGAAGCTACCAGGTAACAGGGAAAGAGGAAGGCCTAAGATAAGGTTTATGGATGTGGTGAGAGAGGACATGCAGGTGGTTGGTGCGACAGAGTAAGCTGCAGAGGACAGGAAGAAATGGAAACAGTTGATGTGCTGTGGTGACCCCTAACGGGAGTAGCCGAAAGAAGAAGAAGAAGATCAGTTCAGAGCATGCTCATTGTGAGGTTTAATTACTCACCAGCTTAAGTGGTCAGTATTTCATTTTTATTTCTCTAATGCATGGGCAGTTGTGAGTCTCTGCCATTAAGGGAAGCAACAACTGTTTACAAATAGTGAATGACTGGAATGAGTTAGCTCAACAAACATACAGAAGAAAGAGCAGGCTTCAGATCAACAGATGGACTACCAATCAGACATATCAACACGTAAGGAATCTAATAGTTGACAGATGACCACAAGACAGACATTACATGACTAGCAACTGATGCCATAATAGACGAACACCATAGAGACAAAAGTATGGAAATGTACATTGGTCAAAACTTGTTTTACATGTAATGAAAGTAATTTGGTGAAACAGACAACTTAGAAAATGGTCTGATTGGCAGACGGCCAAGACAAGACTGGAACATCCAGTGTGATAGAAATAGCAGAAATGGAGAAAGGCGATTTTGCTGATAGGTATCTCTGCAATTAGGGGTACAGGAAATAGACAAAATGTGTCAGGAATTAACTGGAGAAAACTGGCAAAGGAACCAAGGAATTGGGAGCAAATACTAAAGAGGGGAACTAACAGAATGGGAAGAAAGCTTAGCCTGCAGGCTAGAGACTGCCCCCCCATCAGGGATTGACATCAGTGTGTAGGCAAAGAAAACGGGATAGAGGAATCCGAACAAAGACTTGTTGTGCTAAAGTTTTTATTAGAATCTAAAACATACACTGTTAAAAATTAATAATTAGTAGGGCATATATAAAATATTGCATAATAACTATAGGAATCAATCAGAGGAGGTTAGAAAAGATTGGGACGAGAGACTGGATAAGCAATTCACAAGACAACAATGGGAAAGCATATGCAAAAAAGTCTTAAAGATTTAGCATTTTTGCTTAGAAGTGTTTTTTTTTTCTCAGGTAAATGGCAAATATTGGAGGTGTGGTGAAGAAGAGAGAGGTGACTGGGAACATATTATTTGGGAATGTAGTGATTTGGCATACATTAAAAATCCCTACAAAATAATCTGCAAGAAATATTATATGAGCAAATGGATGTAACAAACAAAATTATTTTTTTTTTGTTTTAAGCTGGGATAGAGCTGAATTGCTTAGACATTGTAAGGCTCTGTTAAGTTTAATTATGGTGGCTGCCAAAAAATGAACTACTCGAAAATGAAAATCAAAGTCTAAACCAACTGCATTTGAAGAACCGAATATTGCAACAGAGATAGAAGAACTGAAAGGTAGATCTTTAGAAAAGGGTAGAGGCAAATTACGTAGAAAAATATTGTTAGAAAATACATGGAGAATAATGTTTTTAAAGAGGTGTGAGGTTTAAAGGAAGGTAGGAGTTTATCAATTTATGTAATGTTAGGTTAATGATAGTAATATCTTTCGGCTTTTCCCAGTTAGGGGTCGCCACAGCGGAATGCCGGTACGCTTATGATTGGCAGTAGATTTTTTCAGTGCCGAGGTGCCAGCCCGATGCCCAACCTTCAACGAAGGAACACCCATTCACACACGCACCTACCTGCATGTCTTTAAATGTCACTCAACTGTGGGGAGAACATGAAGACTCCACACAGAAGGTGCTCCAGTTGATAATCGAACCGGAGAACCTCTTGCTGTGAAGCGACAACGCTAACTGCTGCACCATAGCGGAATGTTAGGTTAATGATAATCATACAAAATAATATATGTGATGTATTATGTTTGCAACTAGGAATATGTTAATATGGCTTGTTTTTTTCCCATAAATGTATGCTTACTTATATCTTAAGTGATAAATAAGGTGTTAAAAAAAACATCAAAATGGAATCTTCAAACTGTTAATAAAGTAAACAATTATAAAACAAACATGACGACAAAAAAAACAGTATGGCCTGACAGACAGTCACAGCCATCTTTAACTCCATATTCACATTTATTTATTTATTTATTGACATTTGTTAACCGGGTTAATCCAGCTGATTCAGGGGGCCATTTTCAGTGGATACCCAAGGAGAAAATCTCCAGAAAATTAACAATTACTACACAAGTTACAAAGATATAATCAGATAACACAAGTCTACTAGCAAGTAATAGCATGACATACGTCTATTAACAGCATTTATATTTATATGCAAATATGTGTAAGTTAATCTTTCTAAATGATGGCAGAGAATACAGAATTCATACCAAGTGAGCAATGCCAAATCCAGTACTGATGAAATAAATGCACAAATACCAAAACTCAGTGTAAGAAAGCCACCATCACTGAAAATTCCCAAAATCACAACTAACACAATGTTTCTGCAGAGGTCAAACCCCTCATACCCATCGCTTAACTATACTACCCAGCCCTAATACCCCATACTTAACTATACTACCCAGCCCTAATACCCCATACTTAACTATACTACCCAGCCCTAATACCCCATACTTAACTATACTACCCAGCCCTAATACCCCATACTTAACTATACTACCCAGCCCTAATACCCCATACTTAACTATACTACCCAGCCCTAATACCCCATACTTAACTATACTACCCAGCCCTAATACCCCATACTTAACTATACTACCCAGCCCTAATACCCCATACTTAACTATACTACCTAACCCTATGATTCACTAAAATGATTATCGCTCACATTAACTGCCTAATGCCGGTTGATCAATTAAAAAGACAGTGAGAAAATGTGTCTCGGATACGAGTACAGCTGTAATGAGAAAGACCTCATTATTAGCATGTCTCTGAACTCTAGCATGGCCAGGTCTGACAGCACAGTGTAATGTTTTCCCTAGTGGCCCATACATCTCATTAGCAAAGGGCCCCTACATACAAAAGCAGACACATTCAGACACCAATGCACATGGGGGGTGCACAGACAGACACACACATATCTATATAGTTTACTATCATAATTTTGACAATGTTTTTGTGAGTAATCACTTACTCGAAAAACACTTTCAAAATTAACAACATCGTACAATAACAAAACATGAAAAATGTCAACAAGTTGAATTCGACTTTTTGACTTTTTTTTAACTTACCTGAACATCCGGTGACATCCAACACATGTTTTGTAGGGGGGGGGGGCAAGTCCCCTGCACCCTCCACATCCCCTGCTACTCATATATTACAACTCCGAGATCACACTACAGTGAGGAAAAGGGCAAAGTTCCAATCAATATGTCGATCTCGCAACACTGAATGCACACTAGCATTCGCTGTTGTGGGTTTGACATATTGTGAGTCACCGTTTTGCAACTTTGAAAACTGCCTTTCGACACTCAAAGTTCGCAAATCGGCATTTGAAATTTTCAGTGTCAACCTATCTATACATATATAAAAGACTTACACATCCCCACCCTCACACTTTCATTGAACTTACCAGCACCATGAGTACTCACATATGAATGAATGAGTGGCCACAGTGTTTTTATGGTCATCATTTCTTCTTCCTGGAGAAAAATTTTATTTGGCCACTTGGTCAAGCAATTTAGGAGGCACAGACATTTTTAGATCGACCTGCACTGAGGACCAGAGAGGGAGGGGAAATTTTCAGCAGTAGAGTGGCTTAGTGTGACATCAAAAACTTCCAAATTAAGGCTTTTGTATCATGTAAAACCTTTCTAAATCCAAGATACTTGTTCACACAACTAAAAAAGGGCAAAAAGCAGACACTAAAAATGTGTCCTATTCTCTGCAGCATTGCAGTACATTAAACAGTAAAACTAAACTGCAACTGCATTACGACAGGATAAGAAACTAACTACGATCTCAGTCATATCCAAATCCTCCAAAACGACCCATACAGTCAGGAAGCACGTGCATCCAGTCCAGTTTTTTTTCATTAAAATTACTGAAAAGAATGACAATTTTTGAAACGTAGGTTTGGTGCTATCATCTCCGTAGCTGCAGGAGTCACCAAACATGACTGTGATTAAATCGCACGTCGCAAACAAATTATGTCTTTCATTGATTCTTTTTTCTGATCAACCCAAAAAATACTTCGACATTATGGGGAAAAACATATGTGACAATACAATTAAAACAAGCCATTTATTGTATTTACTATTTATATTTCTCCACCATTCCATATTATGGTAGATGATCAAATATACCTCATTACTAATTTAAACATTTTCTTGAGTGGCTAAATTCTTGCTAATAAGCCTATTCTACCCTTCTGTTCAAACAGGAGGCTGTGCCCAATAAAATTTTAACTAAAGGAAATACGAAGAATCATGAAGTTTAAAAAGGCAGGCTCTGAGGAGCCAGATCTTCTCTACCACATTATATTTCAATTGCTACTTCTGGAATTATACACATTGTGTAAATGCCAAGATGTTATCACATTCATCAAAAAGCTAAAAAAGTTGCCTTATGCAAAGTCTGTGTGTGTGTGTCTTCTTTCGGCTTTTCCCAGTTAGGGGTCACCACAGCGAAACTCCGGTCCGCTAATGACTGGCAGTGGATTTTTACGGTGCCGAGTTGCCAGCCCGACGCCCAACCTTCAAAGAAGGCACACCCATTCATGCACGCACTTACCTGCATGTCTTTAGACATCCCTCGACTGTGGGGAGGACATGCAGACTCCACACAGAAGGCGCTCTATCCAAGAATTGAACAGGAGAACCTCTTGCTGTGAGGCGACAATGCTAATCGCTGCACCACCGTGGCCGTCCCTTATGCAAAGTGTTTGTATGTCTTTCATAAAATCAACTCTCACCAAGTTCAGTTTCACTTTTACTGTAATAAACTTATCTAGGTTAACAAGCAAAGTAATTTTGAATTTTACAGAGTACAATGAGGTTATGATACAAGTAAAATGCAACTATCACAATTTATCTAGATTTCTATTGTCTCAATTTACTATCGCATCTTCTGATCTTGCAACTATGTATCTTTCTTCTACTTTTCAAAATTCCAGATCTGCATCACTTAGAAACAATTTCACAAAATACATCATTAATAAGCTGTTTACTTACTGTTGGGCTCGTCTTCAAAACTATCCTTCTGTTCTGTAGTATTTTTCTCTTCCACATCACCATCTGGTAGCTTAACATTGTCTTCTCTAAGTAGCAATAACAAGTTGTCTTGGGGGATTTTGTATCCTGCGTGTGAAAAGGAAAATGTATTATCACACGACATTCATCTAAAGTACTCCTGTAACATGAATAAAAACAGAACACATTATGTTTAGAATTAAGGGAAAGAGGAAACCTTAGGGAATATATAAAGAATTTGTCTTAGATGTACAAAAATTAGAAACAGTAAAGAAAACAGAATTCATTCACTACAAAAATGGAGGAAATGACAGAATGGTGACTGTAAAGATATAAAACTAAAGATAAAAAAATAAGTTTCATAACTATTAAGTTATATTCAGGTAAAGGAGGAAAGTTATATGGAAAGCATGAGGAAAAGGGACAAAAAATGTAAAGACAACATGCAAGAAATAATGAAATAAGGACTGCAACTGAGTAAATCCCTTTGAAGAAGAATTCATTTAATGTGGTTAACAGGAGATCGTCCAATAGCATTACATAACTGTGACTATAAAATATCAATGGAAACAGTGCAGTTCAGGGTAAGAAGTTTTTATGGATGATATAATATGAAAAAGCAGACATGAATACTTAGAAAGAGATGATGCAAATATCTTACTATTAATAATAACTCAGGACAGCACAGTACGTAAAAAAAAACAAAATCAGAGTTTGATTTTAGTGACAGATGCAAAAAAGGCATTTGATAATGCTGAACATAAACAAAACATCATGGAAAGTTAAGGCTTTGAAAAAGACTGCAAATATTAATTTGAAGTATGATTGTTCTTATTTTAAATGGGAAAGAAGGCAGAGAAATGTTATCCGTTGAGTCCTTTGCTGTTTGTTTCAATGAAGAATACAGCAACAAGGAAAATTAAGGAGGAAACAGAAGACGTATGATGGGAAATAACATTAGGAACAAAACTAATGATTTGTTTTAATTATGTACACGATTTAGTTATAATAAGCCGCGGTGGTGCAGCGGTAGCATTGTTCCCTCACAGCAAGGTTCTCCCATTCGATTCTCGGCTGGAGCGCCTTCTGTGTGGAGTCTGCATGTCCTCCCCGCAGTCGAGTGGCATTCGAAAGACATGTGTAGAATGGGCATGCCTTCACTGAAGGTTGGGCATCGAGCTGGCACCTCGGCACCCATAAAAAAATCTACTGCCAATCATTAGTGGACCGGAGTTCCGCTGTGGCGACCCCTAACTGGGAAAAGCCGAAAGAAGAACAAAAAACACAATTTAGTTATAATAGTACTGCAGGCTGAATTTGTGAAGTACATGTTAAATTATTTTTCCACAGGTTCTTGGTTTTGGGCTTGTGTGGGCACCCTGCTTCAGGGTGGTTCCTCTTGAGCCCCATTCCTTCCCGGGTCTCTACTGAAAATGGACATATATACAGTTAGACTAGCCCGGTTAACAAATGTAAAATAAAATAAATAAATTCACAAGCACTGTTTTTGTAGATCATCTGCTTTTTTAACAACTGCTGGCTGTGGTCACAGAGTCCCACCTCGGCAATGGCAGCAATCCAGTGGGAGATGACCGAGTCAGGGAAGCAACCACTGCTGCTAGCTGAGGCTTGGGTTATATGGGTGTATCTCTACTCCTGTGATAACATTTCTAATTAGTTAAGGTAGGTATTGAGATGAATTCCTCACCACATCACAGCCCCAGGCCCTGGGTTGTCATGACTCAGAGCAGCTTTTTTTGTGCTTTGGTCTCATCTCTGTGGCAGGGGAGAGCTGGCCTGCCCACCAGAATGTCATCTCAGTCTCCCCCTCTACTACGCATGATGCTTCTCATTACAAAGTGCAAGTTAGCCATGCCATGTATACATCTGTACACAAAGAAACTTAGAAACCAACCTTTTCTATAAAAACATAAGATATTTCTTGAGTACATGTGCAAGTTAGCCATGCCCTGTATACATCTGTACACACACAGAAACTTAGAAACCAACCTTTTCTATAAAAACATCAGATATTTCCTGAGTAAATGGTTGCACAGTGAGCACCTGGTTTGCACACAGAGGTACATTGCTCTGGGAAATTACACTAACATAGTTCTAGTCAAACAGCACCCAAGCAAACCTATCTTAAACCCGTACAATACCCCATTAATGTGATCCGAGCACATTGGAGCATTGCTTCAACAATATTGTCTTCAAAATTATAGTTTCAATTAAAGAGGACTCAAATAAGCTTATTCTATACCTGTATGGTACAACCCTTCTTGGAATCCACAGACTAAATATCCAAAACCATGGATATGCACTTTGTCCCTTTTCTCGGCTGTCACCTTGGTGAAAATGGGCATCCTGACATAACGTAGTAATTTGTCTCATGTTTACTGACAACCACCTGATTCTTAAACAATTGGATACTAAGTGAGAGAGATGTAATTATTCATCATCAATGGAGGCAGGGTTCTCACATACAGCCACTACAATTACTGAAGAGGATGTCAGAAACACACGGCACCACATTCTACCTATCACTCACAGTAAGGCTGAATCACACATACTTGCATCTGCTGAGACTCTTAAAAGTAATATATTCAAACTTCAAAGGCCTCCTAGATACAGCTATAACACAAGGGATCCACAGCAATAACACAAATATTATACCAAAGCAACATCCAACATGACCCGTACAGCTTCACTCATGGTGTTTCAGCCCATAAGCCAATAAGGCAAACATCCACAGAAGCAAATATTCTAGTTATAGGTGATTCCACCATGAGACAAACAGATGTTCAGCTCCCTAAGGTGAGCAAGGAAAGGGTCATGGCCAACTGCCTTTTGGGGGTCAGAATCCACCAACTAATACACACTCACTCACACTCACTCACTCACTCACTCACTCACTCACTCACTCACTCACTCACTCACTCACTCACTCACTCACTCACTCTCGCACACTCACTCACTCTCGCACACTCACTCACTCTCGCACCCTCACACACACACACTCACTCTCGCACACTCACTCTCACTCACTCACTCACTCACTCACTCACTCACTCACTCACTCACGCACACTCGCACACTCTCGCTCGCTCACACTCTCACACACTCTCACACACCCACCCACACTCTCACACACTCTCATACACCGACACACACACACACACACACACACACACACACACACACACACACACACACACACACACACACACACATGCACACACACACAAACAAATATTCTAGTCATAGGTGATTCCACCAAGAGACACAGAGATGTTCAGCTCACTAAGGTGAGCAAGGAACGGGTCATGGTCAACTACCTGTCGGGGGCCAGAATCCGCCAGCTAACACACACACACCCTCACACACACACACACACAACCACACACACACACACACACACACACACACACACACACACACACACACACACACACACACACACACACACACACACAAATATTGTAGTTATAGGTGATTCCACCAAGAGACACACAGATGTTCAGCTCTCTAAGGTGAGCAAGGAAAGGGTCATGGCCAACTGCCTTTTAGGGGTCAGAATCCACCAACTAACACACACTCACTCACACTCACTCACTCACTCACTCACTCACTCACTCACTCACTCACTCACTCACTCACTCACTCTCACACCCTCACACACACACACTCACACTCGCACACTCACTCTCGCACACTCACTCTCGCACACTCACTCTCACTCACTCACTCACTCACTCACTCACTCACTCACGCACACTCGCACACTCTCGCTCGCTCACACTCTCACACACCCACCCACACTCTCACACACTCTCATACACCGACACACACACACACACACACACACACACACACACACACACACACACACACACACACATGCACACACACACAAACAAGTATTCTAGTTATAGGTGATTCCACCATGAGACAAACAGATGTTCAGCTCCCTAAGGTGAGCAAGGAAAGGGTCATGGCCAACTGCCTTTTGGGGGTCAAAATCCACCAACTAATACACACTCACTCACACTCACTCACTCACTCACTCACTCACTCACTCACTCACTCACTGTCGCACACTCACTCACTCTCGCACACTCACACACACACACTCACACTCGCACACTCACTCTCGCACACTCACTCTCGCACACTCACTCTCACTCACTCACTCACTCACTCACTCACTCACTCACTCACACTCTCGCTCGCTCACACTCTCACACACTCTCACACACCCACCCACACTCTCACACTCTCATACACCGACACACACACACACACACACACACACACACACACACACACACACACACACACACACATGCACACACACACAAACAAATATACTAGTCATAGGTGATTCCACCAAGAGACACAGAGATGTTCAGCTCACTAAGGTGAGCAAGGAACGGGTCATGGTCAACTACCTGTCGGGGCCAGAATCCGCCAGCTAACACACACACACCCTCACACACACACACACACAACCACACACACACACACACACACACACACACACACACACACACACACACACACACACACACACACACACACACACACACAAATATTGTAGTTATAGGTGATTCCACCAAGAGACACACAGATGTTCAGCTCTCTAAGGTGAGCAAGGAAAGGGTCAAGGTCAGCTTGATACACTGGAAAATATTAGGGTACAACCTAACACCCTAATAATGGGTGATTTCAACTACCCCACCTTTAACTGGGAAAACTACTCATGTACCAACTTTTGTGCTCAACGTTTTCTGGAATTCATAAATTCTAATGCCCTGGATCAACTTATCCACACCCCCACTAGGGACAGCAATTTCCTAGACCTGGTCATTACCAACATGGGCAACCGATGTTCCACACCAGAGGTCAACTCCTCGTTGGTCAGATCCGACCACAAGCAAATCACCCTAGACAGCTACATCCCAGCCCCACCCCCCCATTAGGGAAACCACTGTAAAATATTTCTTCAAAGCCAACTTCACACTTCTTAAGACAGAAGTGGCAAACTTCACGACACCCATGCTGATGGACAGTAGAGATATGACTGCTGAATCCTATACAATTGCACTTTATAAGCACTTAGACGAGTGCATGGATCGTGCAATCCCTAACAGAACCAAGATGCTATCCTCCAAAAAAAGGAAGCCAATCTGGCGGTCCTCTGCTATAAACAAACTCTACAACAGAAGAAAGAAACTGTTGCAAAAAAGAGTAAAATTCCATGATTGGAGGAACTCAGTGGTCAGCCTCAGTAAGAAGCTGAGATCCCTCATAAAATCCTCCAAAGCTAGTTTTGAAAACAAAATCGCCACTGAGTCTAAAGACAACCACAAAGCATTCTATAGCTATGTCAAGAATCTCAATGGCAACACTCAGATCTGTTCTGAGTTACAGGACAATGGCACTAAATATACAGAACCAACTGATATTGCCAACATCCTGGCAGATAGGTTCAGTGCTACCTTTACCCCCTCTCTCATCCCCTAAAGGGCCCATCTCTATACTGGAAGAATGCAAAGTATCTGTAATCATGGCTGCACAGGTAAAAAATACACTCTCCAAAGCCAAGAACACAGCATCCATGGGACCTGACAACATCCCAGGCTGTGTTCTACATGAACTACAGAATGAACTGGCACCCACCTAAGTACCATGTTCAATCATAGCCTCACCTCAGGCTTTGTGCCCACTGAATGGTGCACAGCAACGATTTTCCCACTCCATAAAGGGGGAGCCACCAAAGACCCCAGGAACTACCGCCCCATTAGCCTGACGAGCCTGGTCTGCAAGGCTATGGAGCATATCATCATGGAACTTATAAACAATGACATTGGTAATCTCCAAACTCCGGACTCTACCCAGTTCGGGTTTGTAAAAGGCAGATCATGTCTCCTAAACCTGATAGACTTCTTTGAAGTGGTTGCCAAAGCTGTAGATGAGGGTAAGGTGGTATACACAGCCTATCTAGATCTCACCAAGGCTTTTGATACCATCCCCCACTCTGGAATTATAGACAAACTCACTAAACTAGGTATAAATCTGTATGTCACAAGATGGGTTGCCAACTGGCTCACTGACTGAACCCACACTGTGAAAGTAGCAGACTCTAAATCCAACTTCAGACCAGTGACAAGTGGAGTACCACAGGGTTCAGTCCTAGGTCCTCTCCTGTTTGGTATCTACTTCTCTGAAGTACAGGCTAACACAGAAGGTCTTTGGCTAACAAAGTTCACAGATGACTGCAAACTAGGAGCCATAATCAAATCTCCTAACGATGTGGACATCCTACAAAAAGGCCTCACTGAGTCAGATGCCTGGTGTCAAAGCCATGGCCTCAAGCTCAATGCCAAAAAGTGCATTGTCATCCCTTTTGGTAAAAACTCTGTACCCATGAACTACCACATAGGCAGTAGTCTGCTTAACACCGAAAGTGTGATAAGAGACATTGGGACACAGGTGGACAGTAGTCTCTCCTTTGATAATCACATCGCCACAGTAGGCAGGAAATCCTTCTACGTGGCACACCTCATTAAAAAAGGTTTCTCATCCAGGAAAAAAGAGGTCTTTGTTCCCCTCTACTCATCACTCATTAGACCCATTATAGAGTACAACACCCCTTTTGGTATGTACCTCACAACACATCTACAATAACTGGAAAGGCCACAGAAATACCTCACAAAGAGGATTAATGGCCTCAAACAGATGTCCTATACAGACCGTCTCAAAAAACTCCAACTTTACTCTGTCGCATATCGCCTACTCAGAGGCGATCTCTGCCTAACATACAAAGCTATGTCAAACCCAGAGCTGCTGGACAGGCTCAACGTAAAGAAATCCCAATCCCTCCGAGCTACACAGTCTAGGGACCTAAACGTTGTCACCACAATAAACAGAACATGCTGGAGGGATAGATTCCTGTCTCAGAGACTTCCCATACTCAGGAAAAAAACTACTTATCTATGTCAAACAAAGCTCCCCATTAGCACTCTTCAAGAAAAATCTTGATGATTGGATGGGAGATAGGAAATTCACCCCAGGGATCAATTCTGTGGCTTTGCTTGACAGGGGCACAGGAAAATAATTTTCTTGGGTGGCAAAAGTCAGGATACCGTTTGGCTAGGCTTATATAGGCTCTAGGGGCAATAGCCTAGTACCTACCTATGGACCTATGAACTGGCTGACAGGGGCCAGAATCCACCAGCTAACTCACACACTCACACACTCACACACAAACACACACACACAAACACACACACACACACACACACACACACACACACACACACACACACACACACACACACACACATACCCACAGACACACACATACCCACAGACACACACATACCCACAGAGACACACACACACACACACACACACACACACACACACACACACACACACACACACACACACACACACACACAGACACACACACATACCCACAGAGACACATACCCACAGACACACACATACCCACAGAGACACACCACACACACACACACACACACACACACACACACACACACACACACACCCACACCCACATCCCCACACACACATACCCACACATACACACACACCCACACACACAAATATTCTAATCATAGGTGATTCCACCAAGAGACACACAGATGTTCTGCTCATTAAGGTGAGCAAGTAAAGTGCCATGGTCAACTGCCTGTCGGGGGCCACAATCCACCAGCTATCACACACACACACACACACACACACACACACACACACACACACACACACACACACACACACAGACACATAGACACACACATACCCACAGACGCACATACCCACAGACACACACATACCCACAGAGACACACACACACACATCCACACCCCCCACATCCCCACACACATACACACACCCACACAAATATTCTAGTCATAGGAGATTCCACCAAGAGACACACAGATGTTCAGCTAAGGTGAGCAAGGAAAGGGTCATGATCAACTGCCTGTCAGGGCCAGAATCTGCCAGCTAACACACTCGCACACCCACACACACACACACACACACACACACACACACACCCACACACACACACACACCCACAGATGCACATACCCACAGACACACACATACCCACAGAGACACACACACAACCCCCCCACACACACACACACAGACACACACATACCCACAGAGACACATACCCACAGACACACACATATCCACAGAGACACACACACACACACACACACACACACACACACACACATACACACACACACACACATCCACACACACAAATATTCTAGTCATAGGTGATTCCACCAAGAGACACACAGGTGTTCTGCTCATCAAGGTGAGCAAGTAAAGTGCTACGGTCAACTGCCTGTTGGGGGCCAGAATCCACCAGCTAACACACACACACACACACACACACACACACACACACACACACACACACACCCACACACACCCACACACACACAGACACATAGACACACAAATACCCACAGACACACACATACCCACAGAGACACACACACACACATCCACACCCCCCACATCCCCACACATACACACACCCACACACATATTCTAGTCATAGGTGATTCCACCAAGAGACACACAGATGTTCAGCTCACTAAGGTGAGCAAGGAAAGGGTCATGATCAACTGCCTGTCGGGGCCAGAATCTGCCAGCTAACACACTCACACACCCTCACACACACCCGCACACACACACACACACACACACACACACACACACACACACACACACACACACACACACACACACACACACACACACACACACACACAGACACACGCACACACAGACACACGCACACACAGACACACACACGCACACACAGACACACATACATGCATGCACACGCACGCACACACACACACACACACACACACACACACACACACACACACACACACACACACACACACACACACACACACACACACACAAACAGTCTAGTCATAGGTGATTCCACCAAGAGATACACAGATGTTCAGCTCACTAAGGTGAGCAAGGAAAGGGTCATGATCAACTGCCTGTCGGGGCCAGAATGTACTTTCACTGCTGCTTATGTCACCCAGGGTTTAAGTATGTTTTGGGGTGTATGGCCCTGTACTGTGGTCATTAATTATCTACAATGACCAGGCAGTTTTTCTTACTGCAGCTAATTCAGCAGGTACAATACGTCACTTTGTCCATTACTAGTCTGCCATTTTTTCCATGGAATATTTTTTGTCAGTCATACAGGTATTAGAGGCAATGTATGTGGCTGGGTACTGAAACAGCTAAGGTACTGTGTGTTGCAGCCATCCCAGTCGTTTTAATTGTTGACCATTTTTGTGCCAAATGACACACTGAGGTATGAACGCTTGTTATCCTTTTACTGCAGGTACTGAGGAACAGTAGTGCAAGTGAGTTAATTACCAATAAAAAAGACAAAATCTCACAGTGGTATGCCAGGCATCTCTACCATCCAGGCCATGAATTTCACAACAGTGAAAGAAAGAGCGTGCTTGCTAAAGTATAGGCATGATGATAAAATGCTCAGCTACAACAAGTCCAATCGGAAGTCTAGGTCATCCAAAGGAAGAAGGTAATGAAGACCCCCAGGGATGATCTGATGCTGGTTGCTGTACACCAACGGGCAGAAATCACCAAAACTGAGAAGGGCAAAACTGCAAGTTCAGTCATAAATCTGTGGGCATCATCAGTGATGAAGACAGTGCCCTACCCTACATACTATGTCACAAGTGGGCTCACAGCTGTAATAACAAAGATAATATGTCACTGGCAGCACTTTACAAGGAGAAGGCACAATGCCTGCTTGCAAGGACGGTACAGTCAGAGCTGTGGTAACACTACAGAGGGAGAAGACACAACGACTGCTCATAAGTACAGTACAGTCAGAGGTGTGACAGCACTACACAGGAAGAAGAGGCAATGCTTGCTCATAAGAACAGTACAGTCAGAGCTGTGGTAGCACTACACAGGGAGAAGATACAATGCCTGCCCATAAGGGCAGTACAGTCAGATCTGTGGTAGCACTACACAGCGAGAAGACACGATCCCTGCTCATAAGGACATTACAGTCAGAGCTGTGGCAGCACTACACAGGGAGAAGCCTGGTCATAAGTACAGTATAGCCAGAGCTGTGATAAGGACAGTGCAGTCGGAGCTGTGGTAACACTACATAGGGAGAAGACATGACAGTGCAGTCAGAGCTGTGGTAACACTACGCAGGGAGAAGACTTGACAGTACAGTCAGAGCTGTGTAACACTACACAGGGAGAAAACATAATGCCTGCACATAAGGACAGTGCAGTCAGAGCTGTGGCAGTACCACACAGGGAGAAGACACAACGCCTGCTCATAAGAACAGTACAGTCAGATCTGTGGTAGCACTATACAGCGAGAAGACATGATCCCTGCTCATAAGGACATTACAGTCAGAGCTGTGTCAGCACTACATAGGGAGAAGATACAACACCTGCTCATAAGGACAGTACAGTCAGAGCTGTGGTAACACTACACAGGGAGAAGACATGACAGTGCAGTCAGAGCTGTGGTAACACTACACAGGGAGAAGACATGACAGTACAGTCAGAGCTGTGTAACACTACACAGGGAGAAAACATAATGCCTGCACATAAGGACAGTACAGTCAGAGCTGTGGCAGCACCACACAGGGAGAAGACACAATGCCTGCTCATAAGGACAGTACAGTCGGAGATGTGGTAGCACTACACAGGGAGAAGATACAACGCCTGCTCATAAGGACAGTACAGTCAGATCTGTGGTAGCACTATACAGCGAGAAGACACGATCCCTGCTCATAAGGACATTACAGTCAGAGCTGTGGCAGCACTACACAGGGAGAAGATACAACACTTGCTCATAAGAACAGTACAGTCAGAGCTGTGGTAGCACAACACAGGGAGAAGATACAATGCCTGCTCATAAGGACAGTACAGTCAGAGCTGTGGTAGCACTACACAGGGAGAAGATACAATGCCTGCTCATAAGGACAGTACAGTCAGAGGTGTGGTAGAACTACACAGGGAGAAGACATAATGCCTGCTCATAAGGACAGTACAGTCAGAGCTGTGGTAGCACTACACAGGGAGAAGATACAATGCCTGCTCATAAGGACAGTACAGTCAGAGCTGTGGTAGCACTACACAGGGAGAAGATACAATGCCTGCTCATAAGGACAGTACAGTCAGAGCTGTGGTAGCACTACACAGGGAGAAGACACAATGCCTGCTCATAAGGACAGTACAGTCAGAGCTGTGATAAGGACAGTGCAGTCAGAGCTGTGGTAACACTACACAGGGAGAAGACACAACAGTACAGTCAGAGCTGCGGTAGGACTACACAGGGAGAAAACACAATGCCTGCTCATAAGAACAGTACAGTCAGAGCTGTGGTAGCACTACACAGGGAGAAGACAATGCCTGCTCATAAGGACAGTACAGTCAGAGCTGTGGCAGCACTACACAGGGAGAAGACACAATGCCTGTCCATAAGGGCTGTGGTGGGCAGCAGGAAGCAGCAGTGCTGATGATGACAAAGTGCCAATGGTGCAACTCTGTTCAAACTGTGGTGAGAAACTTCAAAATATGGCCAACAGCTGAGTTATCAGATGCAAACAAGGACTGCAGCATCCCATTTGGTCACCTCTGGAAGCCTTTCCTTTGCAAGGTATCATTCAGCAAGAAGTTCTGAATAAGTGGAAAACTCACCATGATCCACCATGCTTGAATCTCTAGATGAAGCTATGCATAACTTGTCTGAGTCAGGTGCCTACAGCACAGACCACTGGCTACATATACCTGAAATGTTCACTGTAAACTGAACATGCATAACAGAATCAGTGAGCTATGCAGGCAGTACTGTGACCAATGACTCAACTTCTGGCTCACCAATGCATCTCTCAGTCACATAGCAAGGGAGGACTTGTGCAGTCAGTTGTTACGATAAGGATAATGCTTAAAAAAGGTAAAGAAACTGGCCTTCTTAATCTATTTCCCCTACATGTGCTGCATGACCTGAAAGCAGGATTCTAGCTGCATACGACCAATAAAGTTGATCCACTCTGGAGTTGTCTAACAGCTGAAGATATCAGAGCATCCAAAGAAATACAGGTATGCATGCTATCTGTATATGTAAATGAAGAGTACAAACACCAGCGGTGAGCTATACCAGAACAATAATTGCTACCTCACAAATGGAGCTTTCCTGAGTAATGCCACAAAACAGATTTTACAAAATTATGCAGCAGTTCAACTGTAATGACAGAGTCACAGACCTGCATAGGCAGAAGCCTGGATATAACAAGTTGTACCACATTTGTCTGATCTGGAATGCACTGACAGTGATTTGTGCATCCTGCACTGACTGTCATCTTCATTGTGAGTGCTCCTTCCATGGTAGACTATCTTTCCAATAGTTCATACCTGGAAGGCCTCAGTAGTATAGCAGGAAGGAGAGGTCCTGCGTAACGCACTTCAGTTTATGTGGAACATACAGGTCTATACTGCCTAGGAGTGAAACTTGGGTCATAGTCTGTCATACCATGTAGTAGTTGATTGTAGAAAGGATGCTTAGGCAAGGAATCACTATATTTGTTTTGACAACTACTTTTTATCCACCAGCTAGCACAGAACCAGTGGATTAAGGGGCTATGGTGCTATGGCACAGCTCCACCTACATAAGGTACTGTGCTAAAACACAGCACCAGCTAGATATGGGACTACATTGCTATAGCACAGCACCAGATGGATTAAGGGACTATCATGTTAAGGCACACCACCATCTGGATTAAGGTACTATGCTGCTTCAGCAAAGCAGCACCAGATGAATTAAGGGACTATGGTGCTACAGCACAACAGCACAAAGCACCAGCTGGATTAGGGCACTATGGTGCTACAGCACAAAGCACCAGCTGGATTAAGGGACTGTAGTGCTTCAGCACAGCAGTACAAAGCGGCAGCAGGATTAGGGCACTATGGTGCTACAGCACAGCAGCACAAAGCACCAGCTGGATTAGGGGACTATGGTGCTACAGCACAGCAGCACAAAGCACCAGCTGGATTAGGGAACTATGGTGCTACAGCACAGCAGCACAAAGCACCAGCTGGATGAGGGGACTATGGTGCTATGGCACATTAAAACACATCCAACTGGATGGCCAAACAATCTAAATATAGTGTGTGAAAGAGTAAGCATGGCAAACATACTTAGATGCAGTGTGATCCTTTACTTGCTAAACATTGGAAAGACAAGGCAGTGTCTGTGTTGTCCTCCAGTATAGAACCCATCACTCTAGAAAATGCTGTTCTACAGTGTTCCTGAGATGACAGTATAGCCAGTGTTCCATACCCTGTAGTTGTGTTAAAGTACAATATGAACATAAATGGAGTCCTCACAGCAGAGGCAGACAAACATTGAGCACAGTATCCCTCAATGTGCTGCAGTCATACAACGATTGAGCAGCACCTGCACCGTGCATTGCTCTCATACACTGAGGTGACACCACTACCATGCACTGCTCTCGTGCACTGAGTGGCAATACTACCATGCATTGCTGTCGTGCACTGAATGTCACCACTACCATGCACTGCTCTTGTGTATTGAGTAGGCAACAACTGCAGCAAGCACTGTTCTCAACTGGTTTACACTGGCATGGATTTTAGACACATAGATTATGAGGGAACAGTGGTCTAAATGTATTCTGATCCCAAGGTACACTACTAGATCCAAGAAATTGGATTTTTGGGGGGTAGCAATGCCTGCACAAGTATTTTTACACAACTATGAAACTTGGATCTTTTCCTTGGCTTTTCTTTATTGTTGGAGATGAGAAAAAAAATATGCTGTGTGATTGGAAGCAAATATTCTGGGAGTGCAGAGCACTCAACAATATTTAAGCTGGTGATTTGTAATATGGCAAAAAAGATTGCAGTAACTGCTTTAATCTATTTGGATGTGATGGGCAGCACTGAATCTCTTGGTAAACCAGAAATAGCACTCCTGAACTTACTGATGTTGACAGAAAAAAAAAAAAACAGCAGTGATAAGTAGAACAAAAGATGAAACTTCCAAAAGATGTGATTAAGATAATGTGGTGACTGCAAGAGATGGAACATCAGCAAATGATCAGAAAGTGAAGCAAAAAACTCTGAATAAATGGGCATTTGGTCCCTTCAGATTATATGAGTTTCCATTGGATTAGTTACAAAAAATGATTTAAGCATTGGCTACTGGTCAGGAATCTGCATTCAGGATCGATATTATTTGAAAGTGTGGATAAACATCTAGTAATTTGTAGGGATAATCTATTCATGGGGCTCAATGTCATGAATTCTTATTTCATTTTATGGCAACAGTGATATTTACTGCATTTTCTATTTAGAATAAGTTGTATATTGGAAAAATAAAATAGATGGTTCCACAATTATGCCACAAAGTACTGTATATATCAGAAAGATCCCACAAACTAATCTGCAGAGTACAGGTTCACTGCTGTGTGGCGTGCTTCATGCAGTATCATGGGCTACCATCTTAAGTGCAGAGCAGATGCCACAATGTATAAGTCCAAGTCTTCAGACATCCACTGAGCTGCACAGTTGCCTCTGCCACATTTCCTGCTCTAGCCATCCACACATCCTTGACTGAACTTTTAATGTCGCACTTGCCACAAGGACAGCTGAGTTGCATCAGCTACACTGGAGAACAAGAAATGATCCATTGTTTTCTGGTGCAGCAGGTGCCATGAGCTTGGTTCAGTTAGATTGCCAGCAACAACCAACAGAAAATTCTTCAGTAACATTTGATGCATCTCTCATACCATAGGAAAATGTACAGTCATAGATCCTGCCCCAGCAAACAACAAACCCCTCATTTATTTTTGGTTTTGTACTTACCATGAGCACCGTTGGGTATGTTATATTTCTTGTATTAGCCAAATGCAAATCTTTGACTAACTTTTGATGTGGTGATCACCCCAAGCTCAGCTGTTTGAGTCTGTCATCACCACCAGACAAGAGAAAACCCTCCAATCATATTCTGGATTGGTGCTCCACTTCAACACAGATGGCAGTGTCACTGTCATCAGACGTGTGCTGTTCAGCACAGCTGGCTGCGTCATCAGACATGTACTGTCCTGCACAGCCAGCTGCATCATCAGACGTGTGCTGTTCTGCTCAGCTGGCTGCGTCATCAGACATGTACTGTTCTGCACAGCCAGCTGCATCATCAGACGTGTGCTGTTCTGCGCAGCTGGCTGCATCATCAGACGTGTGCTGTTCGGCACAGACGTGCTGCATCTCATATACCATTCTTGGTAAACGTTTAATGTTGTGGTCACCATAAAGATGGCCGCTCAAGTTTTGTGCTCTACACCAGCCAACCACAAATCCTTATCAGACTCTCAATGCAGCACTCTAGGGCTGTATTTTTAGATCTGATGAATGTATTTAATCCAATTGAATGATCGATTGCTTAATTGTATAACTGATTTATTATATAGACTATTTAAATAGTTATTGCATGTTTTATCTTTAAACACTATCAAACAGCTAGTCTTGAAAGATTTGTTTGGTTTACAATATTTTTATTAAAATGTTTTATTTGGTGGCTTGGTGTCATTTTTTTTTTTTTTTTTTTTTTTTTTTGTCTTGTAGAAATAAAAATATACCCAAGCATTTTAACTACATCATAGAAAAAGTTACGAGGCATATCTACATTAGATGTAATGAAATGTAATATTCTTGATTATGTCAAGATGGCAAAATCACTTCTAGTTACAAGCAGGAAAGTAAAGCAATATACATGACAATTAAGCCAAACCATAGTGATGATTAGATGATTACCACTACTCGTCTTTATATTACTCTAGAAATATCTACAATGAGTAATGGTGAAGTGCCTACTAAATACCAGCGTGCTATCAGCTTATTTTCACGCTGTCTCTCTGTTGCCAATGGAATCCATATTTTGTAATTTGACAGCTCTTTTTTACTTCCTCTTTCTACACATCCCTGATCCATGGCAAAATTTAGTATAGCACAGCTTGTATATGCAGAAATGTATTTAAAAGCAGTTCTGTCAGCACAGAGCTGCATTCTTTACAAAGAATCAGTCCTTTCTCACATCAGCACAAGTTGTTCACAGCATACAGTACATTCAGTTACAAAATTCAAGGAATTGCCTAACTGCAATCTTTCTTTTACACTTTGCTAATAACATATAAAATTAATTTAAATTAGCAGATACACAGTACATGGTCATAGACAACAAGAACATGTTCATCACTATCTTACAATCAGGACATGTGGGGTAGTAATGTGATGCCATTCATCCAATATTTTACATCCAGATGTGAAACGTGCAAAAGATGTCACTGAATTCTCATCTGGAAAGCTGAAGCAGGAAAGGCTGCACTGTGGCAGAGAGGCGTCACACTAACCAGAATGGATAGCTCATTTCTATTCTTTTAACAAAAGGAAGCGCAGAACATAAAGTTATGATCTTACCCAGCTGGAACTTCCACCCACACATGAAGTACAAAAGTAGCTTTAGCCAGTGTGAACAGCTAGGCCTCCCTGAGGTTCTCCTAAAATGTTCCCAAACTGTCAACGGGATCAACATGCAATGGCTTTCAGTTAACAATTACTACAGTTTAATTCAACTCAAGCATCATAAATCCTGACTCTTGACTGTCCCACACCATCGCACTGCAGAAAGTGCTTAAGCACTCACTTAAAATCTCAGGGGACCGGCTGGACCCTGGATTTGTCTTAACAACCTTCAGGCCTGGATTTAGCCTGCTGCTGCTTGCCTTTGTGTTGATGCCCTAAATATGGTTGGGACTGCACGAACCCCCTCATGTGGAACACCTTCCTACCAGTCTCTATTCACAGAGCTTTGGACAACTAACATCTTTGTGAAGTCGGCCAGCAGCTCTTTTCACCACTGACTTGAAGCAGCAGGGCTGAACTGCTGACATGTCACTATTATCAGCACCATGCTCTGCTCTGAAACACTACAGCCAATACCAGTATAGATCTTGTATAATAATCTGATGACCATACTAATGGTTATTATGACTTTGATATGTAAACGCAGGAGTAACAACAAGGAATGAGATCCA
The DNA here is from genome assembly GCF_019279795.1 of Protopterus annectens. Lineage (NCBI taxonomy): Eukaryota > Metazoa > Chordata > Ceratodontiformes > Protopteridae > Protopterus > Protopterus annectens. The sequence goes on along the minus strand of NC_056744.1, from coordinate 1,721,097,633 downwards.
GACTGTGCAACAAAAAAAAAAAAAATAAATAAATAAATAAGAGAAACTGGCAGCCGGTGGGCTTTGAGGATGAAAGCTCTTACATAGACACTATCATGATGTACCTCATTTGCAAAAAAAAAAAAAATGCTGAATTCTGAGAGCTGAAGAAGTAACACCCTGCCAAGGACTTATCAGTGACAGTGCTTGACACTATCAATTCAGTTATCAGGTTAACTAAAACAAATAAATAATACGTGAATATCTTCATGAAGAGCGAATGAAGGATCACAGTATGTACACCTGTCGGAGAAGGAAGTACGGGCAAAGGATATCAGGAATGTTAGAAAATACAAATGGTGCAGTGAGTAGCTGTTTTACAAAAAGGAAAGGATGGACAGATGGAAAAAGCTAGCTTGCAATCAAAAATGTTAAATTATTAGAGGTAGCATCATCATCATCATTAGCCCCCTTTTTCCGATTTTTCTACATGGGGTCAGGGTATTGTGTTAACTGTTGCCAACTCTCTCGATTCAGTGCCACACTCCTGTCTTCTTCGACACTCATGCCTGATTGTCGCAGACCTTCTTTCACACAATCCATCCACCTCTTTGCTGGACGCCCTCGCTTTCTCTTACCTTCTTCCTGTCTGTCCCAAATCTTCCTCACCAGATCATCTTCTGCTTTTCTACACATGTGCCCAAACCATTGTAATCTGTTCTCTTTAATCTTTTCTGCAATTGGAGCTATTTTGGCTTCTGCTCTTATGTCCTCATTTCTTCGTCTGTCCCATAGTGTGCATCCTACCACCTTTCTCAGGCACTTCATTTCCATCACCTCTAGCTTCTTCAACTGTTCTGCCTTTACTGCCCAGGTTTCTGTACCATACAGTAGTACTGGTCACACCACTGTCTTGTACATCTTGCTTTTCAGCTTCTTTGGCATTCTTCTGTCATAGACTACACCTGAAACTCTATGCCAGTTGGTTGCAGCCCCTCTGATTCTAGCTTTGACCTCTTCATTCAGACTACCCTTCTCCTCAACTACTCCTCCCAGGTACTTGAAGCTGTTTACCTGTTCCACTATCTTCCCATCTATCTCTATTCTTAACTTCTTCTGATTTCCCCAATTTGCTGCCGTTACCACCATCTTATCTGTGCTTAGTTTCATCCCGTGCGCCTTCAGATTTGCATTCCATTCTCCTATCCTTTGCTGAAGTTCTAGCTCAGAGTCTGCCTGTACTGCGACATCGTTTGCATACAGCAGCTTTGTTGATCTGTCCCCTCCAACCTGTTTGCTAATGTAGTCCATCACCAGTATGAACATCAATGGGCTGAGGGCTGAACCCTGATGTACACCCACTCCCACTGGGAACCCCTCTATGAGGCCGAACACTGTTCATACTTGAGTCATTGGGTCATTGTACATAGCCTGCACTAATTCTACCAATGTTTCTGGGACTTCGAACCACCGCAGTACTGCCCAGATTCGCTTTCTTGAGACCTTGCATATGCTTTCTCCAAGTCTAGGAATGCCCAGTTGGACTCTCTCCTCATTTCTAGCTTCTTCTCAAGTATCTGTCTCAATGCATACATCGGGTCAGTTGTGCTCCATCCTGATCCGAACCCAAACTGTTCATCTCCCATCTTACATTCTACTACTCTACGTATCCATTTATCAATCATCCTCTCCAGAACTTTCATGCAATGTGATAGGAGTTTGATGTCTCTGTACTGTCCACAGTTGTGGATGTCCCCTTTGTTCTTGTACATTGGCACAAGTACGCTTATTCTCCAGTCATCTGGGATACGCCTTTCTCTCCACACTGCTATTAATACCCTCAGGAGCCATTTCACCTCTATCTCACCCAGCCTCTTTATCATATCTGCTGTGACCTCATCTGAGCCTGCTGCTTTCCCTGACTTCATCTTCCTTAGTGCTGTTCTTACTTCTTCTAGGGTGGGCTCCTCTTCTTCTCTCACTGTAGGCTGTTTCTAGGGCAGTACAGCTTCTGTGGGGTTTTCTTCATTCAGAAGCTGCTGGAAATACTCCTTCCATCTGCTTTTGATGTCCTGTGGACTGGTGAGCAGGTTGTTGCTGGCATCCCTTATGAAGGGTGTCTGACTATCTTCTTTATCTTTGCGTCTTTGCCTTGCAACCTGATATAGTTTCGTTGTGCCTCTTACTGAGTCACTTTCCAGAAGTTGGTAGAGTCCCTCTGATGCCCTATTCTTTGCTACTGCAACTTCTTTCTTAGCTTCTTTGCTAACCAACCAGTAGTCCTTCCTAGCCTGGTGAGTCTTCTCTATCTCCCATTTTTTCCTGCACTCCTCCTTTCTTTTGATGACTTCCTGGACTTCTGCATTCCACCACCAGCTTTCCTTATGTACCTTACTTCCATACCTGGCTTGGCCACATATCTTTTCTGTAGTCCTAAGACATGCTGTTTTTAGGTGTTGCCACTCCTCTTAAACTCCTCCTATTTCCTCCTCTTCTTGGGGTGCTAGAGCCCTGAGTAATTCCTTGAACAGTTGTCCTTTCTCTCCTGTCAACTTCCAGATCTTCAGTCTGGTGTCTGTTGACCTTAGAGCCTTCTCTGACCACTGCTTGCAGCTGATTGTGGCAACTAATGGTTTATGCTGTGGGCCGACTGTTTCACTGGGAATGACTTTGCAATCATGGATTCTACCCCAGTCCATTTTCCTTATTAGGAGGAAGTCTACCTGAGTTGCATGTTGACTACTCTTGTATGTGATCTTGTAACTGTTTCTCTTTCTGAACCATGTGTTGGCTACTATCAAGCCATTTACCAGAGAGAAGTCTAGAATGGCTTCTCCTTCTTTATTCCTGTTACCCCACCCATGTGGACCCAGGCCGTCCTCATATCCTGTTCTGTCTGTCCCAATATGTGCATTCAAGTCACCCATTATCAACACCAATTCATGTTGCCCTGCTTTATCTAGTAGGTCCTACAACTGCTATCTGAATGCACTCTTTTCCTCACTATCACAATATAAATACCACCCTATCATTACACTGGAGTCTGATTGCCATGAGTCTGTCATTAATTCTGATGATATCCCTCACTGCTTTCTGAAGCCTCTCTCTCACCACAATTCCTGCACCATTTCTAGCTGTCCCCCACCTGAGTAGTAGAGTCTGGATCCCAAGCCAAGTGGCTTTGCTGCACTGCCCTTCCATCTCATCTCTTGGATACATAGGATGTCCGGCCTCCTACGTATCATCATGTCATCCACTTCCAAGCTGCATCCTGTCAGTAAACCATTCCACTTACTATTGTCCTTTTTGTACATTAAGTGTAGCAATTCTCAATTCATGTTTGGCAGGTTGGTTGGTTTTACATCCATCTTTCGCTCAACAGAGCTATCTCAGGTAACCTAGGCTGGGCAACTAGCCACTGGCCAGCCAGTAGCTTACTGGCCCAGGGCTGCTGGGCTTTATGGCGAGCACACACTAGCCAATAGGGGCACATATACCCCTCCCACCGTTAGCAACATTTGATTTAAAAAGTGGCAAACACTCAAGGGACCCTGCTGAAATACAGTGAAGTTGAAGACTGCAGATTTAAGCATGTGAGGAATGGTTACAAAAAACAAAGATGGAGGAAGGGTCACATGAGAGAACACATACTCAGCACAGATGGATACTGGCTGTCACAAGACAATCTAAAAATAAGAAACAAGTATATTTACTCATACACAAAAGTACACATTTTTAAACTAACAGTTACATTTCTGTGTCAAAGGTCTGATATTCAGTCATAACTTCCAGTTACTGCACAGAGTTAAGGTTCTCCCTCTAGGTTTTCTCTATGTACTTCAGATTTTGCTCAACTCCCACAAAATATACTGTTAGAATGGATACTGTTCACTGGCACTACATATTCCATTTGGTTTACCATCAGAATGTTGAATGACAAATGGCTGAAAGTGAATTGGTTGAACACACTATATTGAATGATCAAAATGTTGAAATTAAATTCGCCTAAACTCACAATGTCGAAATTATCGAATTTGCCCATTTCTGCACTGTAGTGCAATCTCAGAGTTAATATATTTAAGTAGGGGGAGGTGTGAGGGGCACAGCTCCCCACATGGGTGGTGCAAAATAGTAGAGTTGATCTAATTTTTCGACCAAATGATAGTTAAACATTTTGTCATTCATTATTATGATGGTAAACCATTCCACTTACTATTATCCTTTTGGTTTGGGTCAGTAGCAAACAAATATAAAACACTGGCATAACCTTTTAGTATGATATATTTAACTCAGAAAAAGACATGGCTTCCTAAGATGGGATTAATCTTACCCACTGAAACCAAGGTTTCATAGTTCTGAATCATCACTTCCCTGTAAAGGTCCTTCTCTTCTTTTCTTAACAACTTCCATTCTTTCTCTGAGAAAGTGACAGCAACATCCTCAAAGGTCTCTGGAACCTGTAAAGGACATATGATGTGCTTAATTTTTGATGATTTGCAACCAAATCTGTACCTTTTTAACAGAAACCGTTAGTGTTTGATACAAGCAGTGTAGTGAAAATGTTGCAAGAATAAAATGGTTGTTTCGTTAACAAAATAAATATGCCTCACCCTTCACCCTAGTGAATACTTTGCTGACAGCATTTCAGCAGATGTGTAAAACATGCTAGCAGGTATAAGAAGGTCCCTTAGGTTCTTCTAAAATAAATTCAAAAGCACCAGAGACTTGGTAGTCAGCAGAATGGGAACAGTTGGGTGTCAGAGTCTAAAAAACGAGTAGAAAGAACAGGAAGATGGCAGCAATCAGTGAAAGTGAAAGAAAAATGTGTCACGCACAGCAGAATATATGCACTGATAGTTCTAATCTCGCTGTTATCCATAGACTTTGTACAAGGGAGAAACGTTAAAACACTAAAATTATAAAGAACCTTAAACTGGGACTGAAACAGTTCAACAGAGCAAGCACTTCAACAGCATAATCCAATCGCTGTTTTGAAGCACAGCAGTGTTACTGTAGATGCTATACCACAGTGTTCACCCACAGGCGTACAATTCCTAGATCACTGTAGCACTACAGCGCTATGAATGTTAAGGCCAGAAATGTTGTAACTGTCTATAATAAAATACCAAATGAAAATGTGGCAGGTCATGATTGTTGTCTAGTGTGAATTAGCCATGTGCTATCTATATGAGCCTTATCACGAAAAGCACGAACAAAAACTTGTAAAAAGAAACAAATAAAGCTGGATATAGAACTAGGATATAAGTAAAACTGTTTTAATTAAGCGCTTTTCGTCTAACCTATTGGTTAGACTTCTTCAGAAGTCTATTCCCATTTCGTGTTAGACTGCCTTTGCCCATCCCATGGTTGATAATTATATATTACCCATAGTGGAAATAATTAGGATCATAGCATAGATAATTTGAGGGGAACCCATACATGGGATAAAGCATTTCAGTGCTGTCAATGTCCATTAGTAGTACCGGGAGCACTCCTGGGGTAACTTTTCTACTACCAATCTATAATGCCACGTTGCGCTTAAATATTGACAGAGATGAGCTCCGTTTTATGCGGATATCCTCTGTGAGATATATGTGTCCCTCTAAACAGTACTGTTCATGTTGCAGAAAAGGTTTAGATCCCTAGACCGAGCTTTTTGATGTTATTTGACTTGCTAATGTACAGTAGAACCATCAGTATTGGGTCAGTGGGTGCCCTGTATGCCAGACACAGGTCATCTCTTAGTCTGTAGGATGCAGAGTATTGTGACAGGGCTTTGAGTTGGCCTGTGTAGGCGATATCGCTTAGGCCCACCATTCTTTGTATGCATTCCAAATGTTGCATTTGTCTGGACAGATACATGCCAAACGGGACATTATACTCAATGACTGGCCTAATGAAGGCTGAATAAAGGGGGACAATGACACCTCTAAATCTAGACCCAATACCTATGCTTACAAGCTGTGCAATATACAAAAACCTTTTTTATGACAATGGACACATTTGTTGAAAGTTAGGTCACGCACTGTATAGGTTCCCAAATCTCAAACAAATGGGTCAGCTCTTAAGGATGCATTGTCAGTGAGATAGTTCCTCCAGTAGATGACTTCCTAAAGGATATGCTAATGCATTTTTTGGTATTTAGTTTCAGTACATAATTTTGGTACCAGTTTTTATTTAAGGCAAGCCTTCATGCAGGGTATATCAGTTGGGGATTCAATGACTGCTCATAGCTTGCAGCCATCTGCAAACTTAGCCAGAGCCCTTCAGTTTTGGCTTTTACTTCAGAGAAGTTGAGGACATCCAGTTCAGGTGAGACAAGCAGTGTGAAGGTGTGGCCAGTAAATGAACTACAACTTAATCCTCAGAATCAGTGGCCTCATAACAACAGTTCCTTAACACCTACCAGTGGCGGATCTAGGAATATGGGAAAGGCGCAGTCTAGTAAGTCAACTACAGGGGTTGGTGTGAGAAAGCGGAACACTGGTTACTGGAGGTGTGTAAACATCACCTTAAGATGTTCTGAATTATGTGTGAAAAGACAGCAATATACATTCAGCTGATAAATAGATACTGTAAATGTGTATGCATGACCTCTAATGCAATGTTCATACTGATAGTTAACACTAAACGGTATCTTCTGATATCTAATATATTGTGGTACAGTAAACAAATATAGTAAACAGCTGGGGTAATTGTGGATAGAATGTGTTTCAGTTGTTCTACACTCAAGAGTCAGACACTCTGAAGTAACTGCAGGTGTTCACAGAGCTGAGGAATTTACTCATAAGTAAGCCACTATAGGCAGGATCCCTACTGCAGAGTAGGTGGAATTGCTGTGTAGCCAGGAAGTGGGCTTGTTGTGGATTATTCTTGCTTGCTTAGTGGCTATTAAAACATTGTGTGCCAGTATCAATATCACTTGTTTTCACATTCAGACTTTTCACACCATCTGACAGGGAATAAAAGTGATTTAAAGTGAGTGTGTCACATTTACATATTAGCTAGGAGTCATATGATGATATCCTATGTGCTGAGAAGGCACCCTTCCTGCATCATCTCAATGCCTACTACTCATTCTAATCCTCTACTTTGAAACTCCCCCATGGCTGGTGGAAAGTTATCTATATTCCTCCAGAACTTCATCATATCTAGTCTTATACTGCGGAAATAACCTACAGATACTCCATGTATTGTTAATGTAAATAAGGTCATCATACCTCTCAACCTGCAGACATCAAAAATATAGACAAAGGTTCTTGGAAAGCAGATACAAACAACCAAAAATCTGGACAGCAAAATTCGTACACCTAACATCATAACTCCTCCTACTTCACTATAACTATCGGAAACAAAGTGCACAAAGGTATCAAAAATGAATCATATAGGCATAGTAATTCCAAGGTAGAGGGCTTTCTCTTTTCATAAAGAAAGCTGGTGGTGGAATGCAGAAGTCCAAAAAGTCATCAAAAGAAAGGAGTTCAGGAAAAAGTGGAAGACAGAAAAGATGGACCAGGCTAGGAAGGACTACTGTTGGCTAGCATTGAAGCTAAGAAAAGAGTTGCAGTAGCAAAGAACAGGGCATCGGAAGCACTCTACCAGCTTCTGGAAAGTGACTCAGTAAAGGGCACAAAGAAACTATATCAGGTTGCAAGACAAAGTCAGAAAGATAAAGAAGGTGGTCAGACCTGAGCAGCCAAGTGCTAAGGATTGTGCGGAATGCTCAGCATTTGCGATCGATTAAGCCAAATATTCCGCTGTTCCATAATGAACAGCCATTGCTCCACTTTGTGTTTTGACATCCACATCCAAATGAGGAAGGAGTCAAGTCACCAGCAATAGGTCTGTATGGACGTTAATTAAAAAAAAATGCTACCTATTGGATGATTGCTTTTCCGTGCCTACAGCCAACTGCATTCCAGTTCTGCATTCTTGGTAGAAATAACAGTATCAGTCACACGTGCAGCCTCTCCGCAAATTATGTAATGAAAACTAGAATGTGGAAATCTCTGCACCGCAGGTGTTGGCAGCCAGCGGTATTTTCTTAAAAGTGTAGGTTTTCTGGTGGAAGTCTCGTACATTTTGTGGACATCTACATGAGTTTTGCTACATTTTCTGATTTCCTTCCTAATGTCAAATATATGTTGAAGAGGAATCGTCATTCCTCTTGATTGTTTTTGATTAACGTGAGACACCTTGGTAAAATATATACCACTTAGCGACAATAATCAGCTTCAAATAGGAAGCTCACAACATAGTATGTTACTCATGCTTCTCAGCTGTCTGTGATTTTAGATCAGAATGTTGGCCTATTTAGTCTGTAGGATGCAGAGTATTGTGACAGGGCTTTGAGTTGGCCTGTGTAGGCGATATCGCTTAGGCCCACCATTCTTTGTATGCATTCCAAATGTTGCATTTGTCTGGACAGATACAAGCCAAATGGCATTATATTCAATGACTGGCCTAATGAAGGCTGAATAAAGGGGGACAATGACACCTCTAAATCTAGACCCAATACCTATGCTTACAAGCTGTGCAATATACAAAAACCTTTTTTATGACAATGGACACATTTGTTGAAAGTTAGGTCACGCACTGTATAGGTTCCCAAATCTCAAACAAATGGGTCAGCTCTTAAGGATGCATTGTCAGTGAGATAGTTCCTCCAGTAGATGACTTCCTAAAGGATATGCTAATGCATTTTTTGGTATTTAGTTTCAGTACATAATTTTGGTACCAGTTTTTATTTAAGGCAAGCCTTCATGCAGGGTATATCAGTTGGGGATTCAATGACTGCTCATAGCTTGCAGCCATCTGCAAACTTAGCCAGAGCCCTTCAGTTTTGGCTTTTACTTCAGAGAAGTTGAGGACATCCAGTTCAGGTGAGACAAGCAGTGTGAAGGTGTGGCCAGTAAATGAACTACAACTTAATCCTCAGAATCAGTGGCCTCATAACAACAGTTCCTTAACACCTACCAGTGGCGGATCTAGGAATATGGGAAAGGGGGGGGGGCGCAGTCTAGTAAGTCAACTACAGGGGTTGGTGTGAGAAAGCGGAACACTGGTTACTGGAGGTGTGTAAACATCACCTTAAGATGTTCTGAATTATGTGTGAAAAGACAGCAATATACATTCAGCTGATAAATAGATACTGTAAATGTGTATGCATGACCTCTAATGCAATGTTCATACTGATAGTTAACACTAAACGGTATCTTCTGATATCTAATATATTGTGGTACAGTAAACAAATATAGTAAACAGCTGGGGTAATTGTGGATAGAATGTGTTTCAGTTGTTCTACACTCAAGAGTCAGACACTCTGAAGTAACTGCAGGTGTTCACAGAGCTGAGGAATTTACTCATAAGTAAGCCACTATAGGCAGGATCCCTACTGCAGAGTAGGTGGAATTGCTGTGTAGCCAGGAAGTGGGCTTGTTGTGGATTATTCTTGCTTGCTTAGTGGCTATTAAAACATTGTGTGCCAGTATCAATATCACTTGTTTTCACATTCAGACTTTTCACACCATCTGACAGGGAATAAAAGTGATTTAAAGTGAGTGTGTCACATTTACATATTAGCTAGGAGTCATATGATGATATCCTATGTGCTGAGAAGGCACCCTTCCTGCATCATCTCAATGCCTACTACTCATTCTAATCCTCTACTTTGAAACTCCCCCATGGCTGGTGGAAAGTTATCTATATTCCTCCAGAACTTCATCATATCTAGTCTTATACTGCGGAAATAACCTACAGATACTCCATGTATTGTTAATGTAAATAAGGTCATCATACCTCTCAACCTGCAGACATCAAAAATATAGACAAAGGTTCTTGGAAAGCAGATACAAACAACCAAAAATCTGGACAGCAAAATTTGTACACCTAACATCATAACTCCTCCTACTTCACTATAACTATCGGAAACAAAGTGCACAAAGGTATCAAAAATGAATCATATAGGCATAGTAATTCCAAGGTAGAGGGCTTTCTCTTTTCATAAAGAAAGCTGGTGGTGGAATGCAGAAGTCCAAAAGTCATCAAAAGAAAGGAGTTCAGGAAAAAGTGGAAGACAGAAAAGATGGACCAGGCTAGGAAGGACTACTGTTGGCTAGCATTGAAGCTAAGAAAAGAGTTGCAGTAGCAAAGAACAGGGCATCGGAAGCACTCTACCAGCTTCTGGAAAGTGACTCAGTAAAGGGCACAAAGAAACTATATCAGGTTGCAAGACAAAGTCAGAAAGATAAAGAAGGTGGTCAGACCTGAGCAGCCAAGTGCTAAGGATTGTGCGGAATGCTCAGCATTTGCGATCGATTAAGCCAAATATTCCGCTGTTCCATAATGAACAGCCATTGCTCCACTTTGTGTTTTGACATCCACATCCAAATGAGGAAGGAGTCAAGTCACCAGCAATAGGTCTGTATGGACGTTAATTAAAAAAAAAATGCTACCTATTGGATGATTGCTTTTCCGTACTTGCCTACAGCCAACTGCATTCCAGTTCTGCATTCTTGGTAGAAATAACAGTATCAGTCACACGTGCAGCCTCTCCGCAAATTATGTAATGAAAACTAGAATGTGGAAATCTCTGCACCGCAGGTGTTGGCAGCCAGCGGTATTTTCTTAAAAGTGTAGGTTTTCTGGTGGAAGTCTCGTACATTTTGTGGACATCTACATGAGTTTTTGCTACATTTTCTGATTTCCTTCCTAATGTCAAATATATGTTGAAGAGGAATCGTCATTCCTCTTGATTGTTTTTGATTAACGTGAGACACCTTGGTAAAATATATACCACTTAGCGACAATAATCAGCTTCAAATAGGAAGCTCACAACATAGTATGTTACTCATGCTTCTCAGCTGTCCGTGATTTTAGATCAGAATGTTGTTCTGTCCTTCCTAAAACTTGCCAACTTGCCATTTGGGGAGACAAAATGGTTGGTTACATTGAGGAAATAATGACTAAGTGTAAATATATTGACTTAGTTTACTTGAAAATGCATGCGACTTTACATTATCTTATTCTGTCACTATTTCAAGTTAATGGTACAAATACCACAACGGGGAGACAAAGGCCAAAAATAGGGACAGATTTTAAATATTGCTCCTATAAACTTAGAAAGTTGTTAGAATAACAGGTTTTGCATTACTGTGTATTTTTCTGAGGGATATGAAGTCTGAAACTGAAATGTCTGTCATTATTTAATATTATTTACTGACTTCAATCCTCAATGATTAGCCAGAAAACCACAAATTTTATAAGGAGCAGACGAAAATAAGAGGTAAAAATCTGGACAGATGAGTGGTATGAGAGGCAGCAGTATAAGAAACACTAGGCAATCATTGTCCAAAGGGAATCAATGCTCTGTTAATATAATTGGGGAATTTCCTGCCATTGGATCTCAACAAGATATTCACTGGCAGATTTAACATTATTGTTTTCTGCAGAGTGTGACCCTTGTCTAATACTATTCATAGTGAATTGGTACAGCAGACCTAGCACCAGCCACTGAGTATGTTGTATTTTATCAATGGTTTCTGCTGACTTTGTTTTATTTGACATGTGTCCTATTGAATTTTAAAAATGTACGGTATTCACTAACTTAGTACTTCTGGCAGAAAGCACACTTCAACCAGGTCCCATGGAAATGGTGGGTTTTCGCGTAGTGCAAAAATGCGTCTTCCACATTTTGACTGCTTGTCACACATTGCTAAGGTCTGTGTTCCACACTGGCCCCTTAAGAGGTTGAGACCTATGAGTCAGACACCTTTCATAAGGGATGCCAGTAACAACCTGCTCACCAGTCAACAGGCCATCAAAGGAAGATGGGAGGAGTACTTTCAGCACCTTCTGAATGAAGAAAAACCCACAGAAGCTGTACTGTCCTAGACACAGTTTGCAATGAGAGAAGAGGAGCCCACCCTAGAAGTAGTAAGAACAGCACTAAGGAAAATGAAGTCAGGGAAAGCAGCAGCCTCACATGAGGTCACAGCAGATATGATAAAGACGAAGAAATGAAGACATAAGAGCAGAAGCCAAAGTAGCTCCAAATGCAGGAAAGATCAAAGAGAACAGATTACAGTGGTTCAAACACATGTGCAGAAAAGCAGAATACAATCTGGTGAAGAAAATTTGGGGCAGACAGAAAGAAGGTAACAGGGAATGAGGGCATCCAGCAAAGAGATGCTTGGATTGTGTCAGAGAAAATCTGTGACAGTCAGGCATGAGTATTGAAGAAGGCAAGAGTGTGGTAATGAATGGAGAGAGATGGTGATGGTTAACAAAATACCCTGAGCCCATGTAGAAACTGGGGAAAAAGGGGGTTGAGGATGATCATGGTAATTATGGTACGATGGATAGCAGACTGGCTAAAACACAGAATCCTCAAAGTGCCAGTGACAATTGTCTTATAGGAAGCATGAAGGCAATAAGTCCTAACCTGACAGCTCAGTTTTTGAGCACCTTTTTTGGGACTTACTTTTTTTTCATCTACAGGCTGTAAACAAGGATCTCTGGCTAACTAAGTTTGCAGATGATTGCAACCGGTGAGTTACTGTAATTTCCACCCCCACCCCTGATTCCCCTACCTTTTACTAATAACTAGTGTGCTGAAAACAGGCTCAGATTAAATGCAGAAAAGTGTACTATTATCTGATTTAGTAGACAACCCTTTTTATCAGCCTACAGCACAGACAATACCCTACTTCAAAATGAAAATGTTGTTAGGGGCCTTGAATCTTGGATTGAAAATTCCCTTTCATTCAATCATCAGGTGAAATACAGTTGTCGCAAAATCCTTCTAATTAGTGCAGCTAATGGCCAGGAGAATATCATTCAGATCTAAAGAGGGCAGTGTCACTTTACATTCATCCTTTATTAGGCCAAGTACAATGCCCTTTTCAGGATGTGCCTCACCAGACATATCAAACAACTATAGAGAAACCCATAAGTTCCTAAGATCACTGCCATAATGAACCCGAGTTCCTGAGACAGACTGGAAGCACTGCCTCTTTATTAGACTCTTGAGGGAAGATTAATGCCTTCTCTCTGTGGCATGAGAGATACAGTTGTCCTAGATCTTTTGTATCTCCACAAGCTTACTAGTTCCACAAATGCCAGAAGAAGGTACCTAAATCTTCACCAACAGTTAAATAAAATGTGATGGAGAGACAGATTCATCACACATCACTTCCTCCACCTCTGAGACAGACCGCCTCCTGCCAGTTAAACAGTGTGACATATATCATTTTTGAAATAAGTCCTAGGTGATTGAATGGGCACCCATAAATTCACCCTGGGCTAGTGTAATCTTCTTAGAAAAAGGGGTGCAGCAAAAGGGTGGGTACTGGCAAGGCATAAATCATCACAAAACTCCACTGCCTTGAAATTAAAGAAGAAATGTAAAACATATGCATTTTTTAGTAAAAGGACTATGCACTGCTTCAAAAAAGCAGTATTTCCTAAACTTTGGATCTTTGACACTTTCCCTTTAAAATTTGATAATATACATTAAACGGTTTAATATGATAAACATCACCACAATAAACTACAATTCAACAAAAGACATTCTGGTGGCAACATTAACACACACAAATACACACTTATTTATACATACACAGACATACATATAACACAGGACAAACACAAATGTAAAATCTTATATAACTGCTGAAATGAGCAAATGCTTGCCCAAGCTTCATGAAAAGCAAAACAGAATGACTGGCTATCAAATAAGCACAAAGCTTAAGACAAATCCAACTTATTAGAAAGAAACTACCCTCCCTAACATAGCCAAAATATACACCTGAAATAAAAACTGCCCACACTAAGTGCAGTAAAAACTGGCAAACTGTAAAAATAAAACTCAGAGTCAAAGCATAACCTCACAAATATATGTTAACAAAAAGTGCAATAAATACATCATTCCTGCTTACTTATGTCAATTACATCCACCATTATTAATTCAAAGCTTGAATAAGAATCTCTGAAACATAAAAATATACACTTACCTGTAATGTCCAGCAACTGTTTAATAAGCATGCCTAGCAGCTGCCTTCCTCAACTAAGCTGATTAGATACCCTCTACAAAAAAATGTGTCCACTGCCCAAGCAAACATAGACAGTATCTTATAACACTTGCCTCGACTGGAATAAAGGTCAGAAGTTTTGAAATTCTCCTTTTATGAAACCTACTAAGCCTAAATGATAAATAAACTATCATTTGTTAGTTGCCAGCAAAACTAAGCATTCTTAAAAAAAAAAACTATAAAGATTTTGATAAATTGTCCTTTCCACTATGTCAGAATTGTCAACTAAGCTAAAGTCCATAGACGTTAAGAAACATACCTCACCTCATACAAGAACATACCTAACCACTCCCTAACCAGTCAAAAAAAAACATCAAATTATTTTTTTTCACAAGAGACTGCACCCTGCTAAGGCCTAAAAATCACTACTTTGTGATTAGTACATTACATTTTGGTTAACAAATTCAAATCCACAAATACACTGATGAATAAATAATTTTAAACTTCAGATTAAAATCTTAAACTTTAAAAATTAAGTCAGTCAACAGTATATTTAGCTTCTCAAAATGAATATGGCCATTTCACCTCAGATAGCACTATCCATTATTCACTTCCCTTGTCCAAGACCAAGAACTGTTAACTCAGAGTGATTAAAGCAAGCTTAGAATAATTCACATGCAAACTAATTTAATCAAACACCCCTTACCATATACTATGCCAAGGGTATGACTAGAATATGTGGCTATTTTTTTCATTATTATTTGAGTTAATGTTTTAGTTAACGTGATGCAATTTGACAAGTGTGTGTGTGTGTGTGTGTGTGTGTGTGTGTGTGTGTGTGTGTGTGTGTGTGTGTGTGTGTGTATGTATATATGTGTGTGTGTGTGTGTGTATGTATATATATATATGTGTGTGTGTGTGTGTGTGTGTGTGTGTGTGTGTGTGTGTGTGTGTGTGTGTGTGTATGTGTAGATTGTAATCTGCAGAAAATGATAAAAAGCGCCTCATACTCAGCTAGGCTTTGCTTCATTTCATCCTCCGATTTTTGCAGTTTCATTAGTTCAGCTGAATAGCTAGTTAAAACAACTTCTACTTTTCCAATCTTTTATTATTTCAGTTCAGCTATTTCTTCAGTGTTTCACTTATTCTAACACATTTCAGTACACTTGATTTATTTTTTCCTCTAAATTTCTTGAAGTCATTTCCTGTACGAAAGCTGAATTTCACTGCTTTTTGCTGAATGTCTGCGGGATTCTTCCCAGCCAGAGTTTTCTTCTCTTTCTTCTCTTTCTTTGCAGTTGATTTTCTTACAGGTTCTTCCAAAATTCTCTTTGCTAGCCTCCAAGAAGTGTAATTACTAACAAGGGACTGATGCTTACTCATACCGACAGTTTTGGGGTCCCTTTTTTCACAGTTTCTGTTTTTACGCAGGGAGAAATGAACTCAGTCTGTTGATCGGTGTGCAGCCATCTTGGATGTCTGTCCTTTTCATCGTTATTTTATCCGCTTCTTCTTCTTTCGTCTTTTTCCCGGTTAGGGGTCGCCACAGCGGATCACCTGTCTGCTCATGATTGGCAGTGGAGTTTTACGGTGTCCAGTTGCCAGCCCGGTGCCCAACCTTCCACAGAAGGCACACACACGCACACACTCACACCTAGGACCAATTTAGAGTGTCCAATCCACGTACAGCATGTCTTTGGGATGTGGGAGGAAACCGGGGCACCCGGAGGAAACCCACGCGACCACAGGGAGGACATGCAGACTCTGCATAGAAGGCACCCCAGCCGAGAATTGAACCGGAGAACCTCTTACTGTGAGATGGCAACACTAACTGCTGCACCACCGTGGCCACCCATTCATTGTTATTTTATCCATTAGCCCCATATCACTTAGATTTACCCATCCTTTTCCTCAGTGACACCTACTTACCCAACTCATGCTTCACCTGCTCTACATTCTGCCTCCATCTCTTACAAGACAAGACCCATAGCTGGCCTTAGGCATAGGCCAACTAGGCAGCTGCCTAGGGCACTGCTCTATCAGGGGAGCTTTTCCAGTAATCTAGATGGTGTAGGTAGACCAGGATGGGGGCACAGGGTGGTGTTGGCAGGAGCACTGTGGAGACCTTTTTCCTAGGGCGTCAGTTGACCAAAAACCTGTCCTGACAACACCGCTAGCTTATTATCCCCCCCCCCACACTATCTCAGTACTATATTAGGGCCATGATGCCAAAGGTTCTCTGCTTCCCACACCTTTAATTTCATGTTACAACAGTACAATTATCTGCATCCATCCTTCATAACCTCCCTATTATCCTTTATCTCTGAAATGTATTTAACCCATCTACCACAAAAACACTGGCCCAAAAGGTCATCACTACTCTTTCTGCCTGCATTGCCCCTTTCTACCCTCTATCAACAACCCTATCCCCAACTTTCTACTTTCCATCCTGCTGGCTGTTACATCCTATGCAGGATATAACCCATATAGCTTAGGCTACTGCAGCAGTGATCTATTCAAACATCTACTGCTAAGGTAAGTTTATTTACACAGCACTTTCAGATGCTACTTGTTTTGCAGATGTGCAACAAATCCATCAGTAAAGTATCATAGGATCATAGGAGATTACTAGGCTAATGGCTCTGGGACCCTTACAAGCCTAGCCAAGAGTTTATCCCCAGAAAAGAAACCACCCTGCCAGTGAGGGACACAGGTGGAACCCCTGGGACATATTTGTGATTGCCCATCCACTAATCAAGGTTGCACTGAAGAGGGTTAGCAGCGTATTTTGTTTGATGTGTATAGGGAGTCTATTCCAGAGATGGGGCAGTCTCTGGGAGACAAATCTGTCTCTCCAGCAGGTTTTGTAAATGTCACATATTAGATTTAAGCCTTTCAATCAGGTACTAAGAGAGGAGCTAGACTTACAGATATGGAACATCTCTAGTAGATCAGGGTCCAAGATTGCCTTGTAGATGAGACCAGGTCACCTCTGAGCAATCTGTACGATACCAAGTAGAGTGATAGTGATTTGAGCCTGTCCCCATAAGACAGGTGTTGCAGGCCATGGATTCTCTTTGTGAGGTATTTCTGTGGCCTTTCCAGTTGCTGCAGGTGTTTCGAGAGGTACATAGAAAACGGGGTGTTGTACTCAATTATTGGCCTAATGAGGGAGGAGTACAGAGAGGTAATGACCTCCTTTCTTCTGGATGCAATCCCTTTACTTATGAGATGAACCAAGTAAAACACTTTTCTGACCACTGCTGCTACATGATGGCCAAATGTAAGATTGTTGTTAACTTGTGTACTCAGGTCTCTCACCACAGGTTGTGTGTTTAGGGGGCTGCCACTAATGTGGTAATCAGTAAGGGCCATGTTTTTGCTGAATGGTATAATACATTTTTATACATTTAATTTAAAGTCATGACTTTGGCACCAGTCATTTGTTGCTGTGAGACCCTCTTGAAGTATGTTAACATCATTTGGGGAGTCAATGACAGCACCCATCTTACAGTTGTCTGTAAACTTGGTCAGTCACAGACCTTTTGCCTTTGCATGGACCTTTGAGAAGTAGATGCCAAACATGCCTTGTTGGCTAGGTACAGACTGCCATTCGTCAGTCTGTAGAAGTCTGAGTAAATGGATAGGGCTTTTGAGATAGTCTGCATAGGACTTGTTTACTCTCTGTGGTTTCTCAGGCTGTTGTAAGTGCCAGGTTGGGTACATGCTGAAGGATGCATTTTACTCAGTGATGGGTTTGATGACAGCACAGTACAGGATGTCATGCCCTTACTTAAAAGTTGTACAACACAGAGTGATTTTCTCACCACAGAAGACACGTGGTGGTCAGAGGTCAGGTTACTGTCAGCATGCGTTCCCAGATTCCTGACCACTAGTCTACTTTTAGGGGTGTATTATCAACGTGGTAATTTCCAGAGGTGGCTGTCTTTCCAAAGGGTACTATTATGCACTTTGTCACACAGGACTTTGAGACTGTCTGCATAGCAGTTGTTTACTGTCTGTGGTCTCTCAGGCTGTTGCAAGTGCCTGGTCACATACATGCTGAAGGGTGCATTGTACTTAATGACTGGTATAATGAGAGTAGAGTACAGTGGAAAAATTACTTCCTTGGACCTGAATGCCATGCCATTACAAGTTGTGCAACATAGGGTAATTTTCCCACCACAGTAGACATGTGTTGGTCAAAGGTCAGGTTACTGGCAATTGCCAATTGGATGTGACTGCAAAGCCAGGGGATACTGGGGCTTTTTAAATTAATTCTGATGCTGCATTAACTTTAGCAATACACTTTGTATGATTCTAGCAAGAGACTTGCTACAGTTATAATGACAATGAAGTTTAATTTTACTTTTTTTAGTCTGTCAACTTTAGGTTGAGGCAGGCACCAGTGTGGGGAACTATCCAAGGTGTCAGATAACCTAGACGAAGCTCACACACATTTATTTACTTGGCAGTATATCTGGACCATGCTATGTGTTACACAAGCTAATAGTGATATAGTTACCATAACTACACCTCTCAAGCAAGGGTTCCAATAGAAGTAATAACTGTTATTACTTCTAAGCAATGCACCAAAAGCAAACATGAAATAAAATAAAATTGAATATAACTTGTCACTATCACATACCACAGGATAGCATTTATTAAAGAATAAAGTCCATGTTGAGAAAAAGAAAACTAAATGATTAATGCAGGCATGTAAAATAAATTATAACATTCCACTGGTTGAAGTTTGATCATAGGATTTCATTATTAGGTATTACATAACTCAGATAACAGTACTAATGTAACATTCAAGGCTGCGGTTGAATGTGCTTTGCAATGATTTTTTTTAATTGTTTACTAGTATATTAGTGTGGAGCAATTAATTTGTCACCTGCAAGTTGTTTTACTGTCCATAACTGGCAAACTTTCAACACTATTTTGCTGCATGGTACTTTCTCAGGCCATCACCTACTCTCACCTCTGCTACCGCATACACAGACATATGTATGTTTATATAGATACATACACACACACATATATATATATATATATATATATATATATATATATATATAAAATATCTTCATCCAGAGGCAGACACACAGTACTCAACCCCCTAGATTAGGCTTCATTGGAAAAAGAGAATGATAAGGTGGTTATCTGTGGCAATTCCTAAGAAACAACATGGGTTCCTTTATCACTTCTATAATGACATCAGCCTTATACCTAAAAAAGGGACATTCATTACCTAAAGATGTAGTTAATGTGGGGAGAATGAATACAATGATTTAACTGTGAGAGGTGGCAACCCATGCAATTCAGCACCCTGAAAAAAGCATTTGGTTTGCATTTTCTTGAAATGACAGCACGACAGCTTAAAGTCAGGGATGCTGGAGAGCCAGATGCCATCCTTCCCATTTAAGTTTGTTACAAAATAGATATCACCAGTAAGGTCCAACAGACCAACAAATATGGTCATAGACCTGCTTAGAAATGTTCCACTGCATCTGAATGCATAGGCAATAATGTTTTAGCTGATTATAATAACAGCGAGAGATGTTCGATAACACGAGAAACAACCGCTGATTTTTAATGATAAAAAAGTCAGCATCACTTTGCTTTGAACTATAAGTATGCATTTTTACTTGATATGTATTTATTTGAGAGGTTGTTGAGTAAGAGTTGGTGCATACAGTCTACAAAAAATAATGACTTTCTAAGTTTATTACAACAATATTTACAATCTGTCCCCATTTTTAGGCCTTTGACCCCCCCCCGCCCCCCATTATGTCAGGCTTTGTCCAGATTTCTTGCACTTACAGGTTGTTTAAGTGTTGTCAGTGATATGTACCTTTCAACCTCTATTCCTGAAAAAAAACACAATTTTATGAAAAACGGACCACAAATATGAGGCAAAAATGTGGGCATTATGTGAACATCTGTACAGTTAAGAGGTAATATAACACATAAATATGACATTCGTCAAAAGAACATTTTATTAGCATGAAGTGGCACACACAATCCTGTTGCGAGCTTTCTATTCGAAGTTTTTAGTAAACTATTAAGTAACAGTTCAACATTTTTGTCTATCTGTTTCCACGTTACGAGATGCAGTGCTGCACGTTTTGAAGACGAAAGGTTGAGAGTTGTGCCAAACTGAACCTGCAGTAAATCCTTATGGATCGCAAACGAGTACTACTACTAACTAGAGTAAATAAATAAAACCTGCAGCTGAATTACTTCAACACTTTGGCACTGTTCAGCAAACAGCGCCATGTTCTTAATGCCCTGCTCCATTAGGTTGCGTTTCCATTAAAATAATGACATAAGTAAAGAACTCGGTGGTATACTGTCCTTCAGCACGCCCACTGGAGGCATCCCTGTTTTCACAGCTGTACTTATGATGCAAGTGCCTCCTTCTCAAATGCACACTTCATTATTTGAAAGTGTCAGCTGTTCTACATCGCAGCTGTTTGCCTAAGCTCATGCCCCATTTGTACTCATTTCTATGTCCCAAACATAATTACAGATTTATAGGAAACACTGCTCTTTGGTGTCACAATACACATATGAAAGTAGCTAAGCTGTCAGTGGCAGAAAACGAAATGAATACTTCCACGTGGAAATCAGCAGGAACCTTGGAAAACCCTTTCCGCACTCAGTTGTACTATACAGAAAAGTAAATAAATCTACAATAAAAAGTTAATTACATCACAAAACTTAAACTTGTACTCTTTTTTCATAAGAATCTGGCTGAACCATATCTCCATTATACAAATGCAATGGCATGGTGCAGCGGGCACTTGCGTTGTACAACGTGCCTGCTTACCCCCCAAAAAGGTGCATGAAATCATGTTTTTGCTTCTTGGCACCCAACTTGCAGACTAAATGACACGTCACAACCAAATGTGCAAGTTCTCACTCTAACCATATTAGGAAAGTCTGAACACAACAGGGAGACTAACTTTGCAACTTGTTTGCCAGATTACATACCATCATCCGAAAAAATGGTATTAACTTCCACAGACACACTATGCCTGCAGCCAATAGTAGAATTTACCTCACTTCCATTTGCAGTCCATTGTATTCCTTCAGTTATTCACCGACAACAAGGAATCCACTTCCACCCTGTTTAGCTCAGATGGGGCTGAGGAAAATCCAGCAGTTTTCACTCTTTACTCTGGTTTGCATAGAAGTTGCAAATGTGGCTGTTGATTGGGTCAGTACTCTGCCAATCGTGGTCCAGTCGCGTAACACCCTTCCAAAATGAGTCGGGATGCAGAGCTGGAGTCCCGGCGCGCATTCCAAAGGTCATGTGGGCCGCCAACTTGCTCCTCTTTGTACAGCTGTGCCAGGGGTGTATTGTCTTCGGACAGTGAGCGCCTGTTGAATGGGAATGCCTCTTCTTATAGTTATAATATGATGATACGTAATACTCGGCAGCCATATTATGGGGTCTACCAAAACAGCTGAACGTTATTACTCAGATAAGGAGTGGAATTTTTCTACATGAATGAAATAATAGCTTCAGTTTTAAATGTAGTTGTCAAGCTTATGCCTCCACAGAGTGATGCAAAGCACCACGAACCCACCGACCACATCCGCTAACACCGCCGCCAAAATACTTTTTTCAGATTTCTGCAATTAAACCATCAACATGTGATAAACTATACTTTATACTTTAAGGATATATTTTTTACACAATGATTTACCAAAAGATAGAAACATCGGGGCTGGGCTTCGCTGTTTTAAAACGAAACGTAGACTTTAGTATTTCAAACCTAGAGAGAATAATATGAAAATATTTGCTATACATCCCACACGTCACATTAACTCGATTATTAAAATCAAAATCAGGTTTCAGGATCACAAATAAGGGAAAAGTGAAAACAATCTGACAGGAAAATCTCATATTTATGAAAAAGCCTACGTGTTATGAAAAGAGAATATATATATATATATATATATATATATATATATATAGCAAATCAATTTGACAAAATACCTTCTATGCATACAATTCAAATTACATATAATACTTTTCTAACAAAGGTCATTCCCTGTAAGATTAAAAAACATTGCATAGTTCAGGATGCTCAGCTTTATTAAATATCTGTACTAACAAGGCACAACTGAACAAACATCAACCTAGTGTTTGTTTTCCCAGGTGAATAAAAACAATTCTGGGACTGTCACTAATGGGCATAAATAATTAGAAGATAAGGAGGCAGGATGAGAAAATGGTGACATCACAGTGTGGGAGGGGTTATTGAAGTACAGTAAGCACAGGACGCTCTGAAGAAAAAACTACTAAAATACAGCTAAAAGAAGGAAAAAAGTCAGGAAGTAAAAACTAGGTGTCATGCCTATGAAGCATGCTATCTATTGGGATTTAAAAAAATGTTTTTCAGAGACACCCAACTTTGACACGCTGTCTGTAAGGAAAAAAAATTACCTCAGAGATTCTGAACACTAGTCTGCACTCACTGCAGCAGTTCTCCTTGAATACGTGAAATGTTGATTAACTCTGCAGTTTGGCGCTAGTCTGAAAACATCTGTTTCACCATCTACTAAATCCTCGCTGTGACCAGGACGCACTTTCACTCAACTATAGTGGAGAAGCAATTGGAGGAGCAATTAAGGATCGTCCTATATATCACCTGACTGCAACCTCCAATTGCATCTCCGATGCATCTTTCACATAAAAAAAAAAAAAAAAAAAAAGTTGAAACAGCAACGTACGATTTTGGTAGTAGATTTTCCAATTTTAACAAAAGCACAGCGCAGTGCATTTCTTTTTTTTTAACTCGCACAGCAGCTTTAAAAAGGGGGTGGCGCGCGCCCCTGCGCCCATGCCTAAATCCGCCACTGCCTACAGTGCAGATCTTGCAACCCCATGCATGGGGTTACAGGATTTGCCCTTCAACATCATTTTTTGATGATTTCTAGATATCATTGTTCATCTCAACCACATGAGCTTTGACAGGTTTGTTGTAGGTACAGTCTCCTAAAATGGGAAGTAGTTACAACAGGAGCTGTAATAGCACTACTAGAAACCTACAGCTGGAACTAGAAAACAAGTGAAAGAATCATAAGCAGGTGACCAAATGCACTATTGTACTGTGTTAAACAAGGCACTAAACGTACATGTACAAAACAGCATATAAGAACACAAGTTTTTTAAGCTTGGAATATAAAAGTAAAAGGAGATAAAGGGAGGGTGCAGCTACATCACCTCTTTGAACTTAAATCTTAATCTGCAAATTTATCTAAATATTCTTTCTTTTTGCACCACACCTGTTAAAATCCTATTCAGCTCCTTTTACTATAAATAATGGCTGGAAAAGCACTTCGCTGGCAACTTGAATTCAATAACTAAAACCATACTGCAACACACATTTTTGTCCTCTGGATCATCAATTAAAAAATTCTTTTGGATTAGTTTGTTTACCCAGACAAGTTCAAGCAGATAATGAGGGAGTCTAAAAGACTTTAAATAGTGAGTGATACACGCATATGTGTGGGTGGGGTGGGGTGGGGGTGGAGTTAAAGGACTGTGAGCAAAGGAGAGGACCAGTGGTGGTAAGCGTCACCATAACTGAACACTAAACTCCCATTAAGAACTCATTCTTGTTCTGTAGAGCAGAATTATGCCTCACTATTACTCTTCTGCTGTTACCCCAACCTGCATGCCAGTGTCCTACTGCCTTGTCAACTGCTGCCATCACTGAGGGTTGTTAACCATTATAACATCAAGTTCTTTTCTTCCTCTGGGCATGCATTTATATTGGTACTTGACCCTAACTGCCAAACTTGTGACAACTTTTGTAGAGCTTCTGCAATCGACCCACACTTTGATATGTCCATGGTACTGTTTCAAGTCACTAGAAACCAATGAAAATCTGCTTTTAAGGCTTGACAATGTCAATAATGGAATGTTAAACTATATGCACCCTAGAAGTAGTACGAGTGGGGTACCATTTAAGACTTCCCCTCTTCACAGTAATAACAAAGCCAAAGAACAAGCTGTATCCTACTTCCCTACCAATTATATGACCCTCACACTACCCCCTCCCACACTTTCATGTCCCCATTTATACAATCCTAATAATCTTAGATGTACCAGTTGTAAAATATACACCTACACTGGCTATTCTAATTATGGAATGACAGCCACAGTAATCTCTCATACATCACACTGGAAGCAGCACACAGATCTTTACGAACTATACTTTGTGCAAATAAAAGCCAGCTTCTCCCCTATCACACAGCATATGTTGTAACAAGGTATGTACCAGGTTAAGTCACCTCCATCTTTACTAACTGTATTTTACTTATGCAATAAAACCCATACACTGCACAAGCACATAAGCTGCTGCTACATTACATTTGATATCCCAATTTCATGACTGACAGAAGGCCTGACAGGACTGTAACAAAATAAGACGAAGGCACAAAATCTATAACCTTATCTTAAAACTCTAATCATAACAATAAAAACAATCAAAATGAGAAAAAAAGCCTAAACGTAGTTCTGACCATGATAAAAGTTGGATGACACTAGAAAAATGGAAGGAAGGACTAATACTGTTGTTAGAGCAGCCAGAGTGGTGCAGCGGTTAGGGTAGTCGCTTCACAGCAAGGGGTTCTCCGGTTCAATTCTTGGGTGGGGTGCCTTCTGTGAGGAGTCTGCATGTCCTCCCTGAGGTAGTGTGGGTTTCCTCCAGGTACTCCGGTTTCCTCCCACATTCAAAAGACATGCAGTAGATGGATTAGACACTCTAAGTTGGCCATATGAACGAGAGCCTGTGCGAGTGAGTGGTACAGATAAACTACCACGGCAGGGCTAGCCACCCAGCAGTGTAAACCTTGGCTTGAGATGATTGTCACTGTTTGAAGTGACACCCTGACCCCATGTGCAAAATGGGAAAAAAGGGTTGAGGATGCAGGGACCAATACTGCTGTTAACAGAACTGCACAGTTATTGTTAAGGCGAGTTGGATTAGTACAACTTAGTATATTTCCATAACATCTGTCACTGAAGTCATAACATCTGAACAGAATAACAAACCATACATAAACTTTGAGAGGGAGGCCTCAGCCAAAACTGACTAAAGGACAGTCATACCCACCCCACACAGACTTACAAAAGTCCAATATAAAAAAGTTAAAGGCAAATGGAAAATAAACCTATTGCCTGAAATAACACCCTCCCCCCAAGAGATAATGAATGAATGCAAGAGATTTAAAAGTCATCACATCCTGGTGAAAAAAAGACTTTCCATACACATTTGAAATAAATACAGATTTTCTCCAGGTTTAGAATTCTTTATCTCTACTTTAGATTTTAAAACAAAGGACAAGAATTCAGTGGGGAAGGGAAATGTGGAACACAAGATGGGGGAGGGCCCCAGCAGGCAATATAATGACAGCTATCATAAATAAAAACAACAGTGGATACAAGAGTAACAAAATTGTTCCAAAACGAGTAAACATCATTTAAGAGAGCATAAAAGCCTTTGTTATCAAAGAAGTGCCCTAACTATCCATCCAAGTCTCTGTATACATAACAGGTCTGGTTTGTAGGTTAGTAAGTCAAGAAAAGGGACATTTGTCAATGTCAAAGAACTCTGTCCCTGAGGGAAAAGTTCAAAACCATTTCTCTCCATTCCTTAACGTTTGAGGGAGCTATCCATTTGCAAGCTTTAGTAAATCATTTCTGTACCACTGTCAACGATCCACACAGTAACCTAATTTCTACACCAGTGTCAACAATCCCCACAGTAACCTAATTTCTACATCAGTGTCAACAATCCCCACAGTAACCTAATTTCTACAACAGTGTCAATGGTCCCCTAGTGTCTACACCATTATCAATGGACCCCACAGTTACCTGTAAACTTAGTGTCTACAGCAGTGTCAGCGATCCCCACTGTAACTTATTGTCTACACCAGTGTCAAAGGTCCCCACAGTAACCTAGTGTCTACATCCATGTCAATGATCCCCACAGTAACCTAGTGTCTGCATCAGTGTCAATGATCCCCACAGTAACCTAGTGTCTACATCAGTGTCAATGATCCCCACAGTAACCTAGTGTCTACACCAGTGTCAATGATCCCCCCAGTAACCTAGTGTCTACACCAGTGTCAATGATCCCCACAGTAACCTAGTGTCTACATCAGTGTCAATGATCCTTACAGTAACCTAGTGTCTACACCAGTGTCAATGATCCTTACAGTAACCTAGTGTCTACACCAGTGCCAATGATCCCCACAGTAACCTAGTGTCTACACAGGTGTCAATGATCGGCACAGTAACCTAGTGTCTACATCAGTGTCAATGATCCCCACAGTAACCTAGTGTCTACACCAGTGTCAATGATCCCCCCAGTAACCTAGTGTCTACACCAGTGTCAATGATCCCCACAGTAACCTAGTGTCTACATCAGTGTCAATGATCCTTACAGTAACCTAGTGTCTACACCAGTGTCAATGATCCTTACAGTAACCTAGTGTCTACACCAGTGTCAATGATCCTTACAGTAACCTAGTGTCTACATCAGTATCAATGATCGGCACAGTAACCTAGTGTCTACATCAGTGTCAATGATCGGCACAGTAACCTAGTGTCTTCACCAGTGTCAATGATCCTTACAGTAACCTAGTGTCTACACCAGTGTCAATGATCCTTACAGTAACCTAGTGTCTACACCAGTGTCAATGATCGGCACAGTAACCTAGTGTCTACATCAGTGTCAATGATCGGCACAGTAACCTAGTGTCTACATCAGTGTCAATGATCCTCACAGTAACCTAGTGTCTACACCAGTGTCAATGATCCTTACAGTAACCTAGTGTCTACACCAGTGTCAATGATCCTTACAGTAACCTAGTGTCTACACCAGTGTCAATGATCCTTACAGTAACCTAGTGTCTACACCAGTGTCAATGATCGGCACAGTAACCCAATTTCTACACCAGTGTGAACGATTACCACAGTAATCTAAGCTGTGAAAATTGGAATGATCAGAGGCAGGCAACCATCAAACAAAACTGCAATTTGACAGAGAATGAAAATTCCTCATCCCAAATACACAGATAGCCTGCCATGATGTGTTCCCATAAATCATCCACTGCAGTCTCACATAAAATATAGTAGAACATCTCTAGAACTGATCAAACTGGCCAAGGTGCACATATGCCAACCTGTCCGAGGTCAAAAAAGAGGTGCCAGTATCTTACTATTTATGTATTTATTTATTGGTATTTCATTACCAGGCAGGTCCAACTGGAAGACCCCTTTTCAGCATGGGCCTGGGGAAAATTTCCAAAAACTATATTTAATAAGAGAAAAAGTTACAAAGACATTATTTATTTATTATAGTAAACACACTGTGAGTAGACAGAATGCTTGATGTATAGTGATTACAGATTCAGCACAGATGTGTTTGCCAAGAAGTAGTTGTTCTACATGTTCATACTAAGCTAAGCTATCAGTCTGCAGACTATTACAAGCCTAGACAATAACCAGGGTTGGGAATCAAACCCTGTACCTTACACCTGTGAAGTATAGACCTAACTGTTATAACAAGGGTTAGGAGGGTGGCCTAATGGGTAAGGTGTTTGCCTTACAAACACAAGGTGCAGGGTTTGAGTCTCACAAGGGATAATTGGCTAGGCTTAAAATGGCTTGCAAGGCAGTTAGCCTAGTACTAATCTATGATATCTATGATATCTATGAAACCCTCCGTCCTATCAAAGAAGAAGAGTATAAAGGTAATTATAATGAAAAAGGATGAACCTAGAGTAGTCCAGTTGTAGAAGAGCTGGAATAGGAGTACAAGTGCAAGTACCACTACAAGTAGTGAAAGAGATCGAGTTAAATGACAGAGATTCAAAAAAACTAAAATGTGTAAAAATCTATTGGACAGAGTGTAAAAGTCGGTGAGTGGAGTCTGCATTGTTAATCTGTAGTAAGACAGAACTTGTAGCTACAACTGGGGACGTAAAGAAGAGGGCATTATCAGTCCCACCCAAAACAGATCATTTAACTCAACACTTTCTGAAAATTAGTCAGGGAGTGAATTAACCACATCCCTAAGAACCATGTATAGGTTCAAGGTAGACATGTCAAGTCACTCCACCTAGCAGGACAAGTACCTGTAGGCCTATCAGACAAGCATTCCTAGCTCCTACCACATTGCCAGGATGGAGTTCTCTGTCAGATGTTTGTAGTTACAGCAACTGCCTTCGCCAAAGTTCATGCATTCTGCAGGTCTTCTTTCAAATTTAGCCACCTCCTCCTGAATATACAGAACTTTGTTTTATTTAAATAGCTGGGCAAAAAAATCTCAGTCTTGGCCCAAATATTTTGGTCCCAAACCAAAAGTTTCACCCAAGTGAGTCATCTCCTCCTGGAGTAGGATGAGTAGTGTCTAATATCCAAAGGTCTCCTCTTAATAGTACCCTCACGTCCTTTATCAACAGGAATTTACTAAAGGCATCTGTCTTCCCTCATGCCACTGAGAGTGTCCACTAGCTTTAGACTTCCATTTATCCTCTCCTAGCTGGTTCAGTAGTTCCATAATATTTTTAACGTACTCCATGTTGCATTGTACCTGTTATATAGCTGCAGGTAGAAGACATGGAGGTTAAAGGACAACAGATACAGTTTCAAGCTGGGAAACTGCAACCCCCCTGATAGGTTTACTTCTTACCTTAATTTCTGCCCTCATCCTTGGTCTTGCTGGGGCTCAGAAGTACCAGGATAAAAACCCCTCGCCATTTTAATAACCACAGGAGGGTATAATGATAGCAAAACAGGGGGGAGAACAGCTTCAGGGGAGAACAGCTTCAGAACAAAGAGCAGTTTCAGTAGAACCAGCCTCTGATCTATATACTCACAGTTCATACCAGAAACCGTGTGTGTGAGAACAAAGAGCAGTTTCAGTAGAACCAGCCTCTGATCTATATACTCTCAGTTCAAACCAGAAACCGTGTGTGTGTACTTTTCCATTATCTTTGCAAACCTACCTACAAATTGTCACTTATGGAGTCCAAAGGGAAAAAAAAGATATTCCAAGATGTTTTAATGTGCATTCTGACCACCAAACTGGAATAACCAACTTCTATCTAGTTAGAGGGCACCCAATACAGAGAATATGAGATTTTTTTAGCATTCATTTTGAAAATGAACTACTTCCAAAATGTTCAGAAACCAGTAACCACAAGAAGACCTACCACGGACATTGTAGGCAAACCAAGCATGGCATCATCTATGATGTGAACAAGCTAAATTGTCTGTCTTCCCCTCACAGACAAATGTTCTATAGCAAAGTTCAACAGAAGAGAGTCAAGGAACCTCAGTGCACTGTGCAGTTCACACTAAAGCTTATGGCCCAAATTTTACACACCATAATCTCCACAGTACAGAAGCTTTACAACCTCAGTACATTTTAATGGAAACCTAAAGGCCTTCAACCCTGAAAACAGATACAGCCATATTAACCTAACAAAAGGCTAATTTGAGCATCGGGACTAAACTCTACTTGGTTTAAATTTTCCATCTTGACCCTCTCAGCTGTACAAACAACAACATCCTTACATAAACAGCCATATACCATTTATACTGTACAGAAAGGAAGATGTGATAGCAGTTCACGCCACATAACTCTTTATATGGCTTTCCAATCAAAGAAAACTGCTATGCTTTCCATGATAGAGGTAGCTACTTAACTGCTGTAGTGGTATAAGCATTACAAACCATCACAAATGGTGTGGATGAAGTTGTCTCACAGTGCTTATAAGGTAGTATGCCTAATTTGTTTCTTCTTGGTGTGAGATGAATTACCGTTGTATTTTTACTGAATAATGATGAAATTTGATGCATGTGACAGTGATGACTGAGTTAGTGAAAGTCAGAATGGTAAGAAGAGGATTATGGTTGAAAAAATGCAAACATTAAAGACACTAAGTAATGAAAAAGAAATAAAAGTGGACAGCAACCAAAAGAATGGCCAACGAGTAAAGTGGTGTTCCACTGATGGCAAAAAATAAATGTAAATGTCAAAGAGATATCAGTTTGGAACAGACTGTGGCACATACATGACCTGTTGGAGGGGTATATCAAGAGACTGAAATGCTTTGAAAGTTGACAAGCACTGAGTTTTTCAATGATCAACAGCTGGCCATGAGGCCTGTTCAGCAGGAGGTAGCAGAGGTGTAAAATAAGATTTGGCCACCATGAATATGACCAGATTGCCATCATCTGTATTAGAGAGGTCATATGATAAATCCATGACTATTTTGGTACAGTATGTCTTTATACATGAAATGGAATAAGTACTATGACAGTCATTGCAACCAGAAAAGATATTTTGAGAAGTGTATTGAATGACATGTAGATTATG
Source organism: Protopterus annectens (assembly GCF_019279795.1). NCBI lineage: Eukaryota > Metazoa > Chordata > Ceratodontiformes > Protopteridae > Protopterus > Protopterus annectens. Next base: position 1,721,067,209 of record NC_056744.1, on the reverse strand, counting down.
ATTATTTGGATATAAATGTTCAGCAAAGATTTGAGTTCATGGATGCCACCTGGAGTGTTGCAGATGCAGATTAACATATAGTTTGCCTTTTCCTCTGTGTTGAAGGTCTATTCTCTGCTCTCATGGAGAATTTCTTGACAGCAATTCCTCAAACAATTAAGGTGGTCATGATCAGAGAGCTGGTCAAAATCCTCTATATTATGTTACTTATGACTGTGAGGTTCGTAGTACACTGTTATAACTCTCTACAGTGTCTTCTAACTGACACTGACTCAAGTCTGCTTACTGATGCATTTAACAATCATGCATTAACTAGGGTTTTAGTAATGAGATATCAACTAAAATAAGAACATCATTACGAAGAAAGATGAAAAAGATAGCAGTTAAAAGAATGGTAGACCATTACAGTGATGTTCTATTAATGGCAAAAACTAATTTCTATTAATGCTAATGAAATATTAGTTTGGAATACACTGTGGCATGTATGTGGCCTACTGGCTGGATACATCAGGAGACTGAAACTCTCTGCAGGTTGACAATTAGGGTTTTAATAATGAAATATCCACTACAAATTTACAAAGAAGTGAAGATGAATGAAGCAGTGATGTTACAGGTGAAGATAATATTAAGGATCCAGCTACGCAGGTAAAATACATGCATTTTATGGTTACACTATTTTGTAACCTGGGAAATTAAAAGAGTTGAATTAGGAAGATTATGACAGTGAATGGAAAAAAACACAGCTAGGGAAACTGGCACCCCTTTAACTCCAATTAAAGAGGGAAAAAACTGCTACAGTGGTTACTATCATACAAGTGCTTCAGCTGTGACCACAAATGCAGCTGCACTCCTGCACCACAGTCATATGCAGGCTGTGCCCCAAACAGGTTGCTTCTGGGATAGCCAACTTTTTTATCCTGGTTCTATGGATATAATTATGACTCTCTGGTATTAAAAATGGAAAAACAGAACTGTTTGCATGAAGATTTGTAAGGTTAAAATTGAGAATCTTGCAGCAGAAGAGGATGTATGAAAACCTGTACTGATTATGTAGTAAAGTCCAAACCGATAGATAACAAAGAAGTAATACCTTCCGTCAGTGGTAGTTTCAATTGTTACTGCAGTTAAATGGATAACAGTTCTCCCCCACCTAGCCAGCTTTTCAGAAACAGTAAGAGTCAATGCAACATGGGCAGAAAATGCAGTCAGTGTAAAATGGTTTCACACAAACTCCTCATAGGTGACCTCTGTCTGGCATACAAAGCGATCTTGGACCCCGCCTTGATGGGACTGCTGCATATTCGGAAGTCAAGTAACCCGCACATGCGGCCTTAACCTGGCCTGTGAGATCAATAGGACTTGCTGGCGGGACAGATTTGCGTCCCAGAGACTCCCCCATCTATGGAATACACTCCCTCTCCACGTCAAGCAGAGTACCTCTTCACCCCTTTTTAAATTCAATCTGGATAACTGGATGGGAAATAGAAAATACATCCCTGAGATTCCACCCGTGTCCCTGCTGGACAGGGGCATCGGGTGTCAATTTGTCTATGCATGGGCTAAACTCTTGGCTAGGCTTATAAGGGCCTCAGGGCCAATAGCCTAGTAACTGCCTATGATCCTATGCCTGCCTGCCTGTAATGTGCAAGGTAGAAAACAATGAGTTCCATAATTTTAAAATGTGAGTGGAATGGGGCCGTGAAATACATTATATATGCACAGAAATTAACATGTTTTAAAATATTTAGGAAATAATACATTTAAGACAGTAGAATGAAGAGGAATTTAAGGAAATGTTTGCAGCATTACACTGTCTGTGGGTAATATCCCAGGTATGTTTGCCTGGATGTTGATAAAGTTTCTGAGGATGCTGGACACAAACGCCTATTAAGCATGAGCTCCACAATGTGCAGAAGAAGAACAGTACAGCAGATTTTAGAAATAAGGAAACATATTCAACTGAATTGTGTGTTTAGGAAATATACGGGAGAGTATGAGAGTATGGATACAGGATAATATTAACGTTGTTTCTAATGAGACCTAACCATTTCTTCCAGCAGTTACGGAATACAAAAGTAAACTGGTATAAACAAACAGCATATGATGTAGTCAATTACTTTATGACTAAATATCCTGAAGAGACAAAATTAACAAAAATTAATGCAACAACATATATGCCTCAATTTAGGAAGAATTGGGTATCGGGGTGATAATTACTGAAAAAGAAGAAAATGTCACCAAGTGTCATGTAAATGCTGGTTTATGATAACATTGTTTTAAATGCTGAAGCTATCTGATTGGACATAATATCATGTGGCATTATATTTACTATGATGTAGCAATGCCAGTAAAGCACTCTTTTTGAAAATCAATGTGCATATGGGATTTGGTAAAACTAAGTGAAATTTGTCAGATAATCTCTCAGCCCACTACACTACTAAGTTTAAAAACCTTAACTGCTTTGCTGTAGTTCAATCCTAATGAACCAATTCCCCAGAGTAGATCTCAAGCAATCTGTGTGATATGGAATACTCAACCTGACCAGTAAACTCTGTGAGAAGATAAAGATCACTCTGATTATCATGGGAAATTACTTTCTTCAGCTGCTGTTTGAACACTGATAAAACAGCAATAGAGGAGAAAGTACAGAGAGTTCTGATAAATGTACATGCTTAAGTCGACTCACTGTGGATATACCGATACTTGGGATTTCCTACCTCCAGAAGCTCAGAGGCTAGCCTGAATACCAGATATCTCAACTTCCACCTTAGACCTTCCAGACTCCCTCCATTTCTGATGTCAGGACATCAGTGGTAAAAAATAATAATAGCCGGCACCATCTTCAGGTCATTCTTGCACAAGAATGCAAACTATAGTCCTCTTAGGTCCAGAGTGCGATTGGTAATGTGCTGGTCTAATCTGTTTCCAGGGGAATTGAAGGAGGGAACCATCAGGAGGACCTAAACAGGGAGTGGTGCAAGTTGAATAGAATACTCACCTCAATCCAAGGACTCAGTACAGAAGAAAGAGGGGGTGGAGGGAGGAACTAGTACTGCAAAAGAGAATCGACTCAAACATCTATAATTATGTCAAATTTGTAACAACTACAAAGAACATAGTACAGTTCGCTGTTGCAGTGCCGATGCTTGGATGACTCCTAGAGAGGGCCAGTGCTGAGTGGCTGGCTTGTAACAATAGCAAGGGATATGAAACCCTGCAATACGGCTGAGGCAAACCCCAGACTGGACCTGAACATGGCCCCTAAACTGTAATGTTTGACAGAGGTGTTTACTGATGACAATGCTGTTGCGTCCATAATGGCTTGGGTTGAAACCCATCTCAGGAAAGATGCAATGGCAGCCATGGCCCTAGTAAAGCGAGCACTGACAGAGCATTTGTTTTGCAAGGTACATGTAATAAAAAATACAATTAACAATCCATTCGCAAATACTGGTTTTGTTAATATATTTTCCTTACCTTTCTCTTTGCAACATCAGCAAAATGATTGTCTGACATTCTTTTTTTGTTTTCTATACAGCTAAGATCTGAGTTGCCTGTGCACATCAAGGTAATGCAAAATTCCTCAACCCCTTATTTTCTGTGAGGGGAAGAAAACTGTTAGACGAATGGCCTGGTTTCAGATGATCACTCACTATGTTTGGCATGAAGGTAGGGTTAGTGACAGTGATAGGTTAGGATGTATGACAAGACCCCCTGCCATGGACAGAAAGTCTACATGCTGGGCTAGCACCAGGGATTTCTCCCTGGCTATGCCCAGTATAAGGGAGAACAACTCCCCAATAAGGGAGAACAACTCTCATATGTTCCAATCCCATCCTAGATAACCTTCTAACAACTACCCAACACAGCTTTACCATAGTTGAAAATTGGCTAACTGACCATCAACTCATCCTAAACCCAAAGAAAACCAAACTACGTCTCTTCTACCCAACTAACAAAATGCCTATCACACAATTCACTATCCAATCCAATAATGGAACCATTATTTCACCTGATACCAACGCTAAACTATTAGGAGTAAACATAGACAATAAACTTCGATTTGATATGCACATCAACCAAACTATTAAAACAGTAAACAAAAAACTTGGGTCCTTATATAGGATAAAAACCTTCCTAACTCCAGCTGCTAGAATAGCTACTGCTCGCTCACACCTCCTATCTACCCTACTATATGCCTCCCCTGTCCTCACAAACCTCAACAAATCTGACCTTAACAGACTCTCATCTTGTTACAACCACATTGCTAGATTCATTACTGGCTTACCCTATAGAACACACCATTGTATTAACCTGAAAAAGCTTGACTGGATAGAACTCCCAAATCTTCTCCAGGAGTACCAACTCATAGAAGCCTTTAAAATCCTGAAACATCCTGAGAACACCCCTGCTCTAAAAAACATACTAACCCCTTATACCAACCTAAGTTCACTTCGCTCATCAAACAAACTCTTAGTACACACAAGCAAGTCCTATAACCTAGGCGGTGACACACTGTATGCTAATATCATTGGCAAGGTCTGGAACTCCCTTCCCAATAACCTCACGTTTTTACCTTCACTAGTTCAATTCAAAAAAGAGGTAAAAATCCACCATAAATCACACTGGCTTTGTCCTTGCACAAACCCAGACTAACTCCTAAAATAACTCTACCCTCTCCAAAACACAACAGTCCTATGAGCAATTCAACCTATAAGATCAATCTAGAATAACAAATATTAGCTAAAGACTACGCCATTTTTTGTCCTACTCTACTAGTTGCTAATTATCTTGAATATAATGAACTGTAACCAATTGTATTTGCTATTGTAAAATGTTTTCATTGTAAACTATGTAAATTGTCTATATTTCTTTGTAACTATCTGTCATTGTTAACCCTGTCGGAGCTTTTCTCCCCGGGACTCAGCTGAAAATGGACATATATCCAGTCGGACTATCCCGGTCAACAAATGTAAAATAAATAAAATAATATAAATAAATAAATAAACAACTGCTGTCTGGCCCAAGAGAGTGCTACTAAGATAATTCTTGGCCTCTCACTCTCGTCTTTTGCCGTAATCTAGAGATAAGGAGAAAGGGAGGGAAATCATAAAGAAATGGACCCATCCATGGAATGGAGCAGGTTCTGTCACCTATGTCTCCTTCTCGAGGATCCTGGTGCACACATCTTAAACTGCTTGTGTTCTGGAGAAGCAAAGAGGTCTCTTTCTGGCACACCTCACTTAAGGACCATATTTAGGAAAAAAAGAAGTTATGTACTTACCATAAGATTTCCATGTGAGCTGTTCATCTCGCCTTCATTCTTACACATGGGTTCGGAGCCGATCCCTTGGCTCCGAGTCAGCTGCTTTCACAAGCTCGAGGTTTTAGAGTAGCTCGAGGCCCAGCCCCTATCCCATGATGCTCTCTGTCTCACCTCAGATCTAGTTTGCTGATCCCAACATGTATAACATAATAAATACATAAGCAGTACTCCATCCTGTGTAAGAAACCCTAGAACAAGACCCACCAGACTGCAAAAACTCTTACTCATTCTTCGGGAAGCCTGGAGGGGGAAGGCGGGTGGGAATGTAAGAATGAAGGCGAGATGAACAACTCACATGGAACGTTATGGTAAGTACATAACTTTTTTATGTGAAGTTGTTCAATCTCGCCATTCATTCTTACACATGGGTAGTGTCCCAATCACCCTAATCCTGGGTGGCTCACGGGAATATATTCCTGAGGACAGTGGAACCAAAGGAGGCCCTATATACTTTGTAATGCATGATGAAGGTATGAGGCTTAGACCAAGTGGCAGCTGCACAAATAGTGTCCAAAGGCAGCCTAGCCACCTAAGCTGAAGTAGTAGAAACAGCCCTAGTGGAATGCGCTTTCACTCTATGTTCTAATGGTTGATTCATGGAGGAATATGTGTATTTTATGCAATCAGGCTACCATTTGGAAAGAGTAACTTTTGATACTGGTAGCCCTTTCTTGGTGTCAGCCTGAGAAACAAAAAGTTGTTCTGATTTTCTAAATTATTTTGTTCTGTCCAAATAGAATCTTAATTGCCTGTGAACGTCAAGTTTATGCAGCACATACTCCAACTTGTTAAAATGGTTAGTGAAGAAAGTTGGGAGTTTAATAGTTTGGTTCAGATTAGCCTCCGAACATACCTTTGGAAGGAAGGAAGGGTTAGTCCTCAATGACACTCTGTCGGGGTGAAATATCAAATATGGTGGTTTGACAGATAGGGCCTGAAGTTCAGACACTCTACGTGTTGATGTAATGGCTACCAAGAAGATAGTTTTCCAGGACAGAAATTTCAGTTGGCAGGATGACGCAGTCTTAAAAGGAGGAAGAATCATCTGTGATAACACAAAATTCAGATTTCAGGGGAGTAAAAGGTTGTCTAACTGGTGGTCTAAGATGTATGGTACCTTTTAAGAAGGCTCTACATAATCTGTGAGACATTAGGTTAGAACCTTCTGATCTGAGGTGAAAATTTGAAATTGCAGCCAATTGAACTCGTATGGTGGCAGCTGCAGCACCTTCGTTAAAAAGCATAGTCTGGAACTCTAAAATGCTAGCAATTGGGGTGACGTATGGGTCAATATAATTTTGTAAAGCCCAGAAAGCAAATCGCTTCCATTTGCTGGCGTACAACTTTCTGGTGGAAGCTTTATGAGACGATACTAGGATATGCTGTACCTCAGAGGAAAAATTGTGTGACCTGGCTAAGTTGGAAATTGGAGCACCCAAACTGTCAATCTGAAGGAATGAAGAGAAGGATGAAGAGCCCTTGACAAATGTGTCAGTAGATCGGGAACTGGGTCCAGAATCCAAGGCTCCTCTAGTTGGTAGAGTTGAAGGAAGGGGAACCAAATCTGTTGAGGCCAAAATGGGGCTATTAGAATTACAGTCCTCCCCAGGGCTTTGGCTTTCTGCAAGAATTTCGGAATCAGGGGAATTGGTGGAAAAGCATATAGGAGTCCCAGGGGCCAATCGTGTACGAGCGAATCCCTTGGGCTCTCCCCTGGTGGGGGATTCAGGGCAAAGTAGCTTCTTCATTTGGCATTCATAGGGAATGCAAACAGGTCACAGCAAGGCTGGCCCCATCTGTGGAAAATCATCTCCACAACTTCGTCTTTGAGGGACAACTCTTGTGGCATCAGAATGGCTCTGCTCAGTTTGTCCATGATCACATTGAATTTCCCTAGGATGTGTGTTGCCATCAGAAGGTGTCCAGTGGATACAGCCTACCGCCAAACTCTCAGGGCCTCTCGAAATAAGGGGTAAGATTTGGTTCCCCCTTGCTTGTTGACATACCAGACCACAGACATGTTGTCAGTCTGAATCACAATCATCCCCAGAGGTAGAGAGTCGTGGAAATGCTGCAACACCAAAAGTACCGCTCTCATCTCCAGGTCATTGATGTGCAACTGTGACTCTGTCTCTGACCAGGTGCCTTAGGCCATTCTTCCCTGAAAAAGCCCCCCACCCTATCAGAGAAGTGTCCGTGGTCACCGTGGCTGATGGCGAGGGAAGAACAAATGGGCGACCTACTGTTACATGATGGCTGGTCAGCCACCATTGAAGATCCTTTCTGCATGAATCTGTAATTGTTATCAAGAATGACATCAGAAGTTGTTGGTAAGACCACTGGGTGAAGAGTAACCATTGAAGTATTCTCATGTGCATACGCCCCAGAGGAACTGCTATGAACATTGCTGCCATAGTACCTAGTAGTTTCAACACTTGAGAGGCTGGTACTTTTTTGCTCGTCAGAATGTCTGATACATGTTGTTGAAGACTGACTATTCTGTCCAGTGGCAATTTTACCATGGCAGTGGTGGTGTCTAAGTCTGCTCCGATAAAGGAGATATGCTGCAATGGTGACAATGCAGACTTGTCAAAATTTATAGATATTCCTAACTGAGAGCACAGATTGAGAGTGTGATCCCTGGATTGAAGTAGTGGATGCCTGGAGGTGGTGGTGAGGAGCCAGTCATCCAGATATGGAAACACTCAGAATCCTAGATGCCTCAGGTGAGCCATAACCACCGGCATGCATTTGGTAAACATTCTGGGGGCTGTCGTGAGACCAAAGGGCAGTACTCGGAACTGATAGTGACTGGCTCCCAGCCAGAAACACAAGTGATCTCTGGATGGTCTGGCCATTTTGATTTGATAGTACGAATCCTTGAGATCTATAGAGCACATCCAATTGCCCATTCCTAGAAATAGAAGAATTGACTGAAGCGTGACCATCTGGAATGTCTCCTTCTTTACAAAGGTGTTGAGTCTGCTGAGGTCTAAGATGGGTCTCCAGTCCCCTGTTTTCTTTGAAACTAAAAAGAATCTGGAGTAGGTTCAGGATCATATTTGGTCTGTTGGGACTGGCTGGATGACTCTCTTTTCCAGCAGCCTTTGAATTTCTATGGCTGTTTGATCCCTGAGACTGGGTGGAATGTCTGGGATTTTCCATCGTACGGGGGGGGGGGGGGGTCTGAGAACAGAATGACATAACCTCTGGTAACAATTCTTTGTACCCAAGAATCTTCTGTAATCTCTAGCCAGGCATCTGGATACAAAGACAAGTGACCCCTGACTGCCTCCAGAGTAGGACAGTCGGGCCTCCTTTCAGGAGCACTGGTAGGGCTTGCCAAAGAACTGATCCCTGTCACCCTGGTTTTGCGGATCTCCCTCTGCTGCCTGGGCAGTGTCTTCCATTATTACCCCCTCCTCTGCCCCTGGCGGGGGTTCACTATGTGTGTTCTGAAAAGCTCTTTGGGACTTCTGGAACCACATTTTTCCTCCCTCTTCCCTTTGAGGTAAAGTCTAGTAGGGGTGGAAAAAATGGACTCCTACGGCAGATAGAGTCTTTCCATCTTGTTCACACCTAGTAAGGGTCTCCTTGACTTTAGGCCCAAAAAGGTATAAGCCATCAAATGGGGTATTAACGAAGGAAGACTTGAAGGCTTCCTCAAAGGAGCATAACCACATCCAGGAATGTCTCCAAAGAGCTACTGCTGAAGCTGGTGCCCAACTCGAACCATCGGCTGCATAAGAAATGAGCTGCATGGACGAGTTAACTATGGAATTAAGGGTATTGAGCTGGGATGTCACCTTATCAGGAATGCCTTCAGCTGTACTACCATGTAGAGTATCTCCAAGCTCTTTTAGGAGATCTCTTTGAAGACAGGTAAAACGTGTCAAACAGTTGAGCGATTGCATAGCAAAAGTCCCTGAACTAAGAATGCATTTCCCATACCTGTCCATAGTCCTGGAATCTCTATTAGGAGGATGGACAGTAGAAGAGGTTTCAGACATCTCTTTCTTGGTGGCCACCACCACCATGGCATCAACTGGCACTCCCTTGGTAAGGAACATTTTGTCTTGAAGCAATGTAATAAGCTTGTTGGGCCTCCAAGGGACAGGTTCCACAGTATCAGGAGAATCCCATACCCTTCAAGCAACCAACTCCATTAGTTCATCGAAGAGTGGAGTCACCAAGGAGGTGGAGGGTTGAGACCCAAAAGCCTTCAGAAGCACGACTCATCATCAGTAGGGCTAATGGACTGCCAGTCACCTCTCTGTTTCAGGACTTCAAGGATATCAGCAAAGGAGATATTCTCCGAGGGGGACAGTGGGGACCCTTCTGACTCCTGTAAATCAGTGTCTGATGTGACAGACTCCTGTGGGGAGTGTGTCTGATGTGACAGACTCCTGTGGGGAGTCTAAATGCCTCCTCTTGCAAAGCTTCTTCCTGGGAACCTCATCAGTGGAAGCTTCTGGTGAGGTCTCACTAGAACATGGGTCACCCAATGGGGCTACCTGAGGCTCTGGGTCTTGATGCTTTACAGGGACCTGTGATGTAGAGGTAGAAAGTGGCACATTCGGGGAGGAGGAGGAAGGCCCTGATGACATAGGAGTCTTGGAAGACATAACCCTCCTCATGGCATCGAAAGCTCCACTGCTCCGACGCGAGGATGTAGCCAGTGCCGAAGAAGATGGCATCCTCCCTGGCACCGACACAGTGGGCTCCGACCCAGAGGAAGAAGCCGAGCTCATCCGTGCCGAAGCTCCGAGCAGAAGTGTCAGAACCAACCCATCAGTTTGACTCCCCCCCTTGGAGCTGACCAGAGAGTGTCAGCTCCCAGACTCCTCGAACGGCACTGAAGTAGTCTGAGTTGATGGAGTTGATGGCACTGGAACAGGCCTTGGCTCCGAAGATTCCACAATCATCAGTTTCCCCTCCCCTGGCTCTGAAGGCTTGGCTCGGCTCAGAGGAGGAGTAGACACAGTAGGTAAAATAGTCTTCCTGGTTGTGCCAAAGCCGATAACAATTTGGCTAGTGCCAGATTCTCGAGAAGCCACTGAAACACTCGGTCCACATCCACATCCACATCGGAGAGGCTCCTTGAAGAACGAGTCAAAGGGATCTAAGAAGCAACTGACTTTAAAATGGGTAATTTCAAAGTTTCAAAGACCAGCTCCAATACTGGGGACCGGCTCCTAAAAACAAGCTCGGTGCTCGGTTCCGAAGATTGAGGAACCGGCAACCGCACCTTCTCAGCAAGGCTCAGAGCTGAAGGCTTTGGCTCTGAAGAAGCTTTAGAAGATTTCGATCTCTTCGACGATTTTGAAGTCCGGGCAGCCTTGTCCAACAATTCCTGGAAATCTGGTTTGAGCAAACCCCTGTCTACCAGTTTTCTCCTGTATTCCAGCAATAACTTGCTGGTAAAGGAGTGACAAATGGAGCAGTCCTCCTGAAGATGGACTGCCCCCAAACAGTACACACAACTGACGTGCAAATCAGTTATAGACATTTTCTGCCCAAACTTAGGGCATTTCTTAAATCCAGACTTTTGTTTTTCTCTCTCTTTATGATCAGCCATATTAGAAGACAAACAGTATATATCTCAGTCTAACAAACTATATATAATTGCCTAAACACAAACCACTCTAGATAAATGAGACCAGTCTAATAGTGGATGAGCCAACAACAGACGCACGCACGAGCACACACACACACACACACACACACACACACACACACACACACACACACACACACACACACACACACACACAGAAAATGCTAAAGCTGCAAAAACTACAACAGCTAATATTATCTAATCAAACTCTTAACTATAAAGCTTAAAATTTTCAAGAAAACTAAAACACGGCCAAGAAAGGCCTAAGAGCAGCCGCTTTATAAAGACGAAAATTCATCAAAAAACAGTAAGGATAGAGCCTGAACAAAAGCTAAGGCTAACTAGCCAAAAAACTCACTTTTTATAGAAAAGGCTTTAAAGATAACCATCCAATAACAATTAGAAATTAGAAATACTGGCCCGTGCTCTCTCTCTCACCCTCCGATCTGTTGCAGCGGCAAGCTAGATCTGAGGTGAGACAGAGAGCATCATGGGATAGGGTCTGGGCCTCGAGCTACTCTAAAACTTCAAGCTTGTGAAAGTGGCCGACTCAGAGCTGAGGGATCGACTCAGAACCCATGTGTAAGAATAAACGGTGAGATTGAACAACTTCACATCTTCTCTTTTTGATATGCATTTGTTGGGGTACTAGGGCAACATACTTACTCTACATGCCAGGATGTTGGCCTGTCTAGGAATGTACTGATTTGTCACAATTAACCCCAAGTTCTGTCTCACTTCCTACAGATGAAATGCCAAGCTGCAGAGCAGGTAAGGGTGTGTCATGCATTATCTGTTTATGTACCACGTTTATTTATTGACATCATGTCTGTATCATCGTCTGTTTTGATTATCAGGGTTCCTGGCTGCCATGTGTGCTTGAAAGTAACAGCTAGGACTGCCATCATTTCTTTTATATTCATCTGCCTCTTGCACATCCCCTTGTCCAAAATGGACTGGACCCCCAGGTCCTCAGAATGGGCACCCCTAAGCAGTATCCAAGGTGTCTGCTGTTAGCACCTGGAGCCTAGTCTGTATCCTGGTGGGTGGGCCCTTGTTTAGCTGGATATTCTTCTTCCACTATGCAGTTCCTTTCCTTACACAAGGGAGCAGTGGAATACGTGTGGTAAGGAGTCGAGATGCTGGAACCACCTGTTTAGCAGGCACCACAGGTACTTACTGGGCTACTGATCAATGAGAATCTTCAGAAACCTCTTGGGAATGCATGGCTAGACTTATTAGTCTTATTTATTTATTTTTTTTAAGCATGATCAACCAAGAACCCATTGTATTTTAAGTACAAGAAGCACAGGCAGGCAGACATTTTTATGCCAACCCTATCCAGATGTGTATTAAGATGTGTTGAACTTGAGGTTTCTCATCCATTCATCCAGATTATACTTGGAATAAAAGAAGCACTTTGCTTTATGTGGAAAGTAAGCCTATTCCAGACAAGTGCTATTCTCTGTCAAACACAACTATTCTTTCAGCATGTTCCATTTAAGTTGCAGAAATGACTAATACCTCTTGACAGGATGTTTCGGACAATGCTGGACCTGTGACTGTGCAGTGTGTCTGAAAGGATGGGGTCAGTAGAGTCTATAAGAAAGGCAGAGATCACCCCTTAGTAGTGCTGACACTTCCAAGAAAAGGGACAAGACTTTGAGATGGTCAGTGTAGCTGTTGTGATTTAATCCCTTTATTTTCTTTGTGAGAAAGTGCTGTTGTCATTCAAGTTGTATTAGGTGTTTGAAAAACTACGCACAAAGCAGGGATTATACTAAATGATCAGCCGAATAAACAAATACAGTGGCATGATCACCTCCCTAGAAATAGATGCCATATCCTTATTAATTAGTTGCACAATAAAAACATTTATCACAATAGTGGAGACAGGATGCTCAAAGGACAATTTGTTGTCTACATGGATTCCCACATCCCTATCTACTGGATTACTTAAACATTTATCACAATAGCGGATACAGGACAGTCAAAGGACAGTTCGTTGTCTACATGGATTCCCATGTCCATATCCACTGGATCAGTTTTCAGGGCTATGGTGTTGGTGTAACAGCTGCAGGGGATATGCTTGTCAAAGGATACTATTATACAGTTTTTGTCATTTAGATGTTAACCCATGGTTTTGACACCAACTGTTTGTTTGGGAAAAGTCGAGAGTTGCTGGTGGCACCCAGGTTTAAACCCTTAACATTAGCCTGCAGAGAAGTAAATCCCAAGGAAGAGTCAGTCCGTGGAACAAACCCTGGGTTATACCACTAGTTTAATATCTTTTGGAGAAGGTATAGCCCCCCCCCCCACCAAAAAAACCCCCAAACATTTTATGGTTTCTATTTATTGGTTTTCATGTTGAGACACAGAGTTATGGATGCATATTTTGTGGTGAGTGCTGCTTCAGTTGAGGGTTTGTGAACTTGCTGATGGTACTTGTAAGTACAGTTGCATTTGTGAGGCCTTTGTGGTTTCGGTAGATTACTTTTAAGAGTCTCAGTATATTTGGGGCTATGTGTTCGGTCTGAAATGTGTGATAGGTATAGTGTGGTGTTGGGTGTCAGTGGGCTTCAACATATGGAAATTTTGTTTTACGGATGCAGCAACCCTTTCTCATTTAGTGCCTTCATCTAGTCGGCCTGTGGTATCTGTAGTGGCTGTATGAGAGAGCCTTACTTCCAATGACATTGTATAAATATTTCTCTTACACACTGTATCAGAATGTTTAAGTATTGGGTGGTTGCAGTAAACGTTAGACAACTGTTACATTTTCTCAGGATACCTATTTACCTCAAGCTAGCTATCTAAAGAGATGGAAAGCACAAATCCATGGCTACAGATGTTTACTTGCAAGGGATGCAAGAGGAATGGTACCAATGGGGTTTCAGACTGTTTTACTGGGGTGCAAGCTGGGTAAGAATAGCAGTCCAAGACAAACACAAAGCACAATGCTTCCTTGTGCACAAACCGGGGCTTATCACACAACTGCACACTACCAAGTACTAAAGGGATTTAGGAGACTAGATTTATAGAGAAAGTTAAGGTTCCAAGTTCTTATGTCTATGAATAGCACAGTTAACCACAGATGAGCAGCATTATGCAAATATGACTAACAATGAGACATAAACAGTGGCATAACAAAAACAAATTACAAACAGCCCTACAATAGTAGAAAACCATTCTCTCAGGTTCTTTTAGCAATCACAAGCCGTAAAAAAAGCTCAGTTTCTCTCTACTCCCACTACAGTGCGAACCAAAGCTTTCTAACTATAATGTACAAAACATGCAAAAATACATGCAGATCTAGCAAGTTTTAAATGCTACATAGCAGAATAAATGTAAAAACAGTAAATAAGTACTTTAACCGTAAAAATACAGGTTCTAGTTGACCGTAATCAATGTATCAGCGGAGCATGGTTGCCAAGCATTGCGTACCTATTAAATTAGCCATGCATCATGCAACTAAAACTAGCTTATAAAGGTAGAGAAATACCAAAAAAAAAAAAAAAATTAAAAAGCCCTCTGGCCAATAGCAAAAAAGAACACTTTCAGGATCTTTTATCAATCGCAAGCTCAGAAAAGAATCTGTTCCTTTCTACTAACACTAAAGTGTAAACCAAAGCTTAGTGCAAAGCTTGCTGGTTCTTCCACATGAGCAACCTGGCCAGAGGGAACAGTAAAATGCAGGATGCAATGCAATCCAGCAGCCTGAGAAACTCCCTGGCTGAAATGTTGTGGAGACTAGCAATCTTGTTCAAGTACTAGGAGAAGAACTGTATCTTCTCTCATGAAAGTAAAGCCCTCTGTTTGTCTGAGCCCAGTACAGTTCCCAGACAGGTAACTCCTGTGGCTGGTGTTAGCGGGTCTGTATCAGTTCATCAAAAAATCAGTTCATTAAACAGCATTTTCAGTGCAATTACATCGAACATACCGTTCGTCAAACTGTTCATACTGAGATTGCAGTACAGTGAGGATCAAGAAATGTGCCCTTTCCCCACTGTAGTGCAATCTCGAAGTTGGTATATATAATTAGTGGGGTGGGGGCTGTGCCCATTCCCCCACCCCCACATGAGCAGAATTCAATGAAAAGCATTTCAGATGAAAAACCATTCGCTGAACTGACGGCTTGATGTAGTGATACAGACCCGGTGTTAGCTGGGGATTTATAAAGATGTAATGTAGCCTTACAATCTCAAAACAGTCCATGGTAATTTATATGGCTCTCTGACTCTGCAAAATGAATGAAGCCTGAACAAGGTAATTATCAAGATATGGGTAGAAATGCAGATGTGTACATTCTTTGTACTGCAAAGCCAGGTACTTTGGAGAGACCATTGTTGCTGTAGATAAGCCAAGGGGCAAGGAAAGTAACCTGGAAATAAGAAGCGCCTGCCTAAAATCTTAGGAACTGTCCTTCTCCCCAAGTTAAGGAGATATGAACTAGGAATCCTTCTTTTTTTTCAAAACAGGTTTATTGTTTTAACATACAAGAGAAATATCATAACAATTTTATACAAGTAATTAAAAATAGATATGATTATAACATTCAACAAAACAACTAAAGTATTTACAAATACATCCACTACAATCAGATCAATTAATTAAACTAGAGGAGGCTGTCAAATATTTTAACTCCAAATTCCTTGCAATCCTAGATGTGCATGCACCTAAACGATCTATTAGAATAAAATCCAAACCAGCCCCCTGGCTTACAAAAGAAACGCGACAAAAAATTCTACTTAGAAATAAAGCTTGGTCTACATGGAGAACTAACAGAACTTCCCCTGAACAACAAACTTTTAGACAGCTAAGAAACATCACTAAAAAAGCCATACTCTCCGACAAAAAGAACTACTACTGTAAGCTACAACAAACACACCAGAACAATCCTCAAAAATTTTGGACTAACATTAATAGGCTCCTTAACCCTGGCCACTCTAGTACACCAGCCCCTCATGATGCTGATCATAATACCCCAATTCAAATAGCCAACAACTTCAACACCTATTTTACAGAAACTATACAATCCCTAGCTAGTCAGCTTTCAACTGATAACAGAAGGATCCCATTTTCCTCAGCTGGATCATTACCTACATTTACATTTCAGCCTATCTCAACCACTTTCATCTATAGAATCTTATTAAAACTTAAACCTTGCACTCCTTCAGCCGACCAATTGCCTTCTGAATACTTACAAAAAGCAGCCAAAGTTATGGCCTTCCCCATATCCATCCTACTTAACAGAACCATTAATGAAGGAAGTATTCCAGACATCTGGAAAATCTCCCACATCATCCCCTACATAAAGGAGGTAAATCCTATGATTACTCTAATTATAGACCAATAGCCCTGCTATCACCTCTAGCAAAGATCATGGAAAAGTGCATTCACCACCAGCTATTAGAACACCTTACTAAACATGACATACTGGCTAAATGCCAGCATGGCTTTAGGCCATTTCATAGCACTACCACTGCTCTACTCTCTTTTACTGACTCCATATATAGGAATCGTAATAATAACACCCTCTCCTCTGCTCTCTTCATCGACCTTTCAAAGGCTTTTGATATGGTTAACCATCCACTGCTTATAAATACTCTTGAACTTCTTGCTCTAGACACACGAGCCATACAATGGTTCAAGTCTTACCTTAACAATAGACAGCAGGCAGTTCTCTGGGAAAACAAACTTTCATCCCACCTACCAGTCACCCTTGGAGTTCCCCAGGGCTCCATTTTAGGACCTCTTCTTTTCTCACTATTCATCAACGACCTTCATATAGCAGTCCCTGAAGCCACCTGTATTCAATATGCCGATGATTCCACACTTATATGTTCTGCCAACACCACGTCTGATCTATACTTTCTAACTCAGAAAGTATTCAACTCAGTAGAAGACTGGTTCCTGAACGCTGTCTCCTTTTAAACGCCAAAAAACCAAGCTTCTACTTTTCACACCTACCAATAGGTCCTCTCCCATAAACTTCTCTATTAAGTCTAACAATGGTACCCTCATCGTTCCTGATCCTACTACCAAACTATTAGGAGTTACAATTGACAACAACCTCAACTTTGATAACCATATAAATAACACCATTCAAACAGTGAACAGAAAAATGGGCTCCTTATATCGAATTAAACCCTTCTTAACTCCCATAGCTAGAACCACTATTGCCCACTCTCACTTAGTCTCTACTCTTCTCTATGCTTCTCCCATTTATACTAACCTAAAGAAAAATAATCTTCTCAAACTGTCTAACTCCTACAACAATATTGCCAGATTTGCCACTGGAAATGCATTTCGAACACACCACTGTCTGAACCTTAACCAGCTAGACTGGCTTGAACTCCCTAACATGATAACTTATTCCCAACTCACCATTGCTCATAAAATATTTTACAAACCAAATCATACTCCAATACTTGCCAACCTAATTACTCCTTATAATAATCTAAATTCCCTCGCTCCTCTAGCAAACTACGATTAGCATAAGTAAGTCCAATAACTTGTCAGGTGACAGCCTATTCTCCAATACTGTTGGGAAACACTGGAACCTTCTACCTACCGACTTAACACTACTACCTTCTCTGTCACTCTTTAAGCAAAAACTCAAATGTCACCTAAAATCTCTCTGGCTATGCCCCTGCACGAACCCTGATTAATCTACTACCTATCCTACTTTATCTTCTTACTGCCTATGGATATCTAATCACAATCTATATACCTCTCTGTATTCTAAATCTGGACATTGTAAACTTTTAGAACCTCAAATATTTAAGTTAACTACAATGAACTCTAGTGTATCCTTTCATATCATATGTTTATGTGACTGACATGACTTTATACTCACCTTTTTATTATTGTACTTTTTAAAAACCTTTCATCTTTATTCTAAATACTTACTATTTTATGTGTTTTATTATTTTCTAATGTGTTTTATAATTTGATATTTCATTTTGAGCTATGCTGGAGCTTTTCTCCCCGGGCCTCTACTGAAAATGGAAATATATCCAGTTGGACTAGCCCGGTCAACAAATGTAAAATAAATAAAATAAAAATAAATAAAATACCATGCTATTGAAATTAGGATTTTTTTAACAAATTTTGTAAATTATCCCATACAATATAATAAGATGTTTTTCTAGTTGTTCTTGACCTAATTGTGTTTATTTCCATATGGCACACTATATTCATAACATTTTTAAATTCATTGAACGAAGGAGGTGTATCTGAAATCCAATAACTAGGAATCCTTCTGAGTAAGGGCCACAGTTGGGACTTTTGTGAGTATCAAGGGGAACAATGAACTTAGCATTTTGAACTTTGACAGTAACAGGAATTTGTTTAGTCCTGACAGGTACAGGATGAGCCTCAAATACCACTCCAGTCTTGGATTCGAGTAAATTGTTGCTCCTCTCTCTCTCTGTCTCTCTGTCTCTCTGTCTCTCTCTCTCTCTCTCTCTCTGTCTCTCTCTCTCTGTCTCTCTCTCTCTCTCTCTCTCTCTCTCTCTCTCTGTCTCTCTCTCTCTCTCTCTCTGTCTCTCTCTCTCTGTCTCTCTCTCTCTCTCTCTCTCTCTCTCTGTCTCTCTCTCTCTCTCTCTCTCTCTCTCTCTCTCTCTCTCTCTCTCTGTCTCTCTCTGTCTCTCTCTCTCTCTGTCTCTGTCTATCTCTCTCTCTCTCTCTCTCTCTGTCTCTGTCTCTCTCTCTCTGTCTCTGTCTCTCTCTCTCTCTCTCTCTCTCTCTTTTTTAGCACAAATCCCAGGAATTCCTGTGCTAGGAGGCTAACATTCTAAGCATGGCCCTAGGGCCCTTACAAGTCTAACCAAGTTATACCCTTATTTCCGTGATCAGCACCGATTGCCCCTGTCCAAGAGGGACCCAAGTGGAAGCCCCAGGGTGAATTTACTGTCACCCATCCAATCGTCCAGACTGCATTTGAACAGGGCCAATGAGATGCTCTGTTTGACATGACGTGGGAGGCTGTTCCAAAGGTGTGGTAACCTCTGAGAGTCAAATCAGTCCCTCCCACAGGTTCTATTAATGTCACATAGCAGGTTAAGATCTTTAGAGTGAAGAATCCATGCACCATTTGACTTGCAGATATGCAGCATTTCCAATAAAGCAGGGTCAAAGACTGACTTATATGCAAGGCATAGATTGCCTCCGAGTAGTCTGTTTGAAACAGTATAAAGTGACAGTGATATCAGCCAATCCACATAGGGCAGATGCTAAAGACCTTACATTTTCCTTGTGAGGAACCTTTGTGGTCTCTCCAAACGCTGCAGGTGCTTGGAAAGGTACATACCAAAAGGGAAGTTATACTCAGTTATTGGCCTGATGAGGGAAGAGTACAGGGAGGTTATAACTTCTTTTTTTCTGAATGCAATGCCCTTAGTTATGAGATGAGCAATGCAGAATGCCCTTCTTACCAGTCTGGCGACATGGTGATCAAAGGTAAGGTTGCTGTCAACCTGTGTGCCTGGGTCTCTCACCGCCTAGTGTATACTTAGGATGTTGTTACCAATGTGGTGGTTAACAGTATCGCACTTACTGAAAGGGATGATAAACTCAATTAAAAAAATGTATTAAGGCCATGACTTTGGTACCATCATTTGTTTGTGCAAGACCCTCTTGTAGGATGTTGACATCGTTTGGAGATGCTATGACCACTCCCAGTTTGCAGTCATCAGCAAACTTTGCCAGCCAAAGACCTTTAGTTTTAGCTTGTACTTCAGAGAAATAAGAGTCCAAACAGTAACGGTCCCAGGACTGATCTCTGTGGAACATGACTGGTTACAGGTCTGTTGTTGGAGGTGGATCCCCTATTTTGATTATATGGGTTGCATCAGTTAGCCAGTTAGCGACCCATCTAACGATATAAGGGTTGATACCTAGCTAGGTAAGTTTATCAATGATGTCTGAGTGGGAGATAGTGTCACAAGCCTTGGCTAAGTCTAGGTAAGCTGTATGCACAGATTTCTCATCATTCAGGGCCTTGGTGACTGCCTTAAAATAGCATAGCCCAGTTCCAGGCTTGCTGTTTCTGGGTCTGTTTTTTAACTTCTGAGTATCAAATTCAAGCCATCTTTGTTGGAGAAGGCACTTCTGCATCCCTGCGGGAAGAGAGTGCTATATTGGTCCCATCTAATTGAGGGTAACTAGACTAGGGAGAGCATCCTTATTTGCTAGTTTGAGTTAAAAGGATTGTTTCTTGTTTTATTTAAGCCCTGTGTTTGCACTTGTTTGCGTGTAGCACATCATCGTGCATTGCCTCGTAGCAGTGGTTACCATTGGGGGTTACAGACACAAACGTCTTGCTTGTTTAAGCTTTTCCTTTGAACTTTGCTTGTGGTCCTCCAGAGGTTTTTTTGGTGGCCCTGCACTACTGTCAGGTGGAACAATAAACCTCAGAGGTACCAACACGTCTCACATACTAACTGTTCCCAAGTGCGACCTCTTTTCCTGACCATATAAATCTACCTAACACTATGGACGGACAGTATCCCACAGTTTCTCCAGCCAGCTTGGTTGACACAATCACCCTGAATCAGTGTAGCATCTGCCTCATGTTCACCGACAACCCTCAACTCCTAGTCCACACAAACTCAACATGTGAGAGATGCAACTACATTAAGAACCTTGAATCCATGCTCTCTCACACACCAGTCAGTACATATGACAATAGCCAGGTTGTCAGCATGCACACCTCACTTCCTACTCCACCCAAACCAACATCACACATACCTACACATGTGAAGGTCCTCACCAGAAACATACCTAAACACCAGAGACCTCCCAAACACAAACACAAGCACACTACACATAATACTTCCTCTACAGAACACAGTACATACACCAGTGTCTCACCTATCAAGTCCTTAAGGCAAAAAACAAAACCAAACATATTAGTCATAGGTGATTCCATCATGAGAGACACAGATGTCTCCGTCACCAAGCTGGATAAGGAGAAGGTTACAGTCAGCTGTTTGTCAGGTGCCACGATCCGCCATGTCACACATGCACTAAAGTCTCTCAAAAACAGGTACTGTTCTGACTCTGTCATAGTCCATGTTGGTGTGAATGACATGAGGGATGTTTCCCCCCACAGGTCTACAAAAACTGATAATTTCTCTCCTATTTTTGCTGGCAGACGAAGAGGAGGATGGCTTCTTGGGTAGAAAGAGAGGTGCTGTGGAGCATCAAAGCTCCTCCCTATTAATGTTCTGGGCCTAAGGACCCCAGGTCTATATGTACAGTCAGTTTGACACTTTTTATGGAACTTGCTTTTTTTATTTTTGTAGTTTTTCCTTGCCTTGCTTAGGAGGAAAGGCCAACTTTTACTTGGATACTTTCTAATGTACAAACACAAAGGAACTGATAAACAAGCCAAACTGTATAAAATGATGTGAAAAAAACATTTTAATAGCAAAGCTTTCAAGACAACTCTTCCTCAATGCAGTCTCAATGTTTTCTTACCAAACTAATCAGAGGTCCTCATTTGACTGTCACATGGTTTGGGATTCTGGGATGCAGCCCACCAGATTTCCTGTGCTTCCAGCAATGCGTTCTTATAAGGATCTTTGTGGGATTCATGGACTATACAGACATGGTCTAGATTTTTAGGGCTGGGATTAGAAATCTGACTGCAAGGAAGTTTCATGTAAATCATCATCCAAGACTTCAAGGATTGAAGAAATATCAGTAGTCTGTGCTTAGGTAGGCCCAGCAGTTGTCTGTATCTAATCTGGGCATGGAGAATTCCAAATGAAGGATTCCCTCATTCTGTGATTGGTATCTGCAAACGAAAAGTTCTCAGATGTGACACTGAGGACAGGAAACCTTCTCCAGAGCGGATTCCTAAGCATTTTTTTTCTTTTTCTTTTCATGTGTTCACTGCCAAGATTTAATGAAATCTTCTGAACTTGTAACAGTCTGAAAATGTCCTAGAAAATAACCATAGAGCATTGGGCTTCAGACCCAGGGAGATGTGCTTGGCAAACCAGCAGATAGCCATTTGGGTTTTGTGGCTTAAGTCTCATACTTGGTGTACACTTAGTTTGAAGACCTCAGGTTATGGACCGGTTACTGTGCTCTAAATCCAGTCCCCTTGGACCTCCTGACTGAGGAATAATGCCCTCACTCTCAATAACCAACTGTTGTGGATTCTGGGAAGTGGCTCTCGGCTGATGGTTGAACAAGGTAGTTTCTACTTGTGAGGATGTGGATGCGACCCATGATGTGGCAACCACTTGACTGGTCATTCCTGAGGCCGCAGATGTAATAATCATTGTCTACAATGGCAGCAAACGTACCTCACAGTTATCAACAACTTAAATCAAAGGAGGCTCCATACCACCCCTTACCAGTAGATTATCACTCCAAGGTTGCTTCAACTCAGAGAAACACTGATAACTAAACAAAGATATTGTGTGCTCTTCTACAATCTTCATCAAGCCGAAAGAAGAAGAAGAAATCATCAAGAATCCCCTATCATGAATCTTACAGTACTGGTGTGGTGCCATGAAAGGTAATTTTAAGTGAACAGAACACTGTGGGATGGCATTCCACCATACAACTGCCATAGTTAATGAGATAGTCCTACAAGGTGCATGCTATTAACCAAAAAAACAAAACATCAGATTAGAAGCTATGGCTTTTGTGCAGTTGTAGTCAAGATTGACTTGTATTGGACAGCAGTTTTGATTAACTCTGAGTGGTTTCATAAAAGGACAACATCAAAATACATACAGCTGTTACAACATAAGAAAATCTTGTAAACATTTTGTGAAAATTAAGCACAACAGCTATGACCTGGAATTTAATGTTGCCAAGAGGGCAAAACAAGAAGGCAACATCTTACTGAAGCAAACTTCCACCAAAATGAGAAACAAGATATGGAAGTGAGGAAACAACTGTCAAAGCTGTTGGCGAAATTCTCAGAAGAAACAAGTTAAACAACAAACCATGGAGAATATGGTTGGATAGGGGTGGATGACATCCTCACTTTCTTGGTAAAGAAGAGGATTTTGCTGCAAACAGAAAAAGATCTGTAGGCCATCAGAAATCAGCTCACCAGTAGTTTTATTGTAAAGGTCATCCATGTTGATTGGATAAATTCATGCACCACTGTGTTCTTACTGTAAGGCAGAAGACCACAGATAGTTAGTGGTTGCTGAAGGATGTCATATAAACATGTTGTAAGCTTACTTCTTTTTGAGAAAAAAAAAAATAATATTAACAGTTATTAACAACATGGAGCACTGATAAGCTGTGGAAATAAGTTCAAAATCAGGATGGTTGTTGACCACTGGCCCCAAGAACAGACCATTACCATGTGTCGCTTAGTTTTGGCTGGTGGCCGAAGACTACAATCTGTGGTGGTGATGGTGTAGCTTTGGCTGATGGCCAAAACTAACACCTATGGTTGTGTTCTAGGCAAAAATGTACTTGGTGATGTCAGTAGCATTGCCAGCACTCATGGTTGAATGTCAGGGAATGGGCAGATGCACTCTTCTGTTGAAGGCCACGTCTCCAGCATAAAGTAAAGAATTTGCCTTATTTCTGATAACATTTTATGCACTGAGAAGGCCAAACACAAAAGGCTGCATGCTACTGATCTCAGTTTCTTGGAAGTAACTTTAATGAAAAGGCTATCCCCGTGCAATGTTTATGCACTTTTTGGCCCTGTAACTAGCTACTGCACTCTAAACTACCCTTCTCTACATGGCCTGCTGATGTCATCCACCTTAAGAGTGCTGCCTGACAGTCAGATGTCAGATAAACTCTGTGGTGCATGTGATAAGTACTATGAGCTATAGTGCATAACAGTAGGTAAGCAGGGGTTATAATCTCAAAGCAGCCAACTCAGTGTGTGTGTAAATATATCCCCTTGCAGCACAACAGACATGCTGTCATGGGCTATCCCTGTGCCATGGTTATGCACTTTTTGGCCCTGTAACAAGCTGCTGCCCTCTACATTGCCCTCCTCTACACAGCCTGCTGATGTTATCCACCTTAAGAGCGCTGGTTGACAGTCCAGCATTAGATAAACTCTGTGGCACATGCACTACGTACTGTGACCTATAGTGTGTAACAGCAGATAGGTGGGGGTTCTAATCTCACAGCAGCTAGCGCAGTGTGTGTGTATATCCATACTCCATGCATATGATAACCATTCTCTATGCAACGTATTCTACACGGTCAGGATAAATAAGAAAAAGACCAGCAGACTATTAGCTTCCATGACCACTTTTCACATAAAGAAAGGCTCTGTCCTAATGGACACTGCTTTTGTGACAGATGAGATATGCAGGATTGGCACACAAGGCATAGGGCTCATAAATACTTCTAACATAGGTAACAAAAACTAGGGACAGAGTTTCCAAGAAAGATTTTTAAGTCCACAGAGGAAGCAGGTTCAAAACAAATAAAATACTCTCATCCAGGGCAAACTGCAGGTCCCATGAAGGAGCTGAAGACTTAACTGGGGAGGTGAAGAAGGAAGGTGCCTTTCAGAAAGGTTTTGCAGACCTTGAGGGTGGCTAAGGAAATGGAAGCAGTACATTGGTAGCCTGATCAAATTTTCACCAAACAGATCTTAAGAGAAGGAAAACTAAGACCCAAGTCAAAAAACAATGATATAAACATCAAGATAGTAGGGGCAAGAGTATTAAATGAATCTTGTAACCTGACAGTGGCCCACAAGGAAAAACACATCCATGGTAAGTCTTCCATGTGTAAGGTTTCTGGGAAAGGTTAGGAGTCTGGACAATTCTTGACAGGAGAAGAGTCCTTGACCATCATGGAATTTGGAAATGGTTAGTCTGAAGGAGTGAAGCCTCAAATGAGGCTTTCTGGATAGGTGAGAGGTTAGAAAGGCTTCAGATGGAGAGGCATGTGCAAGAGATGATGCCACAGCAGGAGGAAGCACACTTACAGGTTCATAGGCAAGTACTAGGCTAGCTGCCCTTGTGAGCCATTTTAAGCCTAACCAATGTCTTTTTTATGCTAGATTAATCTATCTTATTTATTTAGAGATTGGCTTTACCCATCCCATGGTCAATAACTATATATTACCCCAAATGATAATAATAAGGAACATGCCATATTACCCCAAATGATAATAATAAGGATCATGCCATATTACCCCAAATGATAATAATAAGGATCATGCCATATTACCCCAAAATGATAATAATAAGGATCATGCCATATTACCCCAAATGATAATAATAAGGATCATGCCATATTACCCCAAATGATAATAATAAGGATCATGCCATATTACCCCAAATTATAATAATAAGGATCATGCCATACATCATTTTTAGGGACCATGTATGGATTACGGCATTTAAGAGCTGTGCCTGTCCATTTAAGAGCTGTGTCTGTCCATTTAAGAGCTGTTTCTGTCCATTAGTAGTGCAGGGACAGTCCTGGGGTAAATTTTCTCTTTCCCATCCATGGTTCCTATAGACAGACATGAGCTTTGTTTTATGAGGTGGGGAGTCTGTTCTAGAGCAGTGATGTCCTCTGCAAACTATACCTGTCCCTACAAACCATTCTTTTGATGTTGCAGAAGAGGTTTTGATCTGTAGACGGAGTATTTCTGATGTTATCTGATTTGGTGAGGAGAAGTAAATCTGGATCAAAAGATGCCTTGTATGCCAGACACAGATCACCTCTTAGCAGTCTGTAGAATACCGAGTATAGTGACAGAGTTTTGAGTCCATCCATGTAGGACATGTTGTTTAGGCCTTTTAGTACAGTATCTCTGTGGGAGATGCAGTTGTTGCACATGTCTGGACAGATACATGCCACACTGGTCTTATACTCAATGACTGGCCTAATGAGGGGTGAATAAAGGAGATTAATGACATCCTTAGATCTAGACACAGTCCCTATATTTATATGCTGTGCAATATAGAAGGTCTTTCTTATGACAACAGACACATGTTGGTCAAAAGTTATGTCACTGTCCACATAAGTTTTCAAATCCTGAAATGGGACAACTCTTAGAGACTAATTGTCAGTGTGGTAGTTCCCGTGGGTAGATGACTTCCCAAAAGCATACAATAATGCATATTTTTTGGTATTTAGTTTCAGTCCATGATTTTGGTACCAGTTATTTGAAAGAAACCATTCAGCAGGACTGCTAATCATTTGGGGATTCAATCGCTGCAGAGCTAGTAAGGGAGACTGCTAGAAAGGTGCTTGGTGTGACATCTAGACACAGGAAATCGGACAAGGAGACCTGGTGGTGGAATGAGGAAGTACAGGAGAGTATACAGAGAGAGAGAGTTGGCAAAGAAGTGGGATTGTCAGAGAGATGAAGAAAGTAGACAGGAGTATAAGGAGATGAGGTGCATGGCAAAGAGAGAGGTGGCAAAGGCTAATGATAAGGCATATGAAGAGTTGTATGAAAGGATGGACACTAAGGAAAGAGAAAAGGACCTGTACCGATTGGCTAGACAGAAGGACCGAGCTAGGAAAGATGTGCAGCAGGTAAGGGTGATAAAGGCTAACGAGGGAAACATACTCACAAGCGAGGTGAGTGTGTTGAGCAGATGGAAAGAGTACTTTGAGGGGTTGATGAATGAAGAGAATGAGAGGGAGAGAAGGTTGGATGATGTGCAGATAGTGAATCATGAAGTGCAGTGGATTAGCAAAGAGGAAGTAAGGATAGCAATGAAGAATGGAAAGGCTGTTGGTCCAGATGACATACCTGTGGAAGCTTGGAGGTGTTTAGGAGAAATGGCAGTGGAATTTTTAACCAAATTATTTAATGAAATCTTGGAAAGTGAGAGGATGCCTGAGGAGTGGAGGAAAAAGTGTTTTGGTACCTATTTTTAAGAATAAGGGTGATGTGCAGAGCTGCAGTAACTACAGAGGGATAAAATTGATCAGTCACAGTATGAAATTATCGGAAAGAGTAGTAGAAACTAGGTTAAAAAGGGAAGTGGTGATTAGTGATCACCAGTACGGTTTCATGCCAGGAAAGAGCACTACAGATGCGATGTTTGCTATGAGAGTGTTGATGGAGAAGTACAGAGAAGGTCAGAAGGAGTTGCATTATGTCTTTGTGGACTTAGAGAAAGCATATGACAGGGTGCCTAGAGAGGAGTTGTGGTATTGTATGAGGAAGTCGGGAGTGGCAGAGAAGTATGTAAGAGTGCTGCAGGATATGTACAAGGGTAGTGTGACATTGGTGAGATCTGCAGTGGGAGTGACAGATGCGTTTAAGGTGGAGGTGGGAATTACATCAAGGATTAGCTCTGAGCCCTTTCTTATTTGCAGTGGTGATTGGGAGGTTGGCAGACAAGATTAGACAGGAGTCCCCATGGACTATGGTGTTTGCAGATGACATTGTGATATGTAGTGAGAGTAGGGAACAGATGGAGGAGACCCTGAAGAGGTGGAGATATGCTTTAGAGAGGAGAGGAATGAAGGTTAGCAGGACTAAGACAGAATATATGTGTGTGAATGAGAGGGAGGATAGAGGAATGGTGAGGATGCAAGGAGTAGAGGTGATGAAGGTGGATGAGTTTAAATACTTGGGGTCAATAGTTCAGAGTAACAGTGAGTGTGGAATAGAGGTGAAGAAGAGAGTACAGGCAGGGTGGAGTGGGTGGAGAAGAGTGTCAGGAGTTATTTGTGACAGACGAGTACCAGTAAGAGTGAAAGGGAAGGTCTATAAGAGGGTAGTGAGACCAGCTATGTTATATGGGTTGGAGACAGTGGCATTGACAAAAAGGCAGTAGTCAGAGCTGGATGTGGCAGAGTTAAAGATGTTAAGATTTGCACTGGGTGTGACAAGGGTAGACAGGATTAGGAATAAGTATATTAGAGGGTCATCCCAGGTTGGATGGTTTGGAGACAAAGACAGAGAGGTGAGATTGTGCTGGTTTGGACATGTGCTGAGGAGGGATGCTGGGTATATTGGGAAAAGGATGCTAAGGATGAAGCTGAAGGTAAGAGGAAAAGAGGAAGGCCTAAGATAAGGTTTATGGATGTGGTGAGGGAGGACATGCAGGTGGTTGGTGTGACAGATCAAGATGCAGAGGACAGGAAGAAATGGAAACAGATGATCTGCTGTGGCAACCCCTAATGGGAACAGCCGAAAGAAAAGGAAGAATGGCTGCTCCTGACTTGCACTCATCTGCAAACTTAGTCAGCCAGAACCCTTGGTATTGGCTTTTACTTCAGAAAAGTAGATGCCAATACCAAACAAGAGAGTTCCCAGCATACCGCACTGGGGGATTCTGCTGGTGACGAGTCTCTTTGTGGATGTAACCTCCCCTATTATGACTTTCTGTACCCTATCCATGAGCTTAGCTTTTCTACTATGCCTGAGAGGGGAATAGTGTCAAAAGCTTTGGGCAGGTCGAGGGATGTTGGGTGTGCCATTCTGCCTTCATCCATTGCTTTGGTGACCTTTTCAAAAATGGTCCACCAAGTTGAATAAGCATAGTCTGCCACTGACGAATCCAAATTGAGATGGGTGCAGTGCTTTGAGGCTTCCCATGTCCTTATTGGTTAATTCTATGACGGGTCTTTCCGTAGCATTGCATATGAAGCGAGTGAGACTTCTGGGTCTAAAATTGCCTGGGTCTGCGGAATTATTTCTAAATATACAGGAATTGTGGGACCAATACATGCAGAATAATGTTTTGGAGGAGGAATGAGGGTTAAGGGAAGGCGGGAATTGAATGAGCCTTGTGATGTTTGAATGACAATGACTGGAGCGAGTAGAGAAAGGAAAACAAACCACGATGACATATTTTCAGTTGCAAATGTTATACATTTATATAAACCTGTGATTTCCTATGTCATAAGTGATACCTTAATAGAGAGTTTTTTTAACAACAAAAACAAAGTTGCTACCTTTCTAGCTAGTCAGAGATACAAACATATCAAATCAAGAACAGGCTCCATCTTGCCACACATGTGGTTTCCCAGTCGTGCAGTATCAGCAGACAGTAGCTGAGCTTGTCTTCTAGTCAGCCATCTTGTCCCTGTAGAGGAGAAGAAATAAGAAGGCAACAGAAATCCAGCAAGGGCTTGTTCCCGTACTTTGATAAACCCCCAAAAAGAGGAAAGGAATGAGCTCCCACCTGCAAGTTTACCTACCAAACCACTGGAACATTCTCAGAGTGGATGGCAATCACACCAGTGGGAAGGGAGTCCTGAAACACCTGGAAGGTGGGAAGAAAAACATTCATCTGCAGAATTTTGATTTTCCAACATATCTGAAATCTGGTGCCATTTATCTCCGATTGCCTAATGAAGAACATTATTGTAAAATCTAACATGAGTCACCATGAACATAGTGGACACCATGAGGTCCACTCCTTAAAGAGAGAGCAGCTGCAACAGAATCATTTTAAATTAGTTGAAGCACTGTACACTGGATGGAAAGAATCTTGTCTGATGGAAACAGGTTTCAGTAAACCAGAGTGCTGGGGTTACAACCTATGAATGTATCCAACTGTAATGGCATCAGCTTGGATTTTGTAAATGTTATCAATATACTCAAGGAATGAAGCAGCCTGTCCATACCTGGGGCTACTAGGAGCAAGTTGCCTAGGTAGAGAACTAGCCCTACAAGCCTAAGAACCATTGCCGTTACAGACATACATTTGGTGAATACTCTGAAAACTGTGTCAAGACCAATTGACGATATCTGAAGACAAAAATAACAGGCTATAAATCAAGAAATGAAGGAATCTCCTGGACTACTTGGAAAACCTGATATGCATGTCTCAGAAAAAAGAATACCTATATAGAATTTACAAAACAGTTAAAAATAAAACAGAATTTTATAATAAGTACTGGGAATATTCTGTAACTATCTATAATTATCATCCAAGTAATAGAGAAAAATTATGCTTACTTCCTCTTCACCAACTTCAACATCTTTGAGATGGACACTATTCTCTTGGAAATTTCTAAACATACACCACATAAAATACAGTTGATTTATATAAAAAACTGGTTGTTGGAGATGCAAATTAGACATTATGGCTAATTGGCAACATATGGTTTATGAGTGTGATATAATTAAACTTTTTTGGAATGATGTCAACATCTTCTTACAGGCTTTATTCATCGATAATTTCAGTCTAAATAAATCATTAATTTTGTTCAATGTACCAATACCCAAATATGTTAAAATAGTTGACTACTCTCTTCTTTGGACTCTTCTTACAATCGCAAGAAAAGTGATAAAAAATTGGAAAACCACGACCACACCAACTATGAAGGAATTCTATAATATTACAACCAAAACGTGTCAGATGGAGATATTAACAATTAAAGGAAAACACTAGAATAACTTATTTCTTAAATGCATGGCAGAAACTTAAAAGAATATTAAACAAATGGACAATTAACAATCTATAACAAAAATAGTAGTTAAATATGTGCTTTGTTACGCTATTTGACTCAGGCACCTTGCACATAGTTATGTTGATTGTTATTTTATTGTGTGCAAATGTAATTTATATATAATACTGATGTGATATAATTGTCATTAAATTTAAGTAATAAAAAAAAAACAAAAAAAAAAAACTGGCATTCTGGAGGTTCAAAGAGCATATCTATTCTCACTGGTACAAGGAAGAACCTGTACTTTAACTATACAAATGGGCTTCTTGAAAATATTCTGAATTAGTTTGCTCAAAGTGAAAACTAAGATGAGGGGCATATTGAGGGCTGGAGAACAGAAATACCCCTTGAAGAGGCCATCCAGTCTCTGTGTTCTGGCCTACAGGTGGGAGGATGGTAGTAGCAGCAGATAAAGTTCATGGGTCACAGAGTTGACAATCATCAAAACACCAATTCCAGGAGGGGAACAGTTCAGCCTAAATGGGATAAGAAGAAAGATGGTCGTCTTAAAAATAAAAATGATAATACTAAAAAATAAGTCCTAGAGGTCAACCCCTGATTTCAAAGGAAGAACCTGCCCAGAAGTTGCCAATGTGATTAGATGATGGGGGCAAAGATGCCACTGCAGCCATTAATGTTAAAGGATACTAACCCTAAATTGGCCAAACATTTTGATGATGATAGGTCAAATGGGGCTCCAACCAGCCCAAATGAAGGAGGATCAGTACTCAGGTCAGAAAGTGTTGGCATAGAAGGTAATGTTTTCAGTCCTAATGTTTTTGGGGAAGACACCTGGAAACACCACTACTGTACTCTAAAAATCCCTGCTACAACATTTTATAGTCTAACTGGACTGATGTAGATGCCAGAGATGAGAGGTGAGGTATTAAGCTTCAGCCTAGATACAACAATAGAAACATTAACAGCATGTGGTGGGAGGTTCTGTTCAAGCACCTAAGCTGATATAACAAACATTCCACAAAACAGCATAGCTTCATACAGGTTAAATGTCTTTGATTTTTATAGAGTCTCACTAACTTTAAGCTAAAAGAGACCATCGAGAATCATAGCCACATTACCCAGTACTGATGGGGGACTGACAAGGCCTTCCATTTTTCAAATATTCTTCACTTATTAGCAATGACAATGTTATCACCTATCTAGTCTTTCAAACAGATGTTAAAGGTTGTTACTGTAGTACTCTGCTTGACAGGCAAAGGCACCCAATTTCAGAAATGGGAGATACACAGGGATAGGTATCTGTCACCCCATCTGGTACTGCTGATGTGGTAGTACAGGTTTAGGTCTCTAGAATGGGCATTTTTTTACCACTGGAAACTCATTTGTCATATATGGGATTTGAACCCACCCCCTCCAAGGGAGGCTTCAACTTGAATACAGTAACTTGGACTCCTCTGCCATTATGGCAATTGTTAAAAAGCAGGTTTTGAAATTCTTCTCAAGTTATATATTTTAAAGAGGTGCACTATGACTAATGAGGTGCTTTGTTTTACGTAATAAAACTTTAACAAATGTACATTTGCAACAAGAAAGAAAGCAAAAATAAATACATTTGATGAACTGAAAGGATTCAGAACATTTAAATCACCTCCCCAAATGTATGTATATAAATCAGAGACTATTTAGATTATCCAGTAAAATTTTTGACACACACACACAAAAAGATGTAAAAAGTGAATAATTTGACTTTACATAATTTAGGCTGATAAGATATTTTCATGTCACATGCATCCTTGCCAGGGTATCTTCAAAAACTAAAGTCATGCAAAAGAAAAAATTAATAAAATGCAAACTTACTGTAAGAACATCAACAGGCTCCTGTTTTATGAGCACTAAACTGTCATCGGTCATTGTCTCTTGAGTAGACATAACACTGTTTTTAACGCATTCAAGACTTTCTTCTATCACTTTCTGAATTTTTTCTTTTTCGTTCTTAAGCTGATGGATTAGTTTTTGTTCTGTGTCACTGAGAAACTGGTGCAGTTTTTCAAACTCTTGCTTAATGTCTTCTACCAAACTGCAAGCATTTGCCTAGGAAACAAAAATATACAAGTTTAATAAGTACATTTCAGTATCACTTTTATCTATGCATTTTTCCTACACAACAGGATAATGAAAGGTCAGCCTACTGGTAACACTTGTGACCTGGGGCTGGAATCTAGTCTAAGCCCAGCAGTTAAGATGGTAGCTACATGGGCACCCAGCCCAAAATGGGAATACATACCCCATACAAAGATGACCACCAGAATATGGCAGGTGTCAGGGTAATGCGAGTTGCAAACATTCAGTCAGTTGGAAGAGGAAGAGGAGGGAAAAAATGTGAAAGGAGGAAGACTGTATGTTTCCAACTGCATGCAGACTGATTATAGCTGCCTGGTCAAGGATGGGAGGCATGTGCCTTTCTTCACATATCTCCTGTTTTTTAGCTCAGTAGCTGTCCTTGCCTTGCACAACAATGGCCATAATAGATTCTTTATGCGAGCAGTGCACCCAGTTACTACTACATGTTGCCAGTACTTTAGGCCTAGCAACCTTCCTCTTCTGATGTTGAGTGAGCTTTAAAGATCAACCACCTCCAACTGGTCACTGCAATGGACATCAGTTTTACTGCCCGGACACCAGTGGTACAGATCAAACATGGGTCACCAGGACAGTGGCCAAGGCTTTATCCCATTTATGCCATGAGAATGGGTTAAAAGTAATTTTTTTGAGGGCAGATCACCTTTATTAACTTAAAAATTGATACAATTTCCAACAGTTTTGATAACTACTAGACTAATTTTTCTGGAATTTAACAATTTTATTGAACTGCATGCATTCTTTGAACCAGGTAGCAACAAATGTACTGAAGGGCTCGGTGCAGGTAGTGATGTAATCAGGCAAGGTCTTATTGAGATGGGAAGGGGAGAAAAGAAAATACTTTTGGGTAATGTGCTTATTTTTTTCACAAACGTCTAATAACCTTAGAGTGCTTGTGGGCTAAGTATTTAAATGAGTCAGGTCATGATTTATCATTCAAGTCACAATAGAACAAATTGGTTAGGTGTTAAAAAAGGATGGGTTAAGTAGTGTCACTGAGGTACTGTCTGCCTTATGAACAGTATAATCCTATATTCCTTAGGATTCCGGAATACTTCCGTGTTACTTCCATCATTATCCAAACATCAGAAGAGTAAAATTATGAAAAAGCCAAACCATGTCTTACAAATGCTGCTTCCTAGTAACTAGTAAAATGTACATGCCATAAAAAGATGTTAAAGTGATTGATGACGGACATAAAATTATCTGTGCATCACAATATGTGGTGCATAAACTGCCAATCCAATGTTTCTCCCCAGCTGATAATGTTTTCAGCTTTTAACATTCAGAAAAAAAAATTTAAAATCTGGCATATTCTCATACAGTCTTCATGGAGTAAAAAAATGAACTTTAATCACCACACCATCAGCACAGAGAAAACATCATGTGCACCCATACATTTAAATGTTTACAGCACTGTGCATGTGTAATGATCCATAGATTAAAATGTATGGATCAATCCCATGCTACCTCTAAGATGACAAGACCTTAGGCTAGTCTGAATTTGTCTGGACTGTATTTTCATAAAAAACTTACAAATCTCTTTATTAAAATATGTTTCAGAAACATAATCAGTAACAGGAGAGAAAATGATTTGCACAACTTAACGCATTGGTCATCACAAAGCTAATATGAACATCACCGCCTACTCCGAGGAGATCTCTGCCTGACATATAAAGCTATGTTAAACCCAGAGTTGTTGGACATGTTACACCTAAAGAAATCCCAATCCCTCCGAGCTACATTCTCTAGGGCCCTAAACTTTGTCACCACAATAAACAGGACATGCTGGAGGGATAGATTCCTGTCCCAGAGACTTCCCATACTCTGGAACAAGCTACCCATCTATGTCAAGCAAAGTTCCTCATTAGCACTCTTCAAGAAAAATCTTGATGAGTGAATGGGAAATAGGAAATACACCTCAGGGATCACTTCTGTGGCTCTGCTTGACAGGGGCACAGGAAATTAACTTTCTTGGGTGGCGTAAGCCAGGGAACCTTGTTGGCTAGGCTTACTTAGGCCCTTGGGCCAATAGTCTACTACCTACCTATGAACCAAATCACTTTGAAGCAATATAAGACAAGCCTACAGGACACAGCAGATATCCCTGGGTCCTTGCTAGTGACTGAATCTCATTCAAAACATCTAGTACAAATCATAGTTAATTTAATTACATGTAGTTCCATCAGTTGCTTCTCATTCTGGATTTGCATATTTTTAAGATCACAGACTTTGAGCTCCAGGGATGATGAGGCTGATTTTGACATGTCCTGTGGAATAAAAAAAAATTAAAAGAAAAACTACATAAGTAACAAATATGCAGAAAACAGGCACATTACAATACATGAGGATGCAAAACTCCAAGTCAGATAATTTACCCACTATCTTTGTCTAAAAAAATAACCAGATAGACAACATTCACACTCTTTACTGCACTTTAATAGTGGCACACTCTGTATTGCACTTTAATAGCCAGTATTAAAGTGCTCTGTACTTTATAAAATAAAGTACTACATTACACACTGTATCATCTCTAATTCTAAATTAAACAGACAGTGAAGGGATGAAGCCTGAGATTAGTCTCTCTTGGCATCTCAATGACTTTAGGTGTGTGATCTTTTTGGTTAGGAACCTTTGAGGATGTTCTACTTATTTGATATTTTTGGTGAAATACAGCCTGAGGGGGTAATTGTACTCGTCAGCCTTGATGAGACTAGCTGACGACAGAAAGGTTACCTCTTTAGACCTTGACGGTATTCCTTTGGCAATTAGCTATGTTAAGTAAACAAATTTCCTGATAACTCCCTTTCTTTTGACCATCATGTGACAAAGGGTATCAACCCAAATCCATAGGTCCCTGACAACATTTTAATTTTGTAGTGCTGCATTGTATATACAATATCACAAGGGATGTGGTTGTCCACTGAAATTAAAACTACAATGCAAAAGAAACACAAAGAACACACAAAACAGGAAAAGGATCACACATTTTTTTCATGATTTTCTTCTCTGTGGACACCCCATATTTCACCATCACCCATCAAACTGGAAACCATCATTCAGTTGGTACTTTTAGAAGACATCAATTCCATTCTACTTTTCAAACAATTCACATTCGAGTTTAGGGCAGGCAATCCAGTTCCAGTACCTCTCCTGTCCTTATTGATCAGTCCACTGCTGGGCTAACACAAACCATTTTTTATAGGTTCATAGGTTCGTAGGTTCATAGGTTGATACTAAGCTATCTGCCCTAGGGCATTTATAAGCCTAGCCAGAGTGTGTGTTGGCTTTCACCAACCTTTTATATTAGTTGACTGTGCCTCTGTATAGTAGGTCACAGAAGATAGCCCTTTTAAGGTTAGTTTACTGTGCCTCTGTCTAGTAGGGACACAGAAGAAAACCTACGATCTCCCATCCACTCGTGAAGATTTCTCTTGAAGAGGGTCATTGAGGGGCTCTGCCTAACATGGATTGGGATTTTGTTCCAGAGTGAGGGGAGCCTCTGGGATATGAATCTGTCCCTCCAGCATGTCCTATTTATTTCTGTGCTGAGGTTTAAGCCCCTGGAGTGTGTAGCTCTAAGGGATATGGATTTCCTGAGGTGAAGCATGTCCATTAATTCTGGGTTGGACATGGCTTATACGTCAGGCACAGATCTCCTCTGAGTAGGTGGTAAGCAACCAAGTAGAGCTGGAGTTTCTTTAGCCTAACTGCATAGGGCATCTGTTTGAGTCCCTTGATCCTCTTGGTGAGGTACTTCTGGGGTCTTTCCAGGTGCTGCAGGTGTCGGGTAAGGTACATCCCAAATGGGGCACTGTATTCAATTATGGGCCTGATGAGTAGAGGGGCACAATGACCTCTCTTGATCTAGATGTGAACCCTTTCGTGATAAGGTGGGCTATATAGAAGGTCTTTCTAACCACTTTGGCAACGTGATTATCAAAGGAGAGTTTGCTATCTACTTGGGTCCCCAAATCCCTAATTACTTCTTCCGTAACTTAATGGATTACCACCTATGTAGTAATTTGTGGGCACTTTGTTTTTCCCAAAGGGGATGAATATGCACTTTTTGGCATTTAGCTTTAGGCCATGGCTCTGGCACCAGGTATCTGTCTCTGTGAGACCCTTTTGGAGGATGCTTGTGTCAGTCGGTGAGTCGATTATGGCACCCAGTTTGCAGTCATCTGTGAACTTGGTCAGCCATAGTCCTCCCATGTTAGCTTGTACCTCATAGAAATATATACCAAACAAGAGAGGTCCCAGGACTGAGCCTTGTGGAATGCCACTTGTAACTGGTTTAGAGTCTGACATGGCAATTGCAATTCTGACCATGTGGGTTCTATCCCTGAGCCAGTTTGCAACCCATCTTGTGACATAGGGGTTGATATTTAAGCTGGTGAGCTTATTTATGATGCCCGAGTGGGGTATTGTGTCGAAGGCTTTTGCATGGTCCAGGTAGGCTGTGTGAACTACCTTCCCTTCATCTATGGCCTTGGTGACTGTTTCAAAGAAATCGACCAGGTTCAAGAGGCAAGATCTGCCTTTAATGAAGTCGAATTGGGTAGGATCCAGTGTTTGGAGGTTCCCAATGTCTTTGTTTATGAGTTCCATGATGATACACTCCATAACTTTGCAGGCCAGGCTAGTCAGGCTTATAGGGTGATAGTTTCTGGGGTCCGCTGTGGCACCACCTTTGTGGAGTGGGACCACTGTTGCTGTACGCCATTCCTTGGGTACATATCCTGTAGTAAGACTGAGACTGAACAGTAACTTTATGTGAGGGTTCAGTTCGTCTTGGAGCTCGTGTAAGACGCAGCCTGGGACACCGCCCGGTCCCATTGATGCTGTGTTTTTTGCTTTGGAGAGGGCAGCTCTCACCTGTGCATCTGTGATGTCAGGGATGCAACACTCTGCTGGGATAGACATTTTCTCTTTTGGGGGGGAAGGGGGGGAGAAGTTTGCACTGAACCTGTCTGCCAGGATGTTGGCAATGTCTGTGGGTTCAGTGTATTTTTTGTCATTTTGCACTAACTCAGAGCATATCTGGGAGTTGCCACCCAGGTTCCTGACATAACTAAAGAAGGCCTTGTGATTATCTTTAGCGTCTTGTGCAATTTTTCTTTCGAAGCTGGCCTTAGATGATTTTGTGAGGGATCGTAGTTTCTTGCTAGTACTGATCAGAGATGCCTTCCCTTTTTGGGATTTTGCTCTATCATGTAGTAGCTTCCTCCTTCTGTTGTATAGCTTATTTATGGCTGGGGTCCACCAGACAGGTCTTCTGCCTTTGGAGGAGTGAGTCTTGGTTTTATTTGGGATAGCACGATCCATGCATTCCTGTAGGTGTCCATAGAATGAGTTTGTAAAGGATTCTGCGGTTTGGGCCGTATTTTCCACTGGCCTGGGGGCTTTGAAGGATTCCATCTCGGTTTTGAGAAGTGTGAAGTTTGCTTTTGAGAAGTTCTTCACCGTGGTTTCCTTGGCTGGGGGTGGGGATGGGATATGGATGTCCAGTGAGATTAATTTATGGTCAGATCTTACCAATGAGGGGTATACCTCTGGTATGAAACATAGAGTCACCATGTTGGTGATGATCAGGTCCAATATGTTTTCCCCTCTTGTGGGAGTGGTGATCAGTTGTTCCATAGCATTTGAGTTTATAAATTCTAGGAACCGTTGGGCGAGGGTGTTGGGGCTTGAGTAGTGCTCCCAGTCTATGTTTGGGTAGTTGAAGTCACCCAATATAATTGTGTTTGGAGAGACCTTCATATTCTCCAGTGTTCTCAGGAACGCCGAGTGGCGTTCCTGAGTTTGGGAGGGTGACCTGTAGCAGGCTACAAACTGAAAGGCAGTTTTCCCACTGTTAGTTGCACATGGATGGTCTCTGATGCTTCATGCAGTGCCACTAACCTGGAGGTGTGGGTATCTTTGATGAATATGGATACTCCCCCTCCTTTTGTGGTTCGGTCCAAGTCTTGGGGCCGAAAAGCATGGTATGAGGTATAACCTGGTAGTGCTGGGGTGCTCTCGGGAGCCTTGAACCAGGTTTCTGTTACTGCACAGATATCAATATTCTCCATACTGAGGAGAGCCTCGAGTGTGTGCATCTTGAAGTTTAGACTTCTGGCGTTGAGCAGCATTACCCTTAGTTTCTTTTTCTTTGTGTTGTCTATGGAGGCAGGTTTGTCTTTTGAGCCTTGCCCAAAAAAGGCACTATGGGGGTGGCAAGAGCCTTAGCCAGTATTCGAAAGCCCAGGGGTGACAGGTGCAAGCTGTCCCTAGCGAAGCAACGTGGCTTGTCGAGCATGTCATCCCAGGCTGACAGACACTGGATCCCCTTTGAATGACACCAATACTTTAGCCAATTGTTAAAATTTATCATTTTGTCTTTATACTGTGGCATCATTCTTAGTGAGGGTAAGATGCTACTCAAGGTCAGGGTCATACCAGCCTGGGCTACATGATCAGAGAGCTCCTCTATGTCTCTTTTCATGTAGTCCAGGAAGGTACGTCTCAGGTCATTCACACCAGCATGGACAATGATGGAGTCATATTTGTACTTGCTTTGGAGTGACTTGAGTGCTTGTGTTATGTGGAGGATCCTGGTACCCGACAGGCAGCTTACAGTGACCTTCTCCTTGTTCAGCCTGGTGAGTGGGACGTCAGTGTGTCTGACAACAGAGTCACCTATTACAAGTGTATTAGGTGTGTTGTTTATCCTTAAGGGCTGTGACTGTGTGGCACACTGACTTTGTGAACTAGGTGATACATGGGTATTGTTGTGGGATAGTGGTTGCTTGAATGTCTGCTTTGGAGGTCTCTGCTGCTTGGGCAAATTTTTATTTAGAGCCTCCGAGTATGTTTTTGTCTGTTTATGTGTTTGGTTTGCTGTTGTGATAGGTCTATGTGAGACTGGATTTGTGGTGTGTGTGGTTACCTTCTCCTCCTGACTGACTACGTCAGTACTGGGTGGGAGAGCTCAGCCTCCAGTTTGGATATATAGTTGCATCTCTCACATATATTTGAGCTTGTTGGGAGGAGGAGAGGGTAGTCTGTGTACATAAGGCAGTTGTAACATTGCCTCAAGATTCCCAGATTCACCAGCTGGACTGGAGAGTAAACCCGAAAGTGACTTTTGGACATGCCAGAATAGTATAAGGAACTACTTTTTGACTGATCAAAAAGGACCAATGGACTTCAAAAACTCACTAATTATCATACATATACAAGTTTCCTGATGTAACACTGCAACACATGAAGGATCTTATATGTAGGAGAATCAACCGCTAAGTCGGCATTCTACAAAACATTCAATTTCCATAAGGTTGTAGGGGACCACAGACAGCACCCACATTGCTATCCAGGACACACCTGGTACATATGGCTCTAGTATACCAGCTGTATCATTTAGAAGAGCTTCCACTTCATCATCTACTAAACTGCATGCAGTGCACAGGGTATTATATACAAAGTGTCTGAGCACACAGTACTGTATACAAAGTGTTTGTGCACAGGGTATTACATGGAAAGTGTCTGTGCACAGGGTGTTATATACGTCACATCTGTACACAGAGTATTACATACAAAGTGTCTGCGCACAGGGCATTATATACGTCACATCTGTACACAGAGTATTATATACTCAGTGTCTGTGCACAGGGTATTATATACGTCACATCTGTGCACAGAGTATTGTATACAATGTGCCTGCACACAGGGTTATATATATAATATGGGTTCATATCAGATAAACGACACCTCGTTCCATCGACAGCCGGCAGATGGACGTCAATTAACCGACACGTCAAAACAACGAAAACTAACATGAACGAAACTCACTCAACCGACAAGTCTAAACTACATACTAGCACTAAACAACACATACCTGCAAGTACAATCACTACCACAAAAACACATACACAACTACATACATACTCGCGCTGCTACCTACCATATACACCTCATACACTCCACACCACAACAACAATAATTAAAAAACAAAACTGATCCCCACTCCAAACACCACACACACAACACAAGCAAACCAAACTCCTACCAAAGCAACACTAAACCTGACATATACACCTATCGACAACCCTGACCCAAACCCTAACCCTAAGGTCTGTCACTCTCGCACACTCACCTAACCCAAGCCCTAACCCTAACTCACTTAACCCACCCCTAACCCACATGATATCACTACTACACACTTACCCGACCCGAGCCCTAACCCTAACTCACTTAACCCACCCCTAACCCACATGATATAACTACTACACACTTACCCGACCCGAGCCCTAACCCTAACTCACTTAACCCACCCCATCCCCACAGACCGTGTACATCGCACACTTACCTTACTCGCACCCTAACGTCCGTCACTACTGCATACATACACATCCCTTGCACATTTCGCTTACCTCCGCGTCGGTGTCGATTGATTGACTTTCGTTCATTTCGGTTTTCGTTCCTTTGACGTTCGGTTAACTCACGTTCGTTGGTTTCAGGTTTCGTTCCTTTCACGTTTCGGTTACTTGAAGTCCATCTGCCGGCTGTCGATGGAACGACGTGTCGTTTAACTCATAGGAACCCATATAATATACCTGCACACAGGGGATTATTCACAGTGTGTCTGTGCAGGGGAGGGAGGTGTCTCTGGCTCTCCACTTGGGTGACACCTAGTTGTTGCACAGATGGAGTATGACCTGTGAGACCTTGCTGCCTGAGAAGATGTGGACACACAATACTGCCTGCAGCAGGCAGCAGGAAGCAGAAGCTCAGAGATCCACTACAGGGGGATGTTTTTTTCCACCACAGGAGGTAGGTCAACCTCTGGGTGGGTATGTTGGCCTCATCTCTACCCGCCATTTATTGTCATAAAAGAACAAATGGGCTGATAAAACCCTCCAAGCAGGAAAGGTGGGTCAGAAGAAAATCACCTACCCTGGAGATACCAGTCTGTCACCCCCTTATGCAAAAGAAAATAGGATAACTGGGTGAAAGTAATAAATCGATTAGGTTGGGTTTGATGGGAGAAACATTAATTGCAAATTACTGCATTTATTTTTAAATGTAAGTGAGCAACATCAACTGTATACTAATGCACATTTCAGCAAACTGTTTTTATTTTGTCAACCACGCAAGCCCGCCAGACACAAGTAACCCTTTACAGTGACTACTCAAGAACACTATCTGGTTAAGCAACCTACCCAGAGTCTCACAGTTTGCAAGTGGAAACTGAGGGACTCAAATAAGAACTACAGGATGAAGCTCATTAACAGGTTTGCAGCCTTAACACTCTAAATCTATCAAGCAGTTTTATTATATCCAAGTACAGAACCACCAAAAATGTTTCACACTAATGCACATTTAAAAAAAAAGTAGTGTCCATTATCTGCAAGTAATTCTAAATGTCTGCCACTTTGTCCAGCACTGATGTGCTTGATACAAGTGATTTTATATTAAGGCCTCCACTCTAAACGAACAGAAATATTAGTACTGTGGCATTTATTTTTTAACCCATTCGGAATTTAATGGGGAGCCCCCTTTACACACTTTAACATCAATAGCAAGCTAATGCAAAATTCAAATTTTAGTGCCAAATAAAAATAAAAATCCTATATAAACAAAGTATATGCCAAGTAGCAGCTGTAGACAGCTTATGATTAACTGTGACGCTACTGTATTTTTTCTTTTATAGATATATATATATAAATATATATATATATATATATATATATATATATATATATATATATATAACTTATGAATATTATCAGTAACATTAGAATAACATTAAAACGAATGTGTAGCACCACTGTATAACACGTTAGACCTGTTTACAAAACAAACAGCTATTAGCTACAGTACTGGGTCAGATAATGAGCAGAAATGCACTGGCTAACACAAATTAATGGGTAGTTCTTATAAACATTCACACTATTTGCATGGAGCCACATAAAACGTTCTACTAAAATCTAAGCAGACTAAGGTCTGGAGACCCTTTCTTTTGTAAAGCACTGGTTAAACAGAATTATATTCTATTTGTCTGACATGACATTCCTGCTATAAGTTCATGTTGCCTTGGGATACTTGAAGCTAGTATTTGCTTGGCTGCTTCATTACTTTGCCATTTTCAGCACTGTAGTGCGGTCTCGGAGTTGATATATTTAAGTAGGAAGGATGTGGGAGCACAGGCCTCCACATCGGGGGTGTGGGGGCAAAGCCCCCCACTTAATGTAATGTTTAAAGTGTTTTATTATTTTTTTTTTTTTTGTTGGAACAGCGATTCTTTTTCCCTTGGAAAAAATCGCTGTTCTGACAGTTCGACATTATAAGCTTTCGCTTACATAGGGTCGATTAACAACATTCGCTTTTTAAGTGTTCAGTGATCTAATATAGACCCTACATAGCCCATAGTAGCTAATCCTCTCAGTTGTTATACTCACAGCTTATGCCTGAAAACATGAAATTATATATGTGTCACTATCTCATTCAAAAATTAACCAAGTAACATATTTGCTCAGCTGAAAATTCAGGAGAACGTTAATGCTGTTGTTGTTGTTTGTCTTTTCGGCTTTTCCCGGCTAGGGGTCGCCACAGCGGAACTCCGGTCCACTAATGATTGGTAGTATATTTTTTTGGTGCCGAGTTGCCAGCCCGACGCCCAACCTTCAGCGAAGGCACGCCCATTCATGCATGTCTTTCGGAGGCCACTCGACCGCGGGGAGGACATGCAGACTCCACACAGAAGGCACTCCAGTCGAGAATCAAACAGGAGAACCTCTTGCTGTGAGGCAACAATGCTACCGCTGTACAACAGCGGCATATACCAGATAAAATGAAAATGTTATCAGGCAGAATCCCTTACCTTATACACACTGGCTACCTCATTCAGTAACACAAAACTATGGCAAGAATGTTTGGGAACACACAGGACACAGACAAAGGCCTCATCTTCTTGGCAGAACAACTCCAGTCTCCGTCTGTGCTCTCCACAGCACTGCTCTGTTCTCACATTTGTAGCACACAGATTCTGCATCTCTTCTTTCTCCCTGCAGTTTGTTTCCTGTTGTATATTCAGTCTATGGGAGCTCTGATCCATATCAGGCAGGAGTAAATTCACCATGTAGCTCTCTAGGTTAAGACAGGAGGGTTTTGTTGTCCTGTACTAAATCCTTTTAATACAGACACAATAAAACTGCTGCCCACAATCCAAAATCAATGGGGATTCAAGCAAAGAGAACAAATAAATGAGTGGTTACATCCAACTCCACAATTAAGCCTGTACTCGGTGTGCATTTATAGCAACTGTGGTTTTTTTTTTTTTTTTTTTTTTTTTTTTGGTTTCATATTCAGAGCTCAGGAAGCCAAACTGTGTGAGGAAGTGACCACCTCCATTTAAAGGTGCAGGACACTATTTATGTCTCAGAAAGCTTGTTGAGTATGCACGACTGACTATTTGCTCTTCTAAACAATTGTTTTTATTCATGTATTCACGTTTGCAGGCTCAACATATACTAAGTCACTTTATATAATCATAAGATTTTATGGAAATCCAATTCAAGTACATGAAAACAGATAAAGTAATTTCATTACCAAAAGTTTTTGTGAACTAATCAGTCATACCTTTCAAATGTTCAGATTTTCATAGAATGTTCAGATTTTTGCCTTGTATTTTGAGTCTGTTCCTCATAAAATTTGTGGATTTCTGGATTTTTCTGGCAAATCAGTAAGTATTGAATTTACTAAATAATGACAGGCATTTGAGTTTCAGACTTCATATCCTTAAGAAAATGCAGGGTAACATAAGACCTTTTATTATAGCTATTTTCTAAGTCCTTAGGAGCAATATTTATAATCTGTCCCTGTTTTGGGGGCTTTGTCCTCCATTATTTTTGTCTTTGCCCAGATTTTTTGTGCTAAGAGGTTTAGAGGTATGATTACAGTGCTGCTAACGGATTCACAACTAATTACAATACACAACTTTATAATTCCAATTTACTTTAATTTATTATAAAATATATTTTAACAATGCAGTCTGATTGGAAACCTAATGCCAGCTACTCAACTACTGTTTTTTCTCAACCTATACTCTGCTATTTTTAGTATTACTAAATGCCAGGTGACACATTCACTCATATTGGAATTGCATCAATTATTAATCCTTAGTATTTCTTCCTCCACACATCCTGTACTATATTCTGCTAAGAGTTTTTTTATTGCTAATATTACATATTTCTAATTTTATTTATCTGAACACTACATTGTACATTCACATGCAGCTATACTCAAAATATATAAAGTATTAATCACAAACTTTTTTTTCCCATTGTACATACTATACTAGGCTCCTGTAAATAGCTTTATACTGACACTATTCCATACAGCTAATGTTATTATCACTGCCAGATTACTCACTTTCACTTTTTCCTATGTTTTCACTAATCCAATATTGTACTATGGAACATGCCCTGGGGTCTTTCTCCAGGTTTCCACTGAAA
The DNA here is from genome assembly GCF_019279795.1 of Protopterus annectens. Lineage (NCBI taxonomy): Eukaryota > Metazoa > Chordata > Ceratodontiformes > Protopteridae > Protopterus > Protopterus annectens. The sequence continues at coordinate 1,721,022,271 of NC_056744.1, read as the reverse complement.
AAGGGTCTGTTTTACCCCAAACATTCTCAGCATACAAATGCAAATGCAAATAAATAAATAATTCTATAATTATGTTTTGCATAGAGTCACCTACCTCACTGAAACACAATTCCTTATTTTCTGTACACTGGTTCATATTATATTACCTAAATTACAAGTCCACTCTGAAACTCATATTTTTTTCTCTTATCTGCAGATTCTGTGTGAGCAATGATCTCTAGAAGCCTTTTTTATTTTTTAATGAATTACATTAAACTCTGTATAACATTCACTAGCAAAATAGCAGGGCATTGTTAATTAGTCAGACTGGTGGTCAGAAGCATAGCTGGCTCAACCAGTGCCAGTAACATGAACCAGTGCCCCCCCCCCCCCAGGAGTGGCTTTAGGTTAACCGGTGCCCTAGGCAAAAGGGGTCCATGCCACCCCCCCACCACAACACCCGGTGCCCCCATCCTTGTGTACCTACACCAAATAAATACTGGAAAAACACCCCTAGTAGAGCGGCGCCCTAGGCAGCCACCTAGTTGGCCTATGCCTAAGGCCGGCTATGCACCCACTCAGCTCTTCAAGTGAACAGCAAATAAAAAAACACTTTACAGCAGTATTAAGCAGATTGCTACATTGAAAAGATCAGCTTGTTACAGATCCACTCCCCCCCAGCCCTTCCAATGAAAAGGAAAAAAAAACAGACTTTCCTTCTACTGCCACACCAGTCTTGTGTCTACATGCACAAGTCTGACTAATTAACAAAGCCCTGTTATTTTGCTAGTGTGTGTGCAGTTCAGTGAGGTAGGTGAATCTGTGCAAAACAGAATTGCCTCCTGCCTAGCCATTCAGGTCCTGTTTCTCTGCCCTGCTCCTGACCCTCCTTAATTTTCTTAAAAAAATAAATAAATGATTTCTTCTTGTCATAAACATTGGAAAACTGCTTGCCACATATCCAGCAAGCAGTTGCTACAGTTTATACCCTACCTGCACAGAGTGTTACAGCTGTCAAGTTTTAGTTTAAAAAGAGATTTTTAAATTTAAACTGTAGCAAACCTACAGTTTAGACCACACATGGACCAATAAATCACTCAGGGTGGATCACAAATGTAATACCGGCTTTTAAAAGTCAGTATTGCATTAGAGTTTGGGATCGGCTGATCGCATCCCCCAACACTTTGCACTTGGGGCAGTTACCTCTCTCTCCCCACCCTAGCTATGATACTGCTTGCAATACATACTCTCTCCTTACTCATAGTTAGGTGCTGACACTTGTCAGTCTAGTCTAGTAACTTTGCCCATTTATTTAGTCATGTCAAAGAGCCAAGATGGAAGTCAAATGAAACCAGCTTGTTGTATTCCATGCTATCACATCCAATAACCATTTCAGATTATGAACTGATAAAAACTAAGTTAAAATAGAGGGTCATGAACAAAACAAATAAGACACTGGCACCTTCATACTTAGTAAAGAGAGGAGAAACTAGTAGAGAAACAGAACCTTATAATTATGGAAATGATCGAACTCTATACTTGTTTGACTGAATCTGACTATAAATAGATGCCTTTATATAATTTTGTAAATGTTTACCTGAGGTATGGGGCCTGTAATCCCAACAGGATCTATGGATAGAAACTAAACTCATAATCTGTATTTGTCATATCTTAAGCTAGCATGTTTGAACAAGTCTGTAACAGAATTTCTGTATTTGTTATAGCTATATCTAGCATTTTTGAACAAGTCTGTAAATTTTTTCTCATAAATATTTTACTATATGTAACATTTTTCTAATATATTTATGTTGGAGCTTTTCTCCCTGGGCCTCCGCTGAAAATGAACATGTATCCAGTCAGACTATCCCGGTCAACAAATGTAAAATAAATAAATAAATAAGAGGAATTTAAGGAGGAAGTTCATCAAGAGTTTTTAGAGAAAAGACAAATTTCTTCAGAAGGGATTGCCAGTGAGTTGGATACAATGAAAATGGAGTTTAAAAGTAGGGTAGAAATAAAAGAGATATGTTTAAGGAGTAATAGGTTCATAGGTGTGTACTAGGCTAATGTCCCTGGAGCCTTTACAAGCCTAGCCCATAGGATTACTCTGGCATCGTGCCACCCAACCTTAGTTCCCAGTGCCTCTGTCGAGTAAAGCCAGTGGAGTGATCCCTGGGGTGAATTTTCTATTTCCCATCCACTCATCAAGATTTCTCTTGAAGAGGGCAAGCAAGGTGCTCTTTTTGACATGTATGGGAAGTTTATTCCATAGCATGGACAGTCTTTGGGTTATGAACCTGTCCCTCCAGCATGTTCTGTTTATTGTGGTAATGAGGTTGAGGTCTCTGGAGCATGTGGTGCAGAGGGATTGGGATTTCTTTAGATGTAGCATTTCTAACAGAGCTTTAGACATGGCTTTGTAAGACAAGCAGAGATTGCCTCTAGGTAGGCGATATGAAACAGAAAATAGTTGGAGTTTTTTTGAGTCTGTCCAAATAAGACAACTGCTTAAGGCCTAGGATCATCTTTGTGAGGTACTTTTGCGGCGTCTCCAGTTGTTGCAGGTGTCTAGTGAGGTACATACCAAATGGGGCCTTGTACTCGATGACTGGCCTAATGAAAGAAGAGTAGAGGGAGACAATGACCTATTTCCTCCTGGATGCAAAACCCTTAGTAATGAGATGTGCCACAGAGAAGGACTTTATGACCACAGTGGCTGTGTGGTGGTCAAAAGAGAGGTTGCTGTCATCCTGTGTTCCCAGATCTCTTATAACGCCTTCTGCTTTCAGTGGACTACCATCGATGTGGTAATTCATGGGAACTGAGTTTTTCCCAAAGGGGATGATGACACATTTTTTGGCATTGAGCTTAAGGCCATGGTTCTGACACCGGTCGTTGGTCTCAGTGAGGCCTTTCTGCAGGATGTCGACATCACTTGGGGGATTTAATAATAGCTCCCAACTTGCAATTGTCTACAAACTTTGTCAGCCATAGTCCCTTCCTGTTGGCCTGGACTTCAGAGAAGTAGATACCAAACAGGAGAGGACCAAGGACCGAACCCTGTGGGACTCCAGTCGTGAGTGGTCAGCAGTCTGACTTGGAGTCAGCTACTTTCACACTGTGAGTTCTATCTGTGAGCCAGTTTGCAACCCACCTAGTGATATAGGGGTTGATGCCTAGCTTAGTGAGTTTTTCTAAGATTCCTGAGTGGGGAATGTTACCAAAGACCTTAGCCAGATCAAGGTAGGCTGTATGAACCATCTTGCCCTCATCCACACCTCTGGTGACTGACTCAAAGAAATCAACCAGGTTGAGCAGGCATGATCTACCCTTCACAAAGCCAAACTGTGTGGGATCCAGAGTTTGGAGATTTTCTATATCCTTGTTTATTGGTCCATGATGATGTGTTCCATAGCTTTGCATATCAGACTCGTCAGGCTAATGGGGTGATAGTTCCCAGGGTCTGTAGTCACTCCTCTTTTGTGGAGAGGGATGACTGTAGCAGTGTGCCATTCAGTAGGGACAAAGCCTGAGGTGAGGCTGTGATTTAACAGGGAACACAGGTGTGGTGCCAGTTCACTCTGTAGTTCATATAGAACACAGCCAAGGATATTGTCAGGTCCCATAGAATCTGTATTCTTGGCCTTGGACAATGTTGTTTTAACCTGTGCAGCAGTAATACTGGGTGCCTGGCAATCTACTGGTATTGTGATTGGACCTTTGGGGGGGAGGGGTAAAGTTGGCACTGAATCTGTCAGCCAGTATATTTGCAATATCTGTTTTCTCAGTATAGGAGGTACCATTGTGCAGTAGCTCAGAACAAATCTGGGTATTGCCGTGGAGATTCTTTACATAACTATCGAAGGCCTTGTGGTTGTCTTTACTATCTGCTGCAATTCTGTTTTCATAGCTAGCTTTAGAGGATTTGATGAGGGATCTTGATGAGGCTTATAAGGGAGTTTTTACAGCGTTGGGACTTCACTTTATTAAGCATCTGTTTCTTCCTTCTGTTGTAGAGTTTGTTATGGCTAGGGACCACCAGATTGGCTTCCTTTTTTTGGAGGTGAGCATCTTGGTTCTATTGGGTATGGCAAGATCCATGCATTTGTATGTGTTCGTACAGTGCATTGGTATATGATTTAGCGGCCATGCAACTATTCTCCATTTGCATGGGTACCGTGAAGTTAGCCACCTCTGTTTTTAGTAGCCCAAAGGTAGCTTTGGATAAGTTTTTCATGGTGGTTAGGTTTGTGTGTGGGGGCGTGGGGTGGGGGGGGGGTGGACTTCCAAGGTGATTAGTTTGTGGTCAGATCTAACCAGGGAGGAGTTGATATTTGGTGTAGAGAAATGGTCACCCATGTTAGTAATGACCAGGTCAACGATGTTGCTCCATCTAGTGGGAGTAAGAATGAGCTGGTCCAGGGCATTGGAATTAATGAATTCCAGGAAATGTTGGGCAAGTGTATTGGTGCATGAGTAGTTTACCCAGTTGGAGGCGTAGTTGAAGTCACCCAGTATGGCAGTGTTAGGTTGGATCCTAATATTCTTCAGGGTGCTTAGGAACATGAAGTGTGAGTCTTGGGACATGGTTGGGGACCTATAGCAGGCTACTTGTAGGGCTGACAAAGGTTAGAGTACTGCAGGATAAGGGGAGTCTCACAGTAAAAGAAGAGGAGCAATGGCAGAGTGTGGAAGGTAAATAAGAGAGAATTTGGATAATATTCATGAGTCTAGAAAGATTGCTGTTAAGCAACTGTTTTTTTTTTTTTTTTTTATTACACCTCCAAAGTCTAAAAACATTTTGCATGACTTGCAACAGAAAGTAGAAATGGTTGTCACTAAACTTAGGGAGCCTACAACAAGAAACATAACCAGAGATTCTATAGAGCTATTACAGGTATTGTGAAAATGTTATGAAAATTTGTATAAAGCAGAGGAATGTGGAAACCAAGGAAAAGCACACATGGAAATATTTATTAAAGACTTAACTATGCCAATGTCAAAAGAAGAGGAGACTGAACTAATAGGTAAAACAGGAGGAAATTACATAAAATTTTGATGTGTTCTAAATGTCTGTCAGGTGTCAGAATCCGACACATAACACACGCACTCAGGTCACTCCATAACAAGTACAAGTATGACTGTGTCATTGTTCATGTGGGTGTCAATGACCTGAGACACACCTCAACTGGTCTATATGAAAAGAAATATGGTGGAACTCTCGGATTATGTGGCCCTGGCAGGTATGACCTTAGCCCTGAGTAGTATCCTATTGTCACCCAGAATGATACCGCAGTACAAAGAAAAAATGATTGACTTCAGCAACTGGCTAAATTCTGGTGTCATTCTAAGGGGATCCAGTATCTGTCTGCTTGGGATGACATGATTGACAGATCTCAATGCTTTGCCAGAGATGGCCTGCATCTGTCACCCCTGGATTTCTGGGTACTGGCTAAGGCTCTTGCCACCCCTGTAGTGCCTTTTTTTAGGCGGTGTTCCAAAGACCAAATTACCACTGTAACAACTATAAATAATTGCAATCTGAGGGTCATGCTGCTCAATGCTAGAAGTCTAAATCTCAAGATGCACTCGCTCGAAGCACTCCTCAAAATGGAGAACATCGACATTTGTGCTGTAACGGAGACCTGGTTTTAAAGTGTCAGAAAGCACCCCTGCGCTACCAGGCTATAACTCATTCCACACCTTTTGGCCCCAAAACATGGACCGAAGCTCCAAAGACAGCAGTGTCTACATATTCATAAAGGAAATGCAAACCTCCAGACTAGTAGCCCAGCATAACACATCTGAGATAATTCAGGTACAACTAACACTGGGTAAGATGGCAATCTAGGTCATAGCCTGCTATAGGTCTCCAATCATGTCTCTAGACTCTCACTCCATGTTCCTAAGCACTCTGGAATCTATCAAGGTCCAACCCAACACTCTCATACTAGGAGACTTCAACTACCCCTCCATCAACTGAGAAAACTACTCAAGCACCAATACACTTGCCCATATTTCCTGGAATTCATCAGTTCCAATGCCCTGGACCAACTCATTCTGACTTCCACTAGAGGAAGCAACATCCTTGACCTGGTTATTACTCACATGGGTGACAATTGCTCTACACCAATACTCAATCCCTCCCTGATCAGATCCGACCATAAACTAATCACCATGGAAATCCACATCTCACCCACACACCCCGCAAAGGTAACTGCCTCGAAAAACTTCTCCAAAGCTGACTTTGGGCTCCTAAAAACAGAGGTGGCTAACTTCACGGCACCCACGCCAATGGAAAATAATTGCATGACTGCCAAATCATACACCAATGCACTGTATGCACATGTGCATAAATGCATGGACCTAGCCATACCCAACAGAACCAAGACCCTGACTTCCAAAAAAAGGAAGCCAATCTGGTGATTCTCTGCCATTAATAAACTCTACAACAGAAGGAAGAAACTGTTGCAGAAAAAGGTGAAGTCCCAAGACTGAAAAAAACACGCTTATTAGCCTCAACAAAAAATTGAGATCCCTAATCAAATCCTCCAAAGCCAGCTATGAAGGCAGAATTGCAGCAGACACTAAAAACAATCACAAAGCCTTCTATAGTTATATCAAGAATCTCCACGGCAATACCCAGATTTGCTCTGAGTTACTGCACAATGGTACATCCTATACTGAGCCAACAGATATTGCCAATATACTGGCCAACAGATTCAGTAACAACTTTACCCCTCCAAAGGACCAATCACAATACCGGAAGAATGCCAGGCACCCAGCAGTACTGCAGCACAGGTTAAAGCTGCATTGTCCAAGGCCAAGAATACAGCTTCCATTGGATCCAGTAATATCCCTGGCTGTGTTCTACATAAACTACAAAGCAAACTGGCACCACATGTGTGTGACCTGTTCAGTCACAGCCTCACCTCAGGCTTTGTCCCTAGTGAATGGCGCACTGCTACAGTCAGCCCTCTCCATAAAGGGGGAACGACTACAGATCGTGGGAATTATTGCCCCATTAGCTATGAAGCACATCATCATGGACCTGATTAACAAAGATATAGGAAATCTCCAAACTCTAGACCCCACGCAATTTGGTTTTGTGAAAGGGAGATCATGCCTGCTCAACCTGGTTGACTTCTTTGAGTCAGTCACAAGGGCTGTGGATGAAGGTAAGGCAGGGCATACAGCCTACCTTGATCTGGCCAAGGCCTTTGATACAATTCCTCACTTGGGAATTATTGATAAACTCACCAAACTAGGCATTAACCCCTATATCACTAGGTGGGTTGAAAACTGGCTCTCAGACAGAACACACAGTGTGAAAGTAGTGGACTCCAAGTCAGACTGCCAACCAGTCATGAGTGGAGTCCCACAGGGATTGGTCCTGGGTCCTCTCCTGTTCAGCATCTACTTCTCAGAAGTCCAGGCCAACACAAAGTGACTTGCTGACCAAGTACGCAGGTGACTGCAAGCTGGGAGCTATTATTAACTCCCCCAGTGATGCAGACATCCTACAGAAAAGCCTCACAGAGACCAAAGACTGGTGTCAAAACAATGGCCTTAAGCTTAACTCCAAAAATGCGTTGTCATCTCCTTTGGTAAAAACTCAGTCCCCACTAATTACCACATCGATGAGAGCCCACTAAACACTGAAGGCATTATAAGAGATCTGGGGATGCAGTTTGACAGCAACCTCTCCTTCGACCACCACTTTGCCACTGTGGTGAGAAAGTCTTTCTATGTGGCATATCTCACTACCAAGGGTTTTGCATCCAGGAAGAAAGAGGTCATCATCTCTCTCTACTCTTCCCTCATTAGACCGATCATCGAGTATAATACCCCATTTGGCATGTACCTCACTAGACACCTGCAACAGCTGGAGAAGCCACAGAAGTACCTCATGAAGAGGATCCGGCATTAAACACATGTCCTACATGGACAGACTCAAAAGAATCCAGCTATTCTCTGTCTCATATCGCCTACTTAGAGGCGATCTTTGCTTGACTTACAAAGCCATGTCTGACCCAGCTCTGTTAGAAGTGCTACATCTAAAGAAATCCCAGTTTCTCTGCACCACGTGCTCCAGAGACCTCAACCTCATTACCACAATCAACAGAACATGTTGGAGGGACAGGTTCCTCACCCAGAGACTGCCCATGCTCTGGAATAATCTTCCCATACATGTCAAGTAGAGCACCTCGCTGTCCCTCTTTAAGAGAAATCTTGATGAATGGATGGGTAATAGAAAGTTCACCCCGGGGATCACTCCAGTGGCTCTACTTGATACAGGCACTGGGAACTAACGTTGGGCGGCACAATGCCAGGGCACGTCTATGGGCTAGGCTTGTAAAGGCTCTAGTGTCATTAGCCTAGTACACACCTATGAACCTATGAATCTACAGGGAAGTGCCCAGGAACATATGGTAATTCCTGTGGGAGTCTGGAAGTTAGGAGGGAAGAAAATGCTAACAGTGTTTTAAAAGGAGGGGAAGCACTAGCATCTTGGATGGAATTTGTGGCGGCTACAGTACATTACCCAATGAGAGTAATACCGACCAGGACGACTTCAATTTTAAACCGTGATTATAAAATATATCTATACCAGCTAGGACAACTCCCAAAATTGGTAGAGTAATATCCACCAGGACGACTTCAATTTTAAACCGTGATTATAAAATATATCTATACCAGCTAGGACAACTCCCAAAATTGGTAGAGTAATATCCACCAGGACGACTTCAATTTTAAACCATGATTATAAAATATATCTATACCAGCTAGGACAACTCCCAAAAATTGGGAGATATGCATCAATGCAGTTTTGTGCTGGATAGGGAAATATTTGACATTAAAAGAGCAATAATGATCCAGACTGAATGTAGGAATATACTGCTGTTGCTGGAGGTTATTGATGCAGAGAAAGAGAAAATAACGAGCTGGGATTTTTATGAGTTGGGCAATGAAAACATTTGCATTCCCTGATACAATAATAGAGTTAATTAGGAGGTTATATGAAGGATCAGAGACAAGAATTATGATGGGAGGGTTCCTCTCTGATAAGCTGTATTTAAACAGAGGAACCAGGCATTGATGCCCTCTTTCACCACTGTTGTTTTCTTTATATTTAGAGACATTGGAAATGAAAATAAAGGACTCAGAAATTCAAGGATTTAATTGCTATTGGAATTAAGAAACGTTGGCCTTATTTGTAGCTGATATTATTTTCCACTTTATACATCCAGAAAAAGACATTTTTGTGTTGTGGAATATTTTCAGACAAATTCAAGTCTTTACTGGATGTAAAATTAACGAAGAAAGTTATTACATACATACATGAATTGCTTCATAAATACCTACATTTATGGGGACACAGTAAAGTAAGATGTTTAGGTATCTGGATCAAAAAGGATTCTGTTATGGCAGCTAAGGATATGTAGAAGCGACTAAAAAAGATAATACAAAAACTGAGAAACTGGAAGCTCTTATTTATGGATATGAATAGTAAGATACAAGCATTGAAATCATTTTTAGTCCCATGGGGAGTTTAAGAAATAAGAAGAGAGTAGCATATTGGATGGAGATAATTAAGAAGAAGAATATCAGCAACCATATAGAATATTATATTCGTAAAGTTGAAGAAAGCATTCTAAGAGCTAAGTCAGTCTGGGAATGGAGAAAGGCTATACGGATGATTGCAAGTAGCTGTATAGAAAACAGACAAATCCAAACTGGAATTTACTGGAAAAAACTGGCAACCATGATACTGGGTGTATATAACTAATGACGGAAGGGTAACACAGTGGGATAACGCCAAGCAGAAGGTTGCACAGCAGGTAGATTGCCTTCCCTATCAGAGATTGATATTAGAATATTTATTTTACATTTGTTAACCGGGATAGTCCATCTGGGTGTGAGCCCATTTTCAGTGGAGACCCAGGGAGAAAAGCTCCACAAAAACAACATTTACATAGGCAGCAAAATAAAGAACAAATAGTCATATTTTGCAATAGCTATAAATATACATTAGCACTATTAGATGTAACATTGAAAATATAGAATAAGAAATAAAAATATATGGATATAAAAACAAAATCAAATTGTTAGATGAACAAGTTAAATTGAAGGTAAGTAAAGAGAAAAGTAAAGGTTAATTAGTCAGGATTAGTTAAACTGGATATGAAAAGGGGAGGGTGTTAGAAGAAGATGTCAGATAAGAAAGAACGTAGGGGGTTAAAGATAGTGGAAAAGGCATATAGGGAAGAAATTACCCTGGGCTGATACAGGAGCAGAATCAGTGGCTATGTAAGTAGTCCTTTATTTTTTTTTTAATTGAGTTATATCAGTGACATGTAATATGTGTTGGGGAATAGAGTTCCAGATTTTGGAGATATAATGGGAAAAGAGGGAATCCCCAGCCCTGTTATTACTTTTGGAGACTTGCAGGAGTGTTTTATGTGTAGATCGGAGGAGACGAGTGTTATTATAGGGCTTGAGTAAGTGTTGTAATGCTGGGATTCTGTCGGGCTGATTTACTAAGTGATGGGTAAAAATGAGTTGAGTATAGGTTAGGTAATGAGGGAGTTCTAACCATTTTAATTGTTGTAGGCAGGAGCAGTGGTGTGGCCTATGAGGGGAGTCAGTGGTGAATTTGGCTATTTTATTATAACAAGATTTGAGTTTGAAAAGTTCAGTTTTGCTAAGTGTAGTAAAGATGGGAGAGGCATAGAACAGAGAAGAAAGAAGATGAGTCCTAATAATATCTAATCTGGATTGATGTGTAAGAAATGATTTGATGCGGTAGAGAGAGCAAAGTTTGATATGAGATTTTTTGATAGATTGAGATAGATGAATATTGAATTTCCATTTGTTATTAATGATTAACTTACCATTGGACTTGGAGTTTTGGTGCTATTTCTGACTGCCTTGCCTCCTGCTTTTGTTTTTCATTTGTTATTAATGATAACACCTAGAAACTTAGTTTGTGAGGTGGTGTTTATGATTATATTGTTGGAGGAAAGTATATGAAAGGAGGTTGTTGGTAGGGATAGTTTAGTGGAGTGAAAAAGCATAAGTTTTGTCTTGTTAGGGTTCAGTATAAGGTTAGCTATGGAAAGCCAAGATTCCACTTGGAGGAAGGATTGTTGTGTGATTTCTTGTAGCAGTGAGAGGGAGGATGCATTACATATGAGAGTAGTATTGTCTGCATATTGAACGACTGATGCTAACAAAGTGGATTTATTTAACTGTTTAGTGAATATATTGAACAAGGGTCCTAATACGGAACCTTGTGGGACACCAATATTAACATGAAGTAGAGATAGCTCTTGTTTCCTCCTAACAGCTTGGTGCCGTTTAGATAGGTAACCATGGAACCAAAGTAGGGTAGAGGGACTGATGTTTATGGTGGCTATCTCTAATAGTAGTTTTTGATGTGAAACTGTATCAAAGGCCTTAGAGAGGTCTAAAAAGATAGTGGAGACAAGACTGTTTTGATTTCTGTGGTGATTTATAGTGCTGATGAAACTGAGAAGAGCAGTTGTAGTGCTATGGTGGGGACGGAAACCATGAGTGTGAGAGAGGACTTTGTTGGATAAAAGGTGATTTAGGAGTTGGGTATAAACGCATCTTTCAAGTATTTTTGAGAGGGGAGAAAGGATGGCAATAGGCCTATATTTAGTGAGTTTACTGAAGTTCCCACCTATATGAAGGGGAGTGATGTAGGAGATTTTCCAGAGGATTGAAGCATAGTTTTCAGTGATACAGCAATTGATAAGAATGGATATAGGGTATACAATGTTCTCTGCAGCAAGTTTGAGAAATTCTGATTGTACCTTATCAGCAGCAAGGCTGGTATGTTTGAGTTTTTTAAGAGATTTACAAATGATATGAGTTGATATAGGGGGTAAGAAGAAGGAATCTGTAAGATGATTATTAATAGTAGGAACCTTAAGCGATATATTTTGGTTATACGTGGAAAGAGAAAGTATTGAATCAATGGCAAAAGAGTTAAACTGCGTTGCTACATTATCTTCTAAGGAGGATGTGGTAGGGGTAGGGGAGTTATTATTACCAGGCTGAAGGAGCTTGCCAATTGTAGTCCAGAATTTTTGGGGGTTGTTATGGTACTTTTGTTGAGCAGTGATGTAATATCTTTTTTGTATCTGCTTTTATTTGAGATTTAGCTCTGTTTCTAAGCTGTTTATATTGAGTTAAGGTATCCTGATTTCTGTGAGTAAGGCAGTGGACCCATGCCTTATCCCTTTTTTTAAAATATCTTTGTTATTTTGAGATATCAACGGTGAGTGATACATTTTTATTCTAGCAGTTCGACAAGGGGATAAACAGTCTAGGATTTGTAGGAAAGTAGTGTTGAACTACATCATCTAATGGCAATGTTTTTAGAGGAGACCAATCTATTTATTTAAGTAACTAGTTGAATTTGTGGGTATTGAAGTTTCTTTTATTATGGATTAGTCGTAAGACTGATTGTCTAGGTGGAGTAAGATAAGCAAAAATATTGGCAGATGGTCACTGATGTTGTTTGGGATGCAACCTGCTTGGAGCAAAGAAGGGGATTTGTTAGTCAGAATCCAATTCAGAATTGAGTGTCTGTTAAATGTTTTATCTATTCTTGTCAAATCTTTTATAAGCTGGTAGAAACCACGTAGATTAATAAAGTTTGGAGAATTATTTGTGTCATAGGTAGACCAATCTATATTAAGGTCTCCCATTATGCTGATTTCCTGATAATAGGTTGAGAAAAGCCCACAGAGGATATCTTCAACTGTAGTAGAATTGTCACCTCAAGGTATATAAATACCTACAATAATTAAACTCTTGTTTTTATTAATGTTTAGTTTAGTGAGAAGAATTTTGGCATTATGAAATGAAGGAAGAATTCTGTTAATAAGTTCTAGTGTTAAAATTTGTTTGAACATTATGGCTACACCACCTTCTCATTTAGTTTTACTGTCAAATCTATAAAGGTTGAAACTGGGGGTAGGATTTCATTGTCAGTAATATGTGGTTTAAGCCAAGTTTCTGTTAAAATGGAAATGTCAGGGGAGTATGCCTCTGGTACGGCATGTAGATCATGAACTTTATTTAGAGCACTTCTTATGTTTATATTGAGGAAGAGAAGAGAGTGTCCTTTGTGATAAGCGGGGATGACAGGGGAGTTAATAGGGAGTATAAAGAAGTTATGTTTTGAGTTTTTTGTGGGTGAGGGTTGGGGTGGATATACTCACTCAATTGTAATGTAGATCATATGCTGAGTATTGCTTTTATGTATTTGTGCAATAGTTTATGCTTTGTTAAGAGAGGCTCAACTTTAGAGATAAGCTTTTAATATTTGTGTGGAGTGAGTAGTGCTGGGAAGACTGGATGCAATATAAAGATTATAAAGGGAGCTTTTGGGATGTACTATAGCGGTTGAAAAATGGAGGGGTTGATGGAGGTTAGTGGGGGTGTGAAAGCATGTAAGATAGTAAAGTAAGATAAGTGTGGAAAGATTAACCATGTTAAGACATAGGATGTTTATAAATGGGTGTTGGGTTAGTAGTGATGTAGGTAACATAATGAGTCTTAAAAAGTAATAATAAGATTAGAGGGGGGATAATGAAAAGAAGTAAGGAAAGTAAAAGTAGGATGAGAGAGTGGGTTGTGAAAGAACAGAGGAGTCTATATTGTATGGGCAAAAGAAAGGAAAAGGTATACTGAGGTAATAAGAGTAATAATGAGTGGGAGAGGTTTAAAATGATTTGTGAATCCTTGCTAAGGAGAGATGAGCATCTAAAGAGAGTGATTGTTTATGTCTGAAAGAGAGGTGTGGTTAGCTAGAGATAAATTTAAGGGTAGTGGGGGTGTTTGGGAAATGGGGGCAGGGTAGGAGAAAGAAGTGAGCCCGAGCACAGAGAAGAGCAAACGGAAAGGATAGAGCCACTGATGACTACACTCAATCAGGAACAGTATGGCCAATGTTATGCTGTAAGTCAGAGGAGGAAAAGCTAACAGTACAGTTGTGTGTGTGTGTGTGTGTGTGTGTGTGTGTGTGTGTGTGTGTGTGTTTTGGCTTTTCCCGTTTAGGGGTCGCCACAGCAGAACTCCGGTCTGCTAATGATTGGCAGTAGATTTTCACGAATGCCGAGGTGCCAGCTCAACGTTCAACCTTCAACGAAGGCACGCCCATTTATGCATGTCTTTTGAACGCCCACCCAACCGCGGGAAGGACATGCAGACTCCACACAGAAGGCACTCCCTGCACTCCAGCCAAGAATCAAATGGGAGAACCTCTTGTTGTGAGTCAAATGTTATGCTATAAGTCAGAGCAGGAAAAGCTAACAGTACAACTAAGTAAGCAAAACCAGAGAAAGCTTATTTTTAAGGAAATCTACGTAGTTGAATATAAAATATAGGAGAAACATGAGCAAAAGTGTAAGGGGAGAAAGGTTATGGAAAGCTGATAACCAAAAAGCAGATGCTGAGAGGGGAAACAAGAAGGGGGGTTCCAGTAATGTGCTCTCTCAGCAATATAACTACTGTATTTAAACAATAAATAGGCTAATATAAAAGTAAAAACATTAACATACACAATAACTGTGTCCTTAGTATTAAGGAAAGACGGCCAAGATGTGTCATTGTGAAATCTCTGCAACTGCCAAAGTTGAAGAAACTGCAGTGCTAATTCAATGGCTTGTACTTTTTAAATGGCAGTGTAGTAGGAGCAGTAAAAATGGCCCAAATATGATCTTTGATTGAAGTAGATTCACAATAACTGTGTCTTTAGTATTAAGGAAAGATGGCTGAGATTTGTCTTTGTGAAATATTTGCAACTGCTGAAGTTGAAACTGCAGCACTGATTCAGTGGCTTGTACTTTTTAAATGGCAGTGTAGTAGTTATAATGAGCAGTAAGAATGGCCCAAATATGTTCTTTGATTGAAGTAGCCTCTAGATGAGCACACTACAGGAGACGCCAATGTATATTTAAATAAATCATTAAAGAGAAAGGGTTAGGGGAGTCCTAAGTGAAAGACCAGCTCTGGTAGAGTTTTTAATAGAATCTAAAAGAAAAGATGCTGTTAAAAAGGGGCTAATTAGTAGGGCACATAAAATATTGCATGATAACTATAATGATCAGAGTAGGTTAAAGAAGGATGGGAAAAGAGACTAGAAAGGCAAGTTATAAAGGAGCAATGGAAGGACATATGTATGGCTCCGGGTCGATATTATATGAGTGAATGATTAGGTGATCGAACACCTAAACATCGACCATGTAATATTGAACTGCAAAATAGCGAACACCACTGGAAAACGTTACTGTCGGCCACAAAAAAAATTAACTTTACAGCCAAACTAAGTTGGGGGCTTTACCCCCCCCCCCTAACTAAATATACCAACTCTGAGATCATTCCACAGTGGAGAAAATGTCAAAATCCAACACTAACTGGCAGACCTTCGTTATCTGGTTTTTTTTTCTGGTAAATCATGGAGGATTACTGTTAGTCAATAATGCCAATTATTATTGATCAGAAAATGCATGTTCATAGGTTCATAGGTTCATAGGTTCATACTAGGCTATCTGCCCTAGGACATTTATAAGCCTAGCCAGAATGTGTTTGGCTTTCGCCACCCATTTTAAATTCATTTTGCTATGCCCTTTTTTGAGGTTAGTATACTGTGCCTCTGTCTAACAGTGACACAGAAGTGATATCCGGGGTAAACCTACGATTTCCCATCCACTCATCAAGATTCCTCTTGAAGAGAGTCAATGAGGGACTCTGCCTAACCTGGACTGGGATTTTATTCCAGAGTGAAGGGAGCCTCTGGTTTATGAATCTATCCCTCCAGCATGACCTATTTATTTCAGTGCTGAGGTTCAAGTCTCTCGAGCGTGTAGCTCGATAGGATGTTCATGCAACACCTGTTGTTATGTTAACTTTTAAAGGACTACTACAGAAAATAAATTAAAAAACAGATTTTTTAAACTTTTCCTTAAATTTAGCACATTGCAAAACAATATGTACCAGTTCAGTGTGGTTACTACTAATGTTATTCTGTTTGTAACCCTGAATGCCCTCCTGGGGGCAGACATCCTGATATGAGTTTGTTTTCTTCTAAAGCTAAACCTTCCTCCTAATGCAGTATGAGAGATCAGCTGATGAGATCATAATGACCATGGCTGGGCTCTCACAGCACAATTCAATTCATTTAGAATGGAAGAACTGAGAAGTACAGCTAATTCTGAAAGGCTTTAGTAAAATAATCCTTTACTGCTGTGCAATGCCCCTTACAAATGTTCTTCCTACTGATGTATCATACATTCTGTGAGAAAAGCTTACACAAGTATCGACTGATGAGATAACACAGTTTAGAATATTCAACTTTAATCTGCTTCAGTTTGTTCTCCAGTTACTCCACTCATGTCTCCATCCTCAGCTAGCAAGAGTGTCACATTTCCCACCTTGGAAGGATTGACTACATTGGCAGCTTTGCATAACAACAATGCACATCAAACAGATTAGCCTGCAGTCTGCCTGCTGTGCCAGCAAGTGTTCCCTCCTCTTTCTCCTTACTGTTGTCATCTGAATAGCACTTTCACAATAAACAATGTCTCAAAAGGATTTTATCAGCCCTTAGTATAAATGTTTCTTAAGTATTGTTGCAACCATGCCTGCAACAGTACCAGATTACAACTGATTTTAGCCTGTTACAGATATAGATACATCTGAAAAATAATACTCTGATAATCAACCAAAGATTAATCTTGTTTTACATAGCAATGCAATCCTCTGCTTTGTCAGCTCTTAGTTAGGCCAATGATGTTGCCTTATACTTTTCAGGACTATTACTTTAGTATGCTAATATTCGTTGATGTTACATTTTTTTTCATTTTGCTTAATACATTCCCTCCTTAACACAATGTAATGCCTAACACTGTCCTGAACAGAATGCATACTTTTTCTAATTCAAAGTTAGTAGTGTTGTCCAGTGCACACTGACGCTAAAAACGTTTCTACTTACTGTTATTCCAAATTTCTCATGTTTCTTTGATAAAGTAGATAAACCTGACTATCTCATATAACATGATTTACATAAGTCACTTTCAATCAATCAATTTGCAGTTGACCAACTAGCAATTTCAGTGTACCCTGTTGTAGTCCTAACTTATTTTTCCCTTTAGGAATACATTTATTTCACTGTGCTCATCAGAGCTTGATGTAACTGTTGCTACTTGCTTCTTGTAACTAAGACATCATAGTCACTTATCAGATGTTATCTATAAGTATAACAGATAGACATACAAACACTAACTGAGTAACACTGTTCCAAAGAGTATACATGAACCATAGTGCTTTGACAGGACATCTACAAAGAAAAAAATGCAGCAATGCTCACTGTGACCCTATGCAGAACTTACTCCCAGGTTGTGACCACACACGCGCGCGTGCGCACACACACACGTACACACTCACACACTCACGTACACACTTACACACTCACACACACACACACACACACACACACACACACACACACACACACACACACACACACACACACACACACACACACACACACACATGCACGCGCGCACACACACATACACACACACACACACACACACACACACACACACACACACACACACACACACACACACACACACACACACACACACACAAAATGTACCAGTGAACTATGCTGCTTTGCCCACTTCTCCACAAAGCGATAATGCAACAGCTACACAAGGACACAGCTGCTGAGGATATCATCTCAGGGCCACTCCACTGACAGCTGATTCTCCCCTAATAAATTAGGTGTCATGTCCTGCTCAGAGCCATTATTATACATTACATCATATATGCTAAACAGAAATACAGACATTCACGCTTACACATGCAAACACACATACATACGCAAACGCTGTTCATGTGAGCCATTGTCATACCTCTCAGCCTCAAAAGTCAGGGTAATTATGTGCTTATAAACCTTTGGAAATAGAAGGAAACACTACTTTTGCATTAAAGCTAACTGTCTGAAGGAAATGAAGTCTGTCAATCATGGCTGTCATTATTAGATGACATCATTCATCACCAAGCCATAAACTATGAATGTTCAACAAAATCATGGCCACTCATAATCCATAAGGCAAACAGCACCACAGTCTCGACCACCACGGCATGAAATAGGTGTATGTCCAACTCTGAATCGCAGTTAGCCATTATATCAACCATAAAAATGCACTCATGCAACCTGTGATCTTCATTCAATTTATGTACCTCTGCAAACATCTGCACCAACTGGAAAAGCCACAGAAATACCTCACAAAGAGAATCCATAGCCTCCAACACCTGCCTATGTGAACAGGCTCAAATCAGTATCACTCTACTCGGTATCATACAGATTGCTCAGAGGTGATCTGTGTCTCGCCTACAAGGCAATCTCAGACCCTGACCTACTAGAGATGTTTCATAACCATACGTCTAACTCCTTGCACATTACCCACTCAAAAGGCCTGAAACTAATATGCAACATCAACAAAACCAGCTGGAGAAACAGGTTTGTCTCCCAGAGGCTGCCCCGTCTCTGGAATAGACTTCCCATACACATCAAACAGAATTCCTCGCTGACCCTCTTCAAGTGCAACCTTGATGAATTGATGGAGAACTACAAATTTGTCCCAGGGGTTCCACCTGTATCCCTCATTGACAGGGGGACAGGTGCTGACTGAGGTTTCCTTTTTGGGGATAAACTCTTGACTTGTGTAAGAGCACCAGGGCCATTAGCCTACTAACCTCCTGTGATCATATGATCAACCTCTCCTCATAATACTTTGACAGCTATGGGAAATCCAGTTGTTGATGACCTCATCTCAGGATTCCCAGCATTTGTTGCAGCAAGTCCACTGGACATGAACCATACACTCACTCAACATGCAGCTGTTTGTCCAGCTTTGCATTACTGTTCACTGATGCACCTTCCAAATCAAATGCTCACACACTCTAACACATATACACTCATACATTTACACACACACACACACACACACACACACACACACACACACACACACACACACACACACACACACACACACACACACACACCATGTGAACATAACCTTGTCATTAAATTACTGTGTTCCTTATTAGTTCTCTTCCTAAGACCCTAAGTACCTGTGAAGCTGGGTTACCATAACCTGCAATGATATATAGGTGTCAATTCATCTGTGTTGTCAAGTTCTCCACTACAACATCCACTATCATATATTGGAACCAGACATACCTGCATGCATATATACTTTTGGCAACATACATATTCACTACTTCGTGAGCAACACACATATTCATCACAAAGCAGTCTTAATACACAGCTTCTAAATCACCATAACACAATCACATCAGTACCACAACCCTAATGACTGCAATGTACTCATGAACGTACACCAAAAACAAACATAGCAAGGGTAGCTATGCTTTTCACAACCAGCTATTAATGTAAATAAGTATCACTACAGTTAGAAGTTCAAGAATCAGAATCATATCAGGTTACAATTGTTTTGAGCAATGAGAAACTGGTGAGTTTACAGCTGTCCATATCCATAACTTATCACATGTGCTAATGCATTGTCTCATGCCACATTTTCTTGGTAATGACTTGTAAGCAATATAGCAACGCCTATAATATAACCCTTATTTTTCCTAGAGTGTAATGCATCATCTACCGCTGTGGTGTCTTTACACTAACATAAGGTTACACTACTTTTCATACAAATAAACCTGACAAGATAGCAAATAATGAATTTACTGCAACATTTTTTCTTCTTCTTCTTCTTCTGCATTTTCTATCCCTGTGGAGCTACAGCTGCTGCCTTTCCATGTATACGGTGAGTCACTTCTCAGTTCCTGGATGGAACTAATGCAGTCTTATTGGTGCAACAGGTAGCAAACTCAAAGTAGATACAGATACAAAAAGCTGTGGGTTATATTCCCACACTAGGTAAATGGATTGCTGATAATGCAGTACAGCAGAAGTGGGGGGTGCTTCACTCCTGAGTGTGTTATCCTTCAGATGAGACATTAAACTGAGCTCCCATCTGCTTGAGTTGGTGGTAGCATAGGTGGATGTAAAATGCCTATTGAAAAGGGCAGGGGATGGGCTACGATGCCCAGGCCTAATTTCATAAATAGTATAATACCACCTTGGGACTACACCAAAAATAGACCTCCAGCCTAGTGTGACTGTCACAGTGAACAAAGGATAAATAAAATAAATTACAATCCCTTCATGTTGTCAGAAAGATCACTGACTATTCCCACTTCAGTATCATACTCATGGCCACAATCCCTATTGATTTCCCCCCAAACCTCGAGTTGCACTCACAATAAGAATGTTATGCTAGACAATGTGTGATATTGTAGCCCTTTGCAGTTTTTTGGCATGGAATGCATACCATGGTATCACCACATTGCATAGTATCTTCAAACAAAGGTCACATGCAGCATGACATCTGTAGATCTTAATGCATAATATAAGAGGTGATTGTCTTCATAGGTTCATAGATTAATACTAGGCTAACTGCCCTTGCAGGGCATTTTAAGCCTAGCTAATTACTCCATGTGAGAATCAAACCCTGCACCTTGTATCTGTAATATAAACACCTTAACCGTTATGCCAACCTACCGTCCTGTCTTCTTTGTTACAGTACTACAAGCTAAATGCAAAAAGAGATCCAGTGTACCTTTACATTTTCTCCAACACTTCAACATTATGCCTTACCAAAAACAATTTACATACCAATCATCTGTTCATTGACATTACTACAATATCAGCTAGCAGTTACACAAAAGTGTGGTTTACATGTTTTGCACAAAATAAAATATCATAATACACTCATCTCTGGAACTGTCTATATAGCATAAGCCTTCCTCATATCCTTCCATATAATCGCAGTCCCATGCAGAGTCATCCTTCTGTAACCTTGTAATAGTACACCTGTCCTGAGACACCTTGATCCACTTCATCTCTATAACCCTTAGACAACAAAGATCTCCACACAGTAGCTCTCTGTAACATCACACAGCTATCACACAGAGAGCATGCATTCACTACCACTGCATCATCATTACAGTTAACTTCTGATTTATCTCTTCCTGTTAGCCTTTTGCCATTAAAACTCTTTCACCATGCACCACTTTACTTCAGGAACCTCAGTTTCAGCTAACGATACACTTCTTGACCATACCAGATTATGTGTAGGTAAAAGTGCATCATCATAAAGTCACCTTTTTTGAAACAGTTGTTAAGCCACAGGCATGATAAGGCAATGTCAATTTTATCCTCAAAAATTATGTTAAAAGCACCAGCAGTCACTCGAAACAAAAATCTTGCATGGAGCTCAGGACTGAACCAAGAAGGTCGGCCATCTTGACCTCCTAGCACCGGCGACCCGGAAAATCAGTGCAGGGCTCGCGTCCACATCTGATGAAGCAAACCAAACAAAAATGTATAGGCTGAGATTTTAGAAATGTTAATGTGTGTTGGGATATCTATGTGCTGTGGTTTCGTGCAATAAATCGTGTTTTTAAAAGGGCTTGTTTTCTGCTTCTTTGGCCACCTTTGACTTTTGTTTCCAATGTCAATTTTATGTTTCTCTGATAGACACTGTTACAGCATGTCAGTATGAGTTTCAGTCTCCTTGCATGCTGCCATCAAAGTCATCCTCTGTTTTCTTCTGAAATAATGACTCTCAGGTTCTGTGAGTCACTATGCCTCTGCTTCACAATGCCCACTACAAGTTTTCATTGTCAGCAGATTGTTACATGCAATTACCCTACACTTTGCAGCTCAGCATTCTTCATATGGACACATGTTGTCGTAACATCTCTGCATTACCACCCATATGCCATGGTGGACATGTCAATACATAAGTTACATTACACCCCTACATCAAGGAGAGCTATGGCTGTACAATAAAATGTCTGGAAACCCAACAAGATGTTAATGCAACCAAAGTAATCCACGTGTCACCTACAGGTTTACTTCTGAAGCCAACTGAGATTGATCTTCATCAGACAATTCATTCATCACCTGCTTGCAAGTACAAAAATCAATTACCACCATCTATCTTTCATCTTATGTTCCCAACCAATACCAAATTCTCAGTAACACTCACTCATAATCTGAATCTCAACATAAGTACTTCACTTTTATCTTCTACACTCATTCTGACTGCTTGTACTTCAGATGTGTATCATACTATAGTAGCATATCCTCTCATAATCTGCTGTATTCTGTCATACTTCATCAGCCCATATTCAAATTTGGCTAACACTTGCCGATTATTGCCTTTTAATCTGTGTCTGATGCAATAAAGCACAATTTGGTCAGAGCTTAACCACACTACTATTAGCTCTCTAAATCTTGTCATACAAACAAAATCTGTCTGAAAAATAGCTCAGTCTCTTTGGCTGTAACATAAGAAACCATGATAAATATCTTAAGATAACTTCTTGTTTCTCTGGTCTGTCACATGGTATGTCCAGATTCGGCAAGTGAAGAGTTCCCCTTTACATTTAAATCACATCTATGATCAAGTCAAACACGTAATCATATTTTCAATCTTCAAAAATTGGCTTGGCCACCCAGTCTTGTTTTGCCTCAGGGTATACAATGTGATAACGCATATCACCCTTGGCAGCAGAGTTACTCTTGGGGCATCACACTGCTGTTTGCTGATGATTCATATTTGCATTATGATCCAGAATAGCATGCACAGTCCTTATTTTCATCCCATTGTATGAAAAATGTTCAAACTTGGGACAATATTTACAAAGTAGTGCATGAAAGACTTCCAAACTGCTGGTGTGGCAGAACTGAGTTAGGTGTTGAAGATCCTTTGCCAGTGTTTGCTTCATGATAACTTTTGCCAGCACTATATGGGCTGCATCACCTTCCTGCAACCACTGCTTCTGCTCTCTGTCTTCCATAGGGGTGTCATGTTCACAGGCATGGAACGTCTTGCCCCAGTCCCGTTGGTGCTTATCAGTAATGTGATACAATAGGGAATACCATTTCTCCAACAGCAGCTCTGCATCTCCATCTCATGTTTCCAAACACCACCATAAGATGTGTCATGTTTGAAATCCTATGACACCATGGCGTGAGCTGTTCCATTTCTTTTTTTCTGGCCATTTCAATAATATTTTTAGTAATACCTTTAGACACATACCACAAATCAAACCGATGGCCAGTTTCTGGGAACTCCGTTCACATTGCTTTGGCAATCCCACAATGCCAGTCTGTGGCTACAACACTGATGTTGACATCCTCAAATTCCACATGCAGTTCAGGAATGCTCTCTTTCCCAAACCTACAAATGAAATACCATCACCAATCTGCTCCAAAGAAAAATCCAACAGATACCCTGAGTGCATGTCGATCACAGTATAGCAGCAGTATTTAGCGGAATACCCAGGACTGTCACAGCAACCATCACCAGCCAATCTAATGGCTTTTCCATAAATATCCTGTAGAAGATCTTGCTGATGTTGCTTCCAAGTGTTCTGAACTACGGGATAGAGGTTGTCATTCTGTACTTCATAGAAGGTAGTCTGCCTGATGAATTCCAGTCCCACACAAGCAGAGAACCTTGCTATATGTGCATTCATACTTCCACTGAGCAGCAGCTACACTGAGTAGATTTCCTGCTGCCATTCACCCGAGTGCCTGGCTTTGCCAGTTTACAATCTCATGTCCATTCAAACACAATACTCTGTTGGCAAATATCGATCCACATAACGTTTATGATAATCCTTACATGCTAGGGCTTTGTAATGTGAACACATCAATTTCAGCAATAGCTCATGCAGGCAGTCCTCAAAGACAATGAATTTTCATTGTAACACCATGTGCTGCTTAGTCATTTCATGTTCCAAGGTGTCATCAAATTCTGATGTTGATATAGTGACAGATGGTTCACACCATTCAGGGCCATCTTCTGTGCTTTCTTTACTATACTTTGACATTGGAATATCTTCACTTCTAACTCCGCTATTGGCTATTACTGATGACATACTATCCAATGGCTCCATCCAGTCTAGATCATCAATGGCGATTGCATTGGTATTCCCTTAGACTGAAAAGTCTTCATTCATTACACCACTGTTGGATGAAAGTAGATTAACTTTGAAAGGAATTCTACAAGCAAGTATGTGTGAAGGTCTACTTCTACAAACCGTGTTGACAAGTCCACTTGAGTTACTTGGTTCCTGTTTGTTTTGACATGGTGGTTTCCAAGGTCATCAGGTGATGAAGCACAGCCCAGTTCATTCATTTTGACACGTGCATGCAGTGATGAAGCACAGCCCAGTTCATTCATTTTGACACGTGCATGCAGTGATGAAGCACAGCCGAGTTCATTCATTTTGACACATGCATGCAGTGATGAAGCACAGCCCGGTTCATTCATTTTGACATGGGCACATGGTGATGAAGCACAGCCCAGTGCATTCATTTTGACATGAGCACATGGTGACGAAGCACAGCCCAGTTCATTCATTTTGACACGGGCACATGGTGATGAAGCACAGCCCAATTCATTCATTTTGACACGGGCACATGGTGACAAAGCACAGCGCAGTTCCTTCATTTTTACACAGGTACATGGTGATGAAGCACAGCCCAGTTGATTCATTTTGACACGTGCATGCAGTGACGAAGCACAGCCCAGTCCCTTCATTTTGACACGGGCACATGGTGACGAAACACAGCCTAGTTGATTCATTTTGACACGGGCACATGGTGACAAAGCACAGCCCAGTTGATTCATTTTGACACGGGCACATGGTGATGAAGCACAGCCCAGTTGATTCATTTTGACACGGGTACATGGTGACGATGCACAGCCCAGTTGATTCATTTTGACACGGGTACATGGTGACGATGCACAGCCCAGTTGATTCATTTTGACACGGGTACATGGTGACGATGCACAGCCCAGTTGATTCATTTTGACACGGGTACATGGTGACGAAGCACAGCCCAGTTGATTCATTTTGACATGGGCACATGGTGATGAAGCACAGCCCAGTTCATTCATTTTGACACGGGCACAAGGTGACGAAGCACTGCCCAGTTGATTCATTTTGACTTGGGCACATGGTGATGAAGCACAGCCCAGTTCATTCATTTTGACTTGGGCACATGGTGATGAAGCACAGCCCAGTTGATTCATTTTGACATGGGCACATGATGACGAAGCACAGCCCAGTTGATTCATTTTGACACGGGCACATGGTGATGAAGCACAGCCCAGTTGATTCATTTTGACACATGCACATGATGACAAAGCACAGCAGTAGCATTGCAGTGTTAAACTCGTTAGTATACAACACTGGCTAGAACACCACTTTTTCTCTCCATTACTTGTGTCTTATCATACTTCTTCCTTGGTACCACGCTTTGGTGGGCACTGTCCTTCCTTGTACACAGGTTCAGAAATGTACAGCACAATGGAACTGTACTTCCCTTGACTTGCCATTCTCAGGGTAAGTATGCAATGGGTTACTGCAAAAATATAACACTATAATTGTACAATAGCAAACAACGGCAACCAAATCATATCCTGCATTCATCAATGACTGCATTCAGTCATACCAGTTCTGCTAACTGCAACAATTTCATGTTTTTATACTTCCATTGAAGCAAAACCACAATAATGTTAAATATACAAATCATGGTGACCTTACTCAAGCTTACAGTACACCATCTTAACTCAGTTTACTCATGTCTAAACTGCTTTTCAATCCCATTATACGGTGTTGACTCATAACTCTAAACTTCCTCACTGTATAGCAGTAACTCAATACTTCCTTTTCCCAAACATCCAGAAAATACCATACTTATTTCCAGTAGGCAATACATCCCACTGTAATCCGGTATGCTGTTCCGAATGTTTCAGTAACATAACATTTTCTAGTTCCTATGGCATTAAGGATATGTCATGTGGTATGTTGATAATTCAACTTTCTGTAGCACTACCGTTTTCTACTGTTTCTTTCCTTATGAACAAGGGCTGTGCAATCATCTAATCTGTGTATCTTATATGTGTTCAAATGTACTGCCCATTTGTAATGATCTTTGTCATATAACATCTACTGACCACTTCATGCTAATTTGTGGCAGCTGTTCTTTTTGGGCCTACACCTGAACCCTGGTTTGCAACTGACTTGGATCACCCAGTAAGAAATGCCAGTTAATTAATCAATAATTAAAATAGCTCTGTCTGATGTCATACCAGTCACAACGTGTACTGACAGACATCTCTTCTGCCCTGTCTAATCAGCTGGTGTGGCAATCACATTTTCAAAGTACTGGTATATATCTTGTTTGACATTGTGTTTGATGTACTAAGCTTACCTTGATGTAGACATGGATGAACTCCAGCTGTTCTTACCATGAAACTATTCTGATCTTTACAGAATTTTCAGCTTTTTGACTCATTTAATTTGTGCTATTTACGCAAATCACTGTGAATTTATGTCACTAATTAATGAAATACATTTGATTTTCAGAATTCATATCCCAAAAACATGGATGCTAAGACAAATCATATTAGTCAACTTTCTGAGTTTATAAAAGCAATATTTACTATCTGTACATATTAATGGGCCTTTGTGCCTACATTATGTTATGTTTTGTCCAGATTTCATACACTAAGATGTTGATACGTATGCTACTGTTACATATGATTTGATAACAATGTGAGTGTGTACATATACTAGATATGAATCAATAATCTATTATTTCTGGCAGTTGGTGCAGAAGGTTAAGGTTGCAATTTATGGTTCCTGGGGTACAGGGTTTGACTCCCTCAGCCCTCAATTGCTTGCTGCGTGATGGAGTCAGTCACTTAACCAGGCAATGATTAGGGCAACTGGGATTTTGGCTTATGCTTGTAAATGGTCCCCTGGACTACATACCTAGTAGCTACCTACGAACTGTATACAGACCTGTGGAAGAAATGCACAGGTCAGGGTCAACAGTACGAAGCAGAACTGAGATGGGAATTATCCTTCCCTAAATGCTCGAAACATGTAGACGTTTGCTGAACTCCGCAAGTAGAGCACCCTGCTGTGTTTAGTAAAATGAAATAAAAAAGCAAAGCCATTTCCATTCCGATAAACCTGAGGAAATGTTAGTTACACCCTGCTAATCATCACGTTCAATTTACATGCCACTAAACAGTCCCCTTTTTTCAGGGACGTCCCTGATTTTGACTCAGATTTTAGCTCTGTCCCTCTTAATCCCTCCTAAAACTGGTGACTTTTGGAGAAAAGATGGTAAATTACATTGAACATACAATGAGAGTAATTAGAGTTATAGACTTCTTTTACTTCAGAAAATGTATATCAGTTCACATTCTGTTATTCGGTCAACATCTGAGGTCAATAGTATTAATATTTTAAAAGCATCCCTGATTCTATTGATATTTGTCCCTGATTAGTTGAGAGCTATGTGTTCAAAACGCAGGAGAGACACATTGGAAAATAAGTCTAGCATTAAACAAAGGACAATATGGGACCACTATGTGTCTACTGAGTTAAGACAAGAATGTATGCATATTCATGATTACCAGCAGAAAGCTGAAAGTGTGAAACCTGATGATTATTAATGACTCTCTTTTCCTACACGAAGGGAGTATCAGGGCAGGAGATGTCAGTCTTAGATGCTGAAAAGATTTTTCAGACATCTGGACTCCAAGGGAAATAACCAAAGCAGAATCAGATGCAGTTATGACAATATGTAACAAGCGGCCGTTATGCAAGGCCGAGATGGGAGAGGTACCTGTATCTGAAACACAACATCGAAGCAGTGTGATACACTGGTTTGCTAAATCATAAGTGCACTGTTTACTCTGATGAGCAGTCTACCAAAGTCTTCCATCCAGTGTACAGCAAAAGAATGGATTGAAACTGTTTATCATGCCATCATACTGTAATACTACCAATGGTCTTAGTAACAAACCTGGTGACATTATACTTTGAAATTTGATGTATTAAATCCGTTTTTTTCATGTTAAAACAGAATATGTATTGAAAACTTTATAAAACTGTTTTCAAAGCAGTTTGCAAGCAGTTTCTGAAAGAAACAACTCCATACAATGTGTCTCAGATAAAAGTTTAGATTTTGAGGACAACATATTCACCATTGTAGTGGTATCCAATAACAGAGCCATTGCTGGGTCCTCTGCTGCCCAGCACTGTTGCCCAATCTGGCAAACCCCTATCACTAAGTAGCCCCAAAGACAGAAAGGTCCCTTCCTGAGCTGGTACTCCTCACTTCACAACAAGGGAGCAATAGGTCATCTGCATACTTGAAGTCTAAGTGAGGAGTAAAACAACACACAAAGTACTACAGCAACTGCTTCAATGCGGACCACAGAATCAACACTGGACATGCTATTGCAGAAATTAATTCCATTCTCATCTACTTATTACACTCCTTAACACTGAGCTCCTGGGCAGCTGGACCCTTTGTCCTACCCTAGCTATGTGTTTACAAAATTAATCATAATCAGACAACAACACACTAAATTGCCTTGTGCAGATTGTATGATTCTGGTCCAATGAGCATTAGTTATGTACTAGTGCCAAAATACCATTGTTCTGCCTGGGATAGTGCTAAACAGTGAAGACTTCAAATCATGAAAATGAGACTCGGTGCAAAATTTAGTGGACCATACTGTTAGTCATCACGCCACCTGTGGACAGCAGCAAGCATATAGAATGCCAGGTTTTATGCAGATTAGCATTGCAAACACCATGCATTATAGCCAATACACTGGTACTGCTAGGAGGTTATACAAGGTATGCATATCAACATTCCAACAAAGTTTATTACACAGCTATAACAGGATAGCTACATTTGCATCTATTCTTCCATCCTGAACACATCACTGTGTTGCCGTTAAATGATCACATTGAATTGAGCTTCCACAGGATCTCTTCTACACATCGATCAATATTTCACACAACCTAAATTATAAACCCAAAAACTGTCCTCCTGTGAACAACATTCTACAGCACTACCCAATTACAAATGAACTACGTTCAGGAAATAAATAATTGTGTATGCTTTTAAGCATTTCCATTCCACTTTTATGTGGCCAACATCCTACATTTGGCATGCATGCCATTTGTTGCTTTTCTATTATTCTTGTTTTGCATTTTCTGCACAATTTCATATAGTTGCATACTTGACCTGCATCAATTTTATTACAAGCTGAGATAAGTACAAACTTGCAGTGTTATATGATGGTACTACATTTTATATTTTTTCTGTTTTATTGTTTCATTGAATATTGTGTTAAAAATAATACTGCATTTATCTGCTTATTTATTTGTTCACCGAAAATTATGAGCTCTCTCTGTGTCTGCAGTTAGTGGGTTTATTCTTCTCACTTCATTGATATTCGGTGTAGAAGTCTTAGCCTAGAGGGTTTCTCTGTGCCTTAAAGTCTTAGTCCCTTATCTCTGAAATTATATCTGCTGAATAGTTGCATATTTGAGCTGCATCAACTTTATTACAAGCTCAGATAAGTACAAACTTGCAGTGTTATAAGATAGTACTGCATTTTATATTTTTTTCTGTTTTATTGTTTCATTGAATATTGTGTTAAAAATATTGCTGCATTTATCTACTTATTTATTTGTTCACTAAAAATTGCGAGCTCTCTCTGTGTCTGCAGTTAGTTTTCCCCTCCCTGTTCTTGTTGTGGTATGAATCTTGGTGGCTTTGGAATTGACCAACCCTCCTGTAAATTTGTGTTTGAACACTCCTCCTGGGCCCATGTCATTTGCTCACTCAACCGAGTACAGTGAGGTCATATTTTGATTTCAGACACTCCTACCATTCCCATCTGTTCAGCCCTATCCCAGCTCTATCCTAGTCTAATCTCATTAACTCATCCTGCCTAATACAGAGAGAACATCTGAGTAGGCATACCCACTTAGGCCCTGAACTTGTCTGATTGAAGACTTCTGAAACAGGGCTCAGTTCTGAGTTTTTTTACTGGTTAATTGGGTAATCTGTTTAAATCGGTTTGCTTGTTTTCTATTGTTATATAAAAAAAACTAATTTGCACTTTATCTGCTTTTATTGTATTTGTGTTTCTTCCTACTTTATTACCATATTTTGCTTTTGCTTCTTCTTAAAAGTACTCAATTGTGTTTATTCTGCTGCATTTATTACTGCTTGGTAGTAGCCTGATTAAATTGTAACTGTTATTCTACGTCTTTTGGTTAAAGCACTTGGGCTTCAGACCAGTTGTTTTACATTAAGAAGGTTTGTGGTCTGCACTGTTGTGGCAGGACAGGTAGTTTTTCTGATATTGGTGCACCTTGTCTGCTGTAGCACAGACTAGATTCAGTCCTGCTGAATCTAGCTTTGTTTGTATAACTTGAGCACTGATCCAGGCCATCTTTTTTGGAGAAAGTTCCCCTGCACCCTAGTGGCAGGAGTGTGCAGTTAGAACTTGTCTGATTGAAGACTGCTGGAACAGGACTCAGTTTTAATTTTTTACTGGTTAATTGGGTAATTTGTTTAAATCAGTTTGCTTGTTTCCTATTGTTATATAAAAAATTGCACTTTATTCATCTGCTTTTACTGTAATTGTGTTTCTTCCCACTTTATTAACTTATTTTGCTCATGCTTCTTCTTAAAAGTACTCAGTTGTATTATTCTGCTGCATTTATTACTGCTTGGTAGTAGTCTGATTAAACTGTAACTATTATTCTAAGCCTTTTGGTTTAAGCACATGTACTTCAGACCAGTTGAATTACATTAAGGCTTGTGGACTGCACCGTTGTGGCAGGACAGGTAGCTTACATCCTTCTAAGTTGGGAATTGCTGATTGAAGGCTCAGTGTCTGTTATTCTAAAAGCGCATTAGTTCTGGTTTAAGCACTTGGGCTTCAGGCCAGTTATTTTACATTAAGAAGGTTTGTAGTCTGCACTCTTGTAGGAGGTGAGGCTAGATCCTACCCTTCTGAGCTGGGAATTTCGGTTAAAGGCTTATTGCGCCTGCTTATTTGAACTGTTTCTTTCTGACATTTGTGCGCCTTGTTTGCTGTAGCCCAGAAGTTAGTAGTTTATTGGCCATTTTGGGCTAATTTCTATCTCTTTCATTTCCCTGCTATAAAAACGCATTTGCACATTTTGTTTGTGCTTGTATACAGCTCAGCAAGCTCCTGCCAGGTGTCTTGCAGAGTTCTCCAGCAGCAGAGAGACAAAAGAAAGAAGTTGGAGTGATAAGTATCATTTTTCTGCATTTTCTTGCTGTCTTTAACTAATTCCACCTAAAACACCAATCTTTTAGCACTTCTGTGATTTAAAAAGCGTGTTTCTGCTACATATTGTACGTATTTGCTGCCTGCACTTGAACTGAGTCATTTTTGTGTTTAAATAATCTGTTTAACTGTTGTAGGCTACACACTAAAGTGCGATAGCCATTTCTGTGCATTTAAAGTGCTTTTTTTTTTTTATTGTGTCTGCTTTATTATCTGGAAAAAAAAAAAAAAAAAAATATATATATATATATATATATATATATACTTGTTTCCCGCTTTTCTGAACTAGTATAGTCCAGTTTTCAGGTTATTGCTGAATTCAGGGCTTTGTTACAAGTTTCTGTGTTGCCCATACCTTACTTGTATAGAAGGAAGTTTCTCTGTACACCTGTGAGAGAGGGGAGCTTTGAGCAGCCTATCTGTCCCTGGATGAGTGGTTTCAGCCCAGACGTTGGTAGTTTATTGGCCATTTTGGGCTAATTTCTATCTCTTTTGTTCCCCTGCTATAAAAGCCACATGTGCACAGTTTTGTACACCTGTCAGCGCCAGTTAGCTAGGGTTAAACTATTCCCAGCTCCACAAAGTCTACTCTTCAATTTTTCCCTTGGAACTAGACAAACATTCAACTTAAGCACTCAAACCATTCATTTCCCAGGGCAGCACTTGCTCAAAACTCATAGCAAGCACTAATTAACCCTAGCACTAGACCCCCCTGTACTATCCAGAAGGACAAGGCTCTCTATTCGTCCCTACCAGCCAATCAGTAAAACAGCTCACTTTACCTATTCAGGCATGTCCAAAGGGCAGTTTCAGGTGTACTCTGCAGTCCAACTGGTGAATCTGGGCATTTTGAGGCAATGTTACAACTGCCTCATGTACACAGACAACCCTCTCTTCCTACCACCAAACACTAATATATGCGAGAGATGCAATTATACAGCCAAACTGGAGGCAAAGCTCTCTCAACCCAAGACTGGAACTGACAGTCAAGAGGAGAAGGGAAATACTTGCAACACACCATCAGTCTCAAATAGACCTACTAAACCAACACCGGCAAATAACACACATAAATACACGAAAACATACTCGGAGGCTCTAAATAAAAATCTGCAAAACAACAGAGACCTGCAAAGCAGACATCCAAGCAACCTCCACACCCCATCGCAAACCACGAAAAACATACTTCACATAATCAGTGTGCCACACAATCACAGCCCTTAAGGCAAAATAACATACCCAGCACACTAGTAATATGGGACTCCATAGTCAGGCGCACTGATGTCCCACTAACTAAGCTGGACAAGGAGAAGGTTATAGTTAGCTGTCTGTCAGGCGGCAGGATCCACCACATAACACAAGCACTCAGCTCACTCCAGTACAAGTACAAATATGACTCTGTCATTGTCCATGTTGGTGTGAATGACCTGAGATGTACCTCCCTGGACTACATGAAAAGATACATGGAAGAGCTCTCTAATCGTGTAGCCCAAGCTGGTATGACCCTGACCCTAGCATCCTGCCCTCACCAATAATGATGCCACAGTATAAAGAAAAAATTATCAATTTCAACAATTGAATAAGTTTCTGGTGTCATTCAAAGGGGATCCAGTATCTGTTCGCCTGGGATGACATGCTCAACAAGCCACATTGTTTCACAAGAGATGGCTTGCACCTGTCACCCTTAGGCTTTTGAATGCTGGCCAAGGATTTTGCCACCCCTATAGTGCCTTTTTTAAGCAAGGCTCAAAAGACAAACCCACCACCATAAATAGCACAAGTAACCAAAAACTAAGGGTAATGCTACTCAACTCCAGAAGTCTAAACCTCAAAATGCATGCACTCAAGGCACTCCTCAGTATGGAGAACATCGATATCTGTGCAGTAACAGAAACCTGGTTTAAGGCTCCAGAGATCACCCCAGCACTACCAGGCTATAACTCATACCATACTTTTCGGCCACATAACCCGGACCGAAACACAAATGGCGGGGGTGTATCCATATTCATCAAGGATACACACACCTCCAGGTTAATGGCACAGCACAATGCCGCAGAGATCATCCATGTGCAACTAACAATGGGCAAAACTTCAATTCATATTGTAGCTTGCTACAAATCACCCACCGTGACCCAGGATCCCTATTCCACATTTCTGAAGACAATGGAAAATATGAAGGTCCTACTAAATGCCCTAATATTGGGTGATTTCAATTACCCAAACATTGACTGGGAGAACTACTCAAGTACTAACTCCCTTGCCCAACGCTTCCTGGAATTTATAAACTCAAATGCCCTGGATCAACTGGTCAACACCCCCACCAGAGGTGACAACATATTAGACCTGGTCATCACCAACATGGGAGACCAGTGTTCTACACCGAAGGACAACCCCTCGCTGGTTAGATCAGACCATAGACTAATCACTCTGGATATCCACATTCTGCCCCCACCGCCAATCAAGGAAACCACCGTGAAAGACTTTTTAAAAGCAATCTTCACGTTACTTAAGACCGAAGTGGAAAGGTTCACAGCCCCCATGCTAAAGGACAATGCTGTCCAAGCTGCTGAATCCCTTACAAAGGCACTCTATGAGCACCTGCAAGAATACATGGATCATGCTATCCCAAGCAAAACCAAGACTCACTCCTCCAAGAAAAGCAAACCAGTCTGGTGGACCCCTGCCATAAACAAGCTATACAATAGAAGGAGGAAACTACTACAGAAAAGAGTAAAATCCCAAGAAGGAAAGACATCCCTTGTCAGTATCAGCAAGAAACCATGATCCCTCATAAAATCATCCAAGGCTATCTTCGAAAGAAAAATTGCCAAGGACTCCAAAGATAACCACAAAGCGTTCTTTAGCTATGTCAAGAACCTAAGTGGAAACTCTCAGATCTGCTCTGAGTTAGTGCAGAATGGCACAAAATACACTGAACTGACTGATATTGCCAATATTCTGGCAGACAGGTTTAGTGCAAACTTCACCCTCCTCTCACTCCCTAAAGGGCCCATAACCATACCAGAAGAATGTAGAGCCCTGGCAATCACTGACACACAGGTTAAAACAGCCCTATCCAAAGCCAAAAACACAGCATCAATGGGACCGGACTGGGTCCCAGGCTGTGTCTTACATGAACTCCAAAATGAACTAACCCCTCACTTAAACACACTGTTCAAACTCAGCCTCTCTACAGGCTATGTACCCATAGAGTGGTGCACAGCAACAGTTATCCTGCTCCACAAAGGTGAAGCCACAACAGACCCCGGGAACTATCGCCATATAAGCCTGACTAGCCTGGTCTGCAAAGTTATGGAGCACATCATCATGGAACTCATTAACAGAGACATTGGGAACCTCCAAACATTGGACCCTACCCAGTTTGGCTTTGTTAAGTGCAGATCCTGCCTCCTAAACCTGGTGGACTTCTTTGAGACAGTTACCAAGGCTTTAGACAAGGGAAAGAAGGTCCACACAACCTACCTAGACCTCGCAAAGGCTTTCGACACCATTCTCCATACTGGTATTATAGACAAGCTCATCAGCCTGAACATAAACCCCTATGTCACTAGATGGGTTGCCAATTGACTCATGGATAGAACCCACACGGTGAGAGTTGCAGGCTCTAGGTCCGACTCTAAACCAGTTACAAGTGGCATCCCCCAGGGCTCAGTCCTGGGACCCCTCCTGTTTGGTATATACTTCTCAGAGGTACAGGCAAGCACAGGAGGACTATGGCTAACCAAGTTCGTAGACAACTGCAAACTGGGGGCCATAACTTACTCTCCAGCTGATACAGACATCCTCCAGAAGGGTCTCACTGAGACGGACACCTGGTGTCAAAATCATGGCCTCAAGCTAAATGCCAAAAAGTGCATAGTCATCCCCTTTGCAAAAAGCATAGTACCCACAAACTACCACATACGTGGTAGTCCCCTAAATACAGAAAATGTAATAAGGGATCTGCGGACCCAAGTAGATAGTAATCTCTCCTTTGATAATCATATTGCCAAAGTGGTTAGAAAATCTTTCTATCTGGCCCACCTAATCACAAAAGGTTTCGCATCTAGAACAAAAGAGGTTATTGTGCCTTTCTACTCATCACTCATCAGACCCATCATACAGTACAATGCCCATTTGGGATTACCTTACAAGACACCAAGACACCTGCAATAGCTGGAAAGACCACAGAAGTACCTCACCAAGAGGATTACTGGCCTCAAACAGATGCCCTATGCAGTCCGACTGAAGAAACTCCAGCTGTACTTGGTTACATACCGCTTACTCAGAGGTGATCTCTGCCTGACATACAAGGCCATGTCCAACCCAGAATTGATGGACATGCTCCACCTAAAAAAAAAACAAATCCCCAAGAGCCACTCACTCTAGGGATTTAAACCTCACCACAATGATAAATAGGACTTGCTGGAGGGAGAGATTCTTGTCCCAGAAACTCTCCATGCTTTGGAACAGGATTCCAATCTACATTAGGCAGAGCCCCTCACTAACACTCTTCAACAGAAACCTTGACGAGTGGATGGGAAACAGAAAATTTACCCCGGGGACCACTGCAGTGGCTCTGCTGGATAGAGGCACAGGGAACTAATGGCTCTGTTGGACAGAGGCACAGGGAACTAATCTAAGGGGGCAGTGAAAGCCAACGCATTCTGGCTAGGCTTACAGATACCATTGGGCAGATAGCCTAGTACTTATCTATAAACCTATGAACCTATGAACCAAATATTTGTATGTTAAATGTAATCATATGCTATAATTCTAATATTCTTGTTGCAATATCTAAGCATAAAATAATTTTCCGTGGGCTTCCACTGAAAAACAGGTTTGGCCCATGTGGATTATCCCAGTCAACAAAAGGAAATATATATATATATATATATATATATATATATATATATATATATATATATATATATATATCTATACACATATATATATATATATATATATATATATATATATATATATATATATACACATATATATATATATATATATATATATATATATATATATATATATATATATATATATATATATACACACACATACATACATACATACACAGACTTGGGCTTATGTTTTTGGTCCAACCGGCTGATCTTTTCTTGGACAATTTATGGTGTCCCTGTGTTGACACTGCTAGTTTTCATGCACTAAACCAATAAGATAACTGATCCCAAAGAGGGCTGTATTTCACCATTACTAGTCACATACAGACAATTGTGCACAGAAGACTACTTGAGACTAAAGATGAACATCTCCCTACCATATAATAGTGATGTTTGCCTCATATCCAGACATGCAAGATATTTTCTGTGTGTATCATATCATTGTTTGCCGATATAACATTTCTGTACAAGAAGAGGATTGAATGTCAGCAGGACTAAGACAGAATATATGTGTGTGAATGAGAGGGAGGATAGAGGAATGGTGAAGATGGAAGGAGTAGAGGTGGTGAAGGTGGATGAGTTTAAATACTTCATTGTTCATAGTTTCATAGTTTGGTACTAAGCTAATTGCCCCTGTGAGCCATTTTAAGCCTAGCCAGTTATCTCTTGTGAGACTCAAACCCTGCACCTTTGTGTTTGTAAGGCAAACACCTTAGCCATTAAGCCACCCTCCCAACCCTTGGGATCAATAGTTCAGAGTAATGGTGAGTGTGGAAGAGAGGTGAAGAAGAGAGTACAGACAGGATGGAATGGGTGGAGAAGAGTGTCAGGAGTGATTTGTGACAGACGAGTACCAGCAAGAATGAAAGGGAAGGTCTACAAGAGGGTAGTGAGACCAGCTATGTTATATGGGTTGGAGACAGTGGCACCGACAAAAAGGCAGGAGTTAGAGCTGGATGTGGCAGAGTTAAAGATGTTAAGATTTGCACTGGGTGTGACGAGGGTGGACAGGATTAGGAATAAGTATATTAGAGGGTCAGCCCAGGTTAGAAGGTTTGGAGACAAAGCCAGAGAGTCAGGATTACATTGGTTTGGACATTTGCTGAAGAGGGATGCTGAGTATATTGGGAAAAAGATGCTAAGGATAAAGCTACCAGGTAAGAGGAAAAGAGGAAGGCCTAAGATAAGGTTTATCGATGTGGTGAGAGAGGACATGCAGGTGGTTGGTGTGACAGAGCAAGATGCAGAGGACAGGAAGAAATGGAAACAGGTGATCCGCTGTGGCAACCCCTTATGGGAACAGCTGAAAGAAGATGATGACTCTTTTTTTAAAGTGAAATGTACTGCAAAATGTTGCAAGTTATTGAAAGTCATTTTAGGTATGGTATACACTTCTTTCCTTTTGTGTGACTAATTCCCCACTGCATTGTTATGCCTTCTATTAATTTCAAATAGTCCTCAAAATTTTCATGACACTGATGTTTCATTGCAATTTTATTGCATATCTTTACCTATTTTGACTGTCTATTTCTTTTGACGTTGTGTTCCAGGTCACGACTGAAAAGTGTGCAACACTTCATTTACGCGATAACCAAAAGTTTAGCAAGTCAAAACAAAAGCTGCTATGCCCCACTGGCTGATCCTGTATGTATAGCTACACACAGAACTTACAGTGTAATAGCATCAGTTTATTATCATAATAATTATGTAACTCTTGTTGTCAGTCCTACACACCTATAGGTATAGCTTGACAGCACAACAAAATAGGAGAGATGATATGCCAGCTTGATGTAGCCGGATGCGCATCAGTTTTCAGTGTTCACATCTGCTCATAGAAAATGAGTTTCCACTATCTGCAAGACATACACACTATCAGCATATTACAGCTTGATTATATGCAACTGTGATTCATCCACTGGTGCAAATGTATGAAAAATATATGACAATTACAAGTCCTATGAAGAGCATCAGATTATCGGTATAGTTCTTCTAAGCTCCAAGAGAATTCTTATGGTAATAAAAAAAATACATATGCTTGCCCTTCTGCACACCACTGCACAGAAATAAAATGAAAGAGAAATTCAGCATTTGAATAAGATCATGAAATAGCACTGCACAGCAACAGCAACTTTAAATATAAATTCATCAGCATTGATTACACCATTCTAGGGCATGTAACAAGGCAAATGTCTTCTGTACATGGACAGAAATAGCAACACTGATGTTTTCTCATTGTCTCAGATGAACAGCAACACTAAAGATGAAAGTTGTGCACCATTTAAGTGTCAGTACATACCTCTCAATCTCTCAGAGCAATACATCTGGACAAAGCCATAAATAAAAGGGGGACAAAGGCCCAAAAATAGGGCCAATTTTTAAATATTGCTCTTACAAACTTGAACGTTAATAGAACAGCAGGTTTTGCATTAGCATGCATTTTCTGAAGGGTATGAATTCTGAAACTCAAACATCTGTGATTATTTTCTAACTTCAATCTTTAATGATTTGCCACTAATTCAGCAGAAAACCACAATTTTATATAAAACGGACTAAAAATGAGTCAATAATCTGGACATTCTGCAAAAATCTGTACAGTTGAGAGGTGTGATGCAGGATTATTATTATTATTATTACTATTATAATTATATGAATTTAAGCCACGGTGGTGCGGCAGTAGCATTCTTGTCTCACAGCAAGAGGTTCTCCTGTTCGATTCTCGGCTGGATTGCCTTCTGTGTGGAGTCTGCATGTCCTCCCCGTGGTCGAGTGGCCTCTGAAAGACATGAGTGAATGAGCGTGCCTTTGCTGAAGGTTGGTCATCAGGCTGGCAACTCAGCACCATAAAAATCTACTGCCAATCATTAGCGGACTGGAGTTCCGCTGTGGCGACCCCTAACCAGCAAAAGCCGAAAAGAAAGAGTTGAAAAAACTGGGCTCAGGATTGAAAGGCCATTATGCACAGGAACATCAATAAAGCAAATGTGGTGACAAACTCTGTGTGATTATACAGAAATATGTACCACAAGGGCAGTGGAGGGGATTGAAAGAAAAGGATGGAGAACTTCACATTGCAGTGCAAAGAGCTATGTTTTAATTTTTAAGCAGATTAGCTAGCTGTAACATCAAAGGACAGGTCAGCCATAAAGTGTGCAAACATTGCGCATGTTAATAGCACTGGATAAAAACAAAGATTATAATAGCTCTGTTATGCAAATAAAGCATCATGCAGATGTCTAAACAGGTACATGTGCATCAGTTATGAAGCCTGATGAAGAGCAATGGTCCTGGCTTTCTGTTCAGGAAGGGAAAGCTGAATTAGCAAGTATCATTCTGAGCAGATTAATTGATTATGCAGACATCTCGACTCCTCAGTAAATGATTGAAATTGACTGTTAACCAAAGGAAGATGAAGAAAAAAGTGTATTACATATGAATGGGACAGAGACAATGCTTTAGCATATTTACTGGCATCTCAACAGCATTATCAGATGAACTATGATAAAGACCACTGAGAAAAATAGTTTTAATCTGAAGATGCGTAGTAATATTCCCGTAGTACTTCTGAATCAAAACAGTTTCAGCTACGGAGGGATAGGACACCTGAAAGCAAACCAAAAGAGATATACACATGCATTTATGTGATCACCACTCCATTGCAAAGACAACTTTGGCATGTTCAGCACCTGCTTCATTAGGAAATCTTTCAAGACAAGATAATGAAATTATTACCAATTACGTTTCATATCAATACCATGTTCTATCATCTGACTGTCACTTACTGTTTTCTTTGGTGCTACCTACATATAGACTGGCTATGCAAGTCATTAAAAAAATGCTTCACCAAATGGAATGTCTGCAGTATGAGTACCACTAACTCTGATTCAATGGAATATACGCAGTATGAGTGCCACTAACTCAGCTTCAATGGAATGTATGCAGTATGATTACCACTAACTCTGATTCAATGGAATATACGCAGTATGAGTGCCACTAACTCAGCTTCAATGGAATGTATGCAGTATGATTACCACTAACTCTGATTCAATGGAATATCGCAGTATGAGTGCCACTAACTCAGCTTCAATGGAATGTATGCAGTATGATTACCACTAACTCTGATTCAATGGAATATACGCAGTATGAGTGCCACTAACTCAGCTTCAATGGAATGTATGCAGTATGATTACCACTAACTCTGATTCAATGGAATATACGCAGTA
This sequence comes from Protopterus annectens, assembly GCF_019279795.1. Lineage (NCBI taxonomy): Eukaryota > Metazoa > Chordata > Ceratodontiformes > Protopteridae > Protopterus > Protopterus annectens. Next base: position 1,720,981,807 of record NC_056744.1, on the reverse strand, counting down.
TGAGTGCCACTAACTCTGATTCAATGGAATATACGCAGTATGAGTGCCACTAACTCTTCTTCAATGGAATGTATGCAGTATGAGTGCCACTAACTCTGACTCAATGGAATGTCTGCAGTATGATTACCACTAACTCTGATTCAATGGAATATACGCAGTATGAGTGCCACTAACTCAGCTTCAATGGAATGTATGCAGTATGAGTACCACTAACTCTGATTCAATGGAATATGTGCAGTATGAGTGCCACTAACTCTGATTCAATGGAATATATGCAGTATGAGTGCCACTAACTCTGATTCAATGGAATGTATGCAGTATGATTACCACTAACTCTGATTCAATGGAATATACGCAGTATGAGTGCCACTAACTCAGCTTCAATGGAATGTATGCAGTATGATTACCACTAACTCTGATTCAATGGAATATACGCAGTATGAGTGCCACTAACTCTTCTTCAATGGAATGTATGCAGTATGAGTGCCACTAACTCTGACTCAATGGAATGTCTGCAGTATGAGTACCACTAACTCTGATTCAATGGAATGTATGCAGTATGAGTACCACTAACTCTGATTCAATGGAATATGTGCAGTATGAGTGCCACTAACTCTGATTCAATGGAATGTATGCAGTATGATTACCACTAACTCTGATTCAATGGAATATACGCAGTATGAGTGCCACTAACTCAGCTTCAATGGAATGTATGCAGTATGATTACCACTAACTCTGATTCAATGGAATATACGCAGTATGAGTGCCACTAACTCTTCTTCAATGGAATGTATGCAGTATGAGTGCCACTAACTCTGACTCAATGGAATGTCTGCAGTATGAGTACCACTAACTCTGATTCAATGGAATGTATGCAGTATGATTACCACTAACTCTGATTCAATAGAATATACGCAGTATGAGTGCCACTAACTCAGCTTCAATGGAATGTATGCAGTATGATTACCACTAACTCTGATTCAATGGAATATACGCAGTATGAGTGCCACTAACTCAGCTTCAATGGAATGTATGCAGTATGATTACCACTAACTCTGATTCAATGGAATATACGCAGTATGAGTGCCACTAACTCTTCTTCAATGGAATGTATGCAGTATGAGTGCCACTAACTCTGACTCAATGGAATGTATGCAGTATGAGTGCCACTAACTCTGACTCAATGGAATGTATGCAGTATGAGTGCCACTAACTCTTCTTCAATGGAATGTATGCAGTATGAGTGCCACTAACTCTGATTCAATGGAATATGTGCAGTATGAGTGCCACTAACTCTGATTCAATGGAATATATGCAGTATGAGTGCCACTAACTCTGTTTCAATGGAATGTATGCAGTATGAGTGCCATTAACTCTGACTCAATGGAATGTCTGCAGTATGAGTACCACTAACTCTGATTCAATGGAATGTATGCAATATGAGTGCCACTAACTCTGATTCAATGGAATATATGTAGTATGAGTGCCACTAACTCTGCTTAAATGGAATGTATGCAGTATGAGTGCCATTAACTCTGACTCAGTGGAATGTCTGCAGTATGAGTACCACTAACTCTGATTCAATGGAATGTCTGCAGTATGAGTGCCACTAACTCTGACTCAGTGGAATGTCTGCAGTATGAGTGCCACTAACTCTGACTCAATGGAATGTCTGCAGTATGAGTACCACTAACTCTGATTCAATGGAATGTATGCAGTATGAGTGCCACTAACTCTAATTCACAGCATATTGTGACATTTCTACACAACAAATACACTCAAGTACCTTCATGCAAATACTTCGCTCCCTGCCCCTGACCACATAGCAGCATCATTCTTAATTCCGGACACAATTTAAAACAACATTATCCCTAGGAATGGGCACTTACTGAAAAACACATTTTCAAAAAGTGGAGTACAAAGACATTCACTGCTGTGTATTCTGGCCTTAAGGTAATCTAGAATGCCTAGCCAACAACACACAACAACTGTCTTCAACAACTGCCTAGCTGGCACTTTATTACAGTCCACAGGTATTGAAAGTACAACCTTATGGTATCCAAAACACCTTTTTTGATCTACTTGGTTTGCCATGAAACTTGTCTCAGCATGGCCTGGGAATGTTGATTCAAACAGGACACCACACAAAATAATATCAGACAGGACTGACAACAACATGGAAGTATTGCAGCTGTTGTGGTTGAAGTTTGCTGACTGATAGCAGAAAGATACAGGAGTATACAAAAAAGAGGTAGCCAATCATTACACACACTCTGCTGTACTGCTCCCTTCTTGGTAACTGAGCAGTGACACTTCATAGCCTAGGCATACTGCATTTGCTGTGATTCTGAGGTCATGGCAACTTTTCAGTCCAGATCACAGTAACTCATGTCTTGATATTGTACTTCAGTTCTACATTATGCATCGCAAAACCTTCGGTACACCCTAAATATGTCAAAACGTAGTAATTATAAAAATTAGTTATGTCCACAAACCCAAAAATCTGGGACAGTTTTTAAATTGCACTAAATTAAGATGGAAATAACATTTGAAGTGCATGGTTTACATCAGAATGTGTCTTCTCAAGAATAACAGGTACATCATTCCGCCATTACAGTCTGACGGTGACCATTTTCCTATACGTAAATAAATGATGCAGGACAGATGTTGGCCTTCCACAAAAAAAAAAGCAACAAGGTAGTTCATCACAAAGTAAGCATAACCCGGAAAGCATTCAAGCAAGAGTGTCTAGCTCCAACCCTAACAAGTATTTCCTTTGACTGGCGCTATCACAATAAATAGTATCATGTCATACTACTGGCTTGACTGAAACTTGTCCAGATGTTGCTTCACTAGATATTTAGTTACTTCATGTAATTTTTTTTATTGTACTTTGACCTTCAATGTTTGGCAAAATGCCCTTATTAGGACCACAAAAATGATATGTAATGGCACCTGCATGTTTTACAACATGTTATTATGTATGCTTTGTAGAAATTCCTACTGCAAGACACATTTATACAAGGAGTGGCTGTACTTGCTTGGGCCCAGGTAAGTGTAGACAGACAGGTGCATTGCACAACACTGTCGAGGTAGAAGGCCCTTTATTGCAAACAAATGTCACAAGAGTGGCAGTCTTCTTTAGAGGTAACATATGCATGATGAACTGATGGTGAATGATACCCACCTTCACCAAGCAGGGTGACATAGCAAATCTACAGGATGAAAACTTCAGCACCAACTTCACCCCCCACCACTCATCAGGTGAAATCCCCTCTGACATACTTCACCCAGCTATCAGTAGAGACAAGGTGCTGCCAGCACTTGCTACAGCCAGGGACACTGCAAACATGTGTCCTGACAACATCACCAGTTACCCCCTGAACAGTTTAAAACATGACCTATTAGGACCACTTGAGGCACTCTTCAACTACAGCCTCAAAGCTGGCTACATTCCAAGTGAATGGAGGACCTCAATAGTCATTCCCCTCCACAAGGTTGGACCATCAACTGACACAGAGAACTACAGACCCATCAGTCTATCAAGATAATATGCCAAGCAACAGAAGGAATTATCAAGAAGCATATTGGCAACCTACAGACCCTTGACCCACCCTAATATGGCTTTGTTAACAGAACGTCATGGCTACTTAACCTGTTAGACTTCCTTGAGAGGGTCACCAAGGCAATGTATGAGGGTGAAACACTGCATACTATGTATCTTGTGCTGGCTAAGCCATTCATAGGTACACAGCTAGGTACTAGGCTATTGGCCCAAGGGCCTAAGTAAGCCTAGCCAACAAGGTTCCCTGGATTACGTGATACAATACCCCACTCAGGCATTGTTGACAAGCTGTTGGAGCTAGGTGAAAATCCTTACTCAGTTCATTGGATTACCGACTGGCTCACAGAGAGGACCCAAGAATTCTGGATCAGTGAGACCACCTCTTCCAAGAGAGCATTCACCAGCTCAGTACCCCAGGGCTCTCTGCTGGGCCCACTACTTCTCTGAAGTCAAGGCTAATGCTGAAGGCCTCTAACTCACCAAGTTCACAGATTAATGTAAATTGGGAGCTATTATTACTTGCCACCCAAGTCACCAGCATCTTGAATGTGGGTTTAACACACACAAATGACTGGTGTTGAAGCCATGGCCTAAAACTCACCGTGAAAAAAGCTCATTATAATGCCCTTTGTGAAACTGTCAACCCAAGTTAATTACTCCATTGATAAAATTACCCTAACAATTGACGCAGTAGTAAGGGAATCTGGTAACATGTGGCTTTTGACCAAAACATAGCTAAGATAATAAAAAAAATAATTCTATGTGTCCCAACCAATAGGTAATGGTATGTCATCCAGGTCAAAGGAAGTTATAGTAGCATTCTACTCAGACCCTTATTACACCTACCATTTTATACAATGCTCCCTTTGGCATGTATCTAAACAGACATTTGAACTGTTAGAATCACAAAGGTGTCTCATCAGCATGAATACCCTGTCCCACACTGATCGCCTAAAGGCTCTGTCTGTACTGGATTTCCTATAGGCTGCTGAGAGGGCATCTTTGCCTGGCATAGAGGCCTTTATCTAACAAAACCCTTATGCATCTGTAGCGGGTCTACTTCAAATAAGAAAAAGATCACTCACCTGAAAATGAATTTACCGAGATGATACCACCGAATCTTTACATTACCAAATGACCACATTACTGACTGAGGTTACAGGGTAAGTATGCACTTGGCCAACAAACAATGAAATCACACACCACAGCATGTCAACTCCACCCAGGTGGGGGCTGTGCCCCCCCCAATGTGCACCCCCAACTAAATATACCAACTCCAGGATCACACTACAGTGAAGAAAAGGGCAAATTTACCTATGTTGGCCAAGCACATACTTACCCTGTAAACAGCTTTGATAATGTGATAATTCAGTAATGTAATGTTTCTAACAGGTTACAGGGTAAGTATGCGCTTGGCCAACAAACAATGAAAACACACACCACAGCATGCCAATTCCACCCAGGTGGGGGCTATGCCCTTACACACCCCCAATGTGCACCCCCAACTAAATATACCGACTCCAGGATCACACTACAGTGAAGAAAAGGGCAAATTTACCCATGTTGGCCAAGCACATACTTACCCTGTAAACAATTTTGATAATGTGGTCATTCAGTAATGTAATGTTTCTGTGTTGTCGTTTCAGTAAACTTGTCTTTGGGTAAGTGGTATTTCGTTTATTTGAAGTAGACCCATCTGTAGCATGTTCAAAAAACAAACAGCATCAGATCAAGGAATCTGAACTTCGCTTGTAACATAGACCAGACAGTCATTGCTTTAGGCCTGTGTCCCAGCAGAGATGAATCATTTAAAAAATGATAAAAAGATATTTGGAGAAAATTTTAAACTTGCAGTACCAGGCATTTATTTAGTAAACAGTCAAAAACTAAACAACAATATGTTGATAGAAGCAGACAAAGCTGTTACCTCAGCATGGTTCTGTCCAGTGAAAATCCTTCATTATTTCTCTAGTATTTTAGCAACCCTGTTTTATATACTGGTATTTATGACTTTTACTAATCGCAATGAGCACTACATGGTAATAATGAGGTGACAGCATACAAATGCTACAACCATCAGAAGAGTACATCATCTACCCAGAAGATGTAAGTTAACATACAGAAAAGCACCATCCACAAAATGACAGACACCAAAATCCCCTCAATTGCACAGATTTTTGCATAATGCCCCACATTTTGCCTCAGAATTTTAGCATGTGCTTCATAAAATATTTTATTTCCTGGGAAATCATGGAGGATTATAGTAAGAGGGTCATATTTCTTAGTGTTTGGACCACAGTTGTAGCTAGGAAATTAAAACTTATATGTACAGGACAAAATGGAATCCACCCCATGAATAGCAGAAGTCCTGCCGTGATGTTGTGTACAAAGAGGCATATTCCACCACCCATAAAAGATGTAAGTAATTCACCTGCATTGTGGCACATTGTATTCAGCTTCTTGATGAAAACAGGTTTTTGGTTTGCATTATCTTAAGTTCTTGGCTACATCGCAGAGACTGTTTTTTGCTTATAAGTCTGCTTTGAAACAAGGATCTTTTCAACAGTTGTTAGACTTGGTTTGCAGAATATTACTAAGAAAACTCTATAATAACTCATGATAATCCAATCTCACAGGTCACTTAAACCACTGCTGAAGCTCAGCACCTATGTGCCAAATTAAGGCAGCCAGTTACAAGGTCAAATAAATGCCACTGGGTGGTTCTGATAAGCATCAGGTGCCATGCCATGGCCGCTGGTAAAAGAGGTTCCTTCATACCAACAACATACATTCTTTGCACTCTGCCAAGATGGTTTAACACAAAAGAAATAGTGTAGACTTCAGGGCTAACAAACCACAGAAACTGCTACACTCATTATGGGACAGCAGTTGCAGCTTTGTCTGCTTTGCAAATGTAAAACTTTTACTGTAGAAGGCAGCTGTGGAATGTAGTTTGGTGCCACAGGTATTTGACCATCATGTACTACATGACTACTACAAGAGTCATAAGGCAAGTCCACTGGAAGGCTAATATAACAAGAATGAAAATTAGAAGTGCTTTAAAATGTTATTTAAAAAAAATTGCACATAACACTGAAAACAAATTAAAATTTTGAGACAAAATTTTCACTTGAACCATGGCATTAGATTTGTGCAACTTGCATTCAAAACATTTTGGCTTTGTTAACATTCATCCTTCTTAGCTTTTGTTGTTTTCATCCTGGTGTTTTAAATTTTGATCCTGTCTTCTTTTGATAATGTGATAGGGATCCATATGTGTGTATATATATTTTAAAAAAATCTTTTCCTTGTAAAAAGATGGTAGTCTTCAGTAAATGTGATATCTTGGGTATGATTTACCTGTATTGAAGGCTGTTCAAATATACTAACATATTCCTGAATCACTAATAAAGGGAGGGAACATTACACTCTATATAATAAATATCACACTGACTGTTTTAATGTTGTGTGACAAGATTCATGTGCACTGCCATAGGCATTTTTAAGGGAAATAACATGGCGTCTCAGGACAGCAGATTCATAGCCTTTTGTTTGGCTTTTAGCAATCTTACAAATGCATACATGGCATACATAATGTATAACATGCTGAAAATCAAATGACACATGAATGGTGCTCACATGTTTTCATGACCCAAGTGCTGCTCACCATATGTAACTACGTCTATAGAGATGGATACATGTATTGTACAATGTGATTCACAGAGCTCCATGCAGCTGAGCCTCACTTGCATAACAAGTTCTCATATCAGCCATAACATATGCCATCTGGTAGTAATCCAACATTTTAAGCTTTGCTTAGCTCTGTGCTTCCAGAAAAGTCTATTTAAAATGCAAACAAACTAAAACCATTTCTTAAAAGCAGGGATGAATGATTATTATGAAAATGCAGTTACCGGTGTAATTCGGTATTATCTCTTGAACAGTGGCCTACATTTAATGGTAAGACATGACATGTAATAGTATGCGTTGGATGATTCATGACTTGGTTGGGAATGTTTAGGTGCCAGTTCCAATGCTGTCTTTATGTTACTGTTGATATTCTCTGTGGCAATGAGTAATGCTGAGACTAGAATGCAGATCACTTTAGTTTTGCTAATTACTGATCACTTTAGTTTTGCTAATTACTGATATTCATGATCTAGTGCTTCATACACTGTTCTTCCACTGCGGTGCTATTTTTGGAAACGTTTACTGCTTCCGTTTATACTGAGCACACAGATTTGGCTAGACAGTGTGTTTTTTTTTTTGTTTTTTTGTTTATTGTGTTTCCATCTTTGCCAGCAAGTATCTTAATTCCTCACCTCCTTGTTTTCTTCAAAACTGAAATTCTTTTCAGTTTCCCTTAGGGTGACACACCATCATCACGAGCACCATATGACATGGCAGGTGAGATAGGGTCTGTGAATTTGGCCACAGATGCTCTAAACTAGCCATTCTCCTTTGAGTAAATTAACCGCTTAAGTCTTTTGTTTCTTCCAAAGAATGAAGTAAAACCACTTTCCACAGATCAGACATGTCAGGGTTATTGCCACTAAGGTCTTTATAAGCCTAGCAGTGCAACACAAATGTGTCCCACAAGTTATATGTTTTAGACATTTATATAGGGGTGATTGTTGGTTACGACATGATTTATTGACTGCCTCTGTCCATCAGTGACATGGCTGCTAGACCAGGGGTGAATTTTCAATTTCCCCTCCAATAGTCCAAGTTACACTTAAATAGGTTTAGAGAGGAACTTTGTTTCACATACATATTTGTCTCTCCAACATGTCCTATTTATGTTGCAAGCAAATTTTATGTATTTAGATCTAGTAGTTCTAATGCTGTTTGCTTTGGAGATGTGCAAAGGGTTAATCAGAGCAGGGTCCATGGATGCCTTTTATGCCAGGCATAGATCACTTCTCAGTAGTCAGTAGGAGACCAAGTATAGAGCTAGGCCTTTGAGGTGATCTGCATAAGACATTGTGTTTATGCCCTGTATTTTTTGTTAGAAACATTTGTGGATGTTCCAGTTGCTGCATGTGTCTGGTCAGGTACATACTGAAGGGGTCATTATACTCTATGATGGGTCTGATGAGGACCAAGTATAGTGGTACAATGAATTTTCTGTACTTAGATGCCCTTACATAAAAGTTGAGCAACATATAATGATTTCCTTACCATCTTGGATACATGTTGGTTGAAAGTCAGGTTACTGTCTACATGTATTCTCAGATACCTGACTAGCGGGTCAACTCTTAGGGTTGTTTTATTGATGATGTAGTTCCCTACATTGGCTTGTCTTGCCAAAAGGTACTATAATGTATTTCTTTGCATTGAGTGTTAAGCCATGGCTTTGGTGCAACTTATTTCTCTGTATTAGACCCTTTTGTAGAGGAGTGGACCCAGCATAGAGCCTTGAGGGACTCCACTGGAGACTGGCCTCTTTGAGGAGGTGGTCTACCAGTCCTAACTTCCAGGGTCTTGTCTGTGAGTCAGCTGACTCTCCACTGTGTTATATAGGGATTTATGCTTAATTCTACAAGTTTGTTAATAAGGCCAGAGTGAGGTATTGTATCCAATGCCTTAGCCAGGTTAAAGTAGGCAGTATGCACTGGTTTGCCCTCATCCGTTGCCTTGGTGACCTGCTCAAAGAACTCCACCAGATTCAGTCAGAAAGACCTTCCTTTGACAAAGCCAAATTGGGATGAATCCAATGTCTTTGCTGATCACTTTCATGACAATGCTTTCCATGGTTTTGCATATAAGACTAGTTAGACTAATGGATCTGTAGATTCCAGGATCTGTTGACGGTCCATCCTTATGAAGAGGGATGACTGTTGCAGATCTCCATTCTTGTGGTACAAAGCCTGATTTAAGGCTATAGTTAAATAGTAACTCTGGTAGCCCTAATAGGTCATGTTTTAGACTTTTCAGGAGGCATCCTGGGATATTATTAGGGCCGACTGAGGCTGTGTTCTTGACCTTAGCGAGCGCAGTCAAGACATGCTCTCTGTTTATAGTTAGAGAGGTTATGTTTGAAGGTATTTCTTGGGAGGTGGTTGGGAGTGAGTGTGAGGTAAAGCTGGAACTGAGCTTGTTTGAAAGGCAGATTCACTATATCACTCAGCTCAGTGAATGAGGCACCATTAACCACCAGCTCAACACACTGCTGTGTGCTGCCTTTGAGTTTTCTATCATAGCTGAAGAAGGCCTTATGGTTGTCTTTTACCAGGGAGGCTATTTTGACATCAAAATTAGATTTATTGGACTTAATTAGCCCTCTTGGCTGCCTGTTGATTTTGATGACAGTTGTTATCTTTATGGGGTTACACTTCCAGATTTTAGCTATGATTTTTCTGCTTTAGTTGTATAACCTGTTTAATTGGGGATGCCACCAGGGTGATTTGTTTTTGGAGTTAGTTTTAGGCTTAATTCTGGTAGGTACAGCACCCAATATGTAGCCATCGAAGTGGCTGTGTAGAGTTTCTGTGAACAATTCTGCATAGGCTGCTGTGTTTTCTAGATTTGGAGGGGCAATGAATTTTGACAAACTATAGCTTAATTAAAGGTAGTTTGCCTTGTGATAGTTTCTAACTGTTACTGGGTTTACTGGAGTTACTAAGTTAATTTTGAGTTCAAAATAGACAGCTTTATGGTCAGACCCTACGAGGGAGGATGTGACACTGGGGTGGTGCAGCATTCTTCGATATTTGTGTGTATGAGGTCCAGTATGCGTGAACCTCTAGTGGATGCATGCATTAATTAATTAAGGGCGTTTGTATTTACAAAGTCCAGGAATCTCTGTGCCTGCAGATTTAGGGCCATGTAGGATTCTCAGACTATAGAAGGATAATTAAAGTTCCCCATAAGTAAGGTGTTAGGTTGGATGATGAGTGTCTCAAATAGGTTTAATTATGCGCTAAGAGTTTCATGGTGACATAGAGGGTGACCTATAGCTTGCTAGGATATGGGACAGGATTTTATCTATGGTGACCTGCATGTGGAAAAACCCCAAAGCATCATCCTGTTTAACCAACCTAGAGGCATGCTTGTTAGAGATGCTTATCAAGACACCTCCACCTTTAGTCCCGCTTTGTGCAGCTACTGCTCTAAAAGTGTGGAAGGCACTGAAACCTTGCACTGCTGAGGTATTCTCTGCAGCTTTAAACCATGTCTCGGTAACTGCATAGATATCTATATTCTCTAGGATGAGGAGGGCTCAGACGGTGTTTAACTTTTTGTTTAGGCTCCTGGCATTGAGCAGTAACACCTTGAGGTTCAGCTGAGTTGATTTGGCTATGTTGGTAGGTTTGTCAATTTGGCATTGCCTAAAAAAGGCTGTATGGGGAAGGATAAAGTTTTAGCCAGTATTCAAAAGCCTAATGGGGACAGATGAAGACCATCCCTGGCAAAGTAACATGGTTTGTTAACCATGTCTTCCCATGCTAACAAATACTGGATCCCCTGAGCTAATCGGAGAAAGTCAGAGGAAGGGCTCTGAGCTAACGAATCTGAGATTAATAACATTAATTATCCTGTTTTTTGCTTATTTCTGAGTTATTTATAGCACTTTTATTTTACTCACTGTGTGTGAGGTATTAAGTAGAATTTTCTACAATTGTTAAACATCTGGTTGGGTTTGTTCTGATTTTTTGGTGGCTTTGCAGTTGCCCGCCCCTACTCTAAATTTGATCTGGGACACTCCTCCCAGTTTAGTGTCATTACCTCATTCTACCTATTCCAGGGAGAACATTTGAGAAGGCCACCCCAGTTAGCTTCTGCTCCTCCTTTCCCCTTTCCACTTTACAAAAAAAAAATTTTTCTAAGCTTGTTTCCTGCCTTTCCTATAAATTGTCTAGTTCAGATGCAGATTTGCTGTATTCAGTACTGTTTGTAAGCTTCTGAGCTCCCAAGCCTTTCTGTGTTGGAGGGAAGCATTCTAGCTTAATTTTGTTTCTTAGAACTACCCAGTTTTCTAGTTTCAGTACTCAAATCTGTTTCTTTGACCTCAGCACTTGCTCAGAACTCATTGTAAGCACTAAATAAGCTACAAATTACTACAGCACTCAACTTTCCTCACTTGTCAAGAGGAAAACAGATTTTAGTACTTAATAAATAAGCACCTATAAAGGCATGTCTAAGGGTCAGCTCCCGGTGCTTTCTCCTATCTACCTGATGAATCTGGGCATCTTGGGGCAATGCAGCAATTGCCTCATGTACACAGACAACCCTCTCCTCCTAGCACCCAACACTACAACCTGTGCACTCATATAACCAAACTGTAAGCAAAGCTCTCTTCACCCAAGACTGGACTAGACAGTCAAGAGGAGGAGGTAAACACTTTGCACCACACCACACTCATCACATAGTCCCTCAAAACCTACACCACCAAAACACACACACAGAAACACAAAACACACACCTACATTCATCGAGGCTCTCAAAAAAAATCTACTCAAGCAACAGGGACCTCCAAAGCAGAAACGCAAGCAACCTCCACCCACCAACACAACCCAAATGACATATAGCCCACAAACTCAATGTGCCACTCAACCACAGCCCATAAGGCATAACAACGTACCCAAGACTCTATTCATAGGTGACTCTATAGTCAAGCACACTGATGTTCCACTCACCAGGCTAAACAAGGAGAAAGTTACTGTCAGCTGCCTGTCAGGCGCCAGGATCCACCACATAATGCATGCACTCAGGTCACTCCACAGCAAGTACAAATATGACTCTGTTGGTGTGAATGACCTGAGATATACCCCCTGGACTACATGAAAAGAGACATGGAGGAGCTTTCTGATCTTGTAGCCCAGGCAGGTATGACCCTAGCCCTGAGTAGCATCCTGCCATCTCCCAGAATGATACCACAGTACAAGGACAAAATGACTGACTTCAACAATTGGCTAAGCTTCTGGTGTCATTCTAAGGGGATCCAGTATTTCTCTGCCTGGGATGACATGATCGACAAATCATGATGCTTTGCCAGAGATGGCCTGCATCTGTCACCCTTGGGATCTCAGATACTGGCTAAGGCTCTTGCCACCCCTATAGTGCCTTTTTAGGCAAGATTCAAATGACAAATTCACCACTATAACAAGTACAAAAAAGCAAAATCTGAGGGTAATGCTTTTTAATGCTAGAAGTCTAAACCTCAAAATGCACTCACTCGAGGCACTCCTTAAAATGGAGAACATCGACATCTGTGCAGAGACAGAGACCTGGTATAAGGCTCCAGAGAGCACCCCTGCATTACCAGGCTATAATTCATACCACACCTTTCGGCCACCTAACCTGGACCGAAGCACTAAAGGCGGAGGCGTGTCCATATTCATTAAGGATATCCACACCTCCAGGCTAGTTGCTCAGCATAATGCATCTGAGATTATCCAAGTGCAACTAACTCTGGGCAAGACCGCAATGCAAATTGTAGCTTGCTACAGATTCCCCACCATGCCCCAGGATTCCCACTCCTCATTTCTTGATACACTGGAAAATATTAGATTACAACCTAACACCCTAATAATGGGCGATTTCAACTACCCCACCATTAACTGGGAAAACTACTCATGTACCAACTCTTGTGCTCAACGTTTTCTGGAATTCATAAATTCCAATGCCTTGGATCAATTTATCCACACCCCCACCAGGGGCAGCAATATCCTAGACCTGGTCATTACCAACATGGGCAACTGGTATTCCACACTAGAGGTCAATTCCTCGTTGGTCAGATCCGACCACAAGCAAATCACCCTAGATATCCACATCACACCCCCACCCCCCATTAGGGAAACCACCGTAAAAAATTTCTCCAAAGCCAACTTTACGCTTCTTAAGACAGAAGTGGCAAACTTCATGACACCCATTCTGACGGACAATAGAGATACGACTGCTGAATCCTATACAATTGCACTTTATAAGCACTTACATGAGTGCATGGATCATGCAATCCCTAACAGAACCAAGATGCTATCCTCCAAAAAAAGGAAGCCAATCTGGTGGTCCCCTGCTAATAACAAACTCTACAACAGAAGAAAGAAACTGCTGCAAAAAAAGAGTAAAATCCCATCATTGGAGGAACTCTGTGGTCAGCCTCAGTAAGAAGTTGAGATCCCTCATAAAATCCACCAAAGCTAGTTACAAAAACAAAATCACCACTGATTCTAAAGACAGCCACAAAGCATTCTATAGCTATGTCAAGAATCTCAATGGCAACACGCAGATCTGCTTGAGTTACAGCACAATGGCACTAAATATGCAGAACCAACTGATATTTCCAACATCCTGACAGATAGGTTCAGTGCTAACTTTACCCCTCTCTCATCCCCTAAAGGGCCCATCTCTATACCGGAAGAATGCAAATTACCTGTAATCATGGCTGCACAGGTAAAAAACGCACTCTCCAAAGCCAAGAACACAGCATCCATGGGACCTGACAACATCGCAAGTTGCATTCTACATGAATTACAGAATGAACTGGCACCCCACTTAAGAACCATGTTCAATCATAGCCTCACCTCAGGCTTTGTGCCCACTGAATGGGGCACAGCAACAGTTATCCCACTCCACAAAGTGGGAACCACCACAGACCACGGGAACTACCGCCCCATTAACCTGACAAACCTGGTCTGCAAGGCTGTGGAGTGTATCATCATGGAACTTATAAACAGTGACATTGGCAATCTCCAAACTCTGCCCCCAACCCAGTTCTGGTTTGTAAAAGGCAGATCATGTCTCTTAAACCTGATAGACTTCTTTGAAGAGGTCAGCAAAACTGTAGATGAAGGTAAGGTGGCTCACACTGCCTATCTAGATCTCGCCAAGGCTTTTGACACCATCACCCACTCTGGAATTATAGACAAACTCACTAAACTAGGTATAAATCCCTATGTCACAAGATGGGTTGCCAACTGGCTCACTGACAGAACCCACACTGTGAAAGTAGCAGACTCTAAATCCAACTTCAGACCAGTGACAAGTGGAGTACCACAGGGTTCAGTCCTAGGTCCTCTCCTGTTTGGTATCCACTTTTCTGAAGTACAGGCTAACACAGAAGGTCTTTGGCTAACAAAGTTCGCAGATGACTGCAAACTAGGAGCCATAATCATAACTCCTAATGATGTGGACGTCCTACAAAAAGGCCTCACTGAGACAGATGCCTGGTGTCAAAGCCATGGCCTCAAGCTCAATGCCAAAAAGTGCATTGTCATCCCTTTTGGTAAAAACTCTGTACCCATGAACTACCACATAGGTGGTAGTCTACTTAACACCGAAAGTGTGATAAGAGACCTTGGGACACAGGTGGACAGTAGTCTCTCCTTTGATAATCACATCGCCACAGTAGTCAGGAAATCCTTCTACGTGGCACACCTCATCACAAAAGGTTTCTCATCCAGGAAAAAAGAGGTCATTGTTCTCCTCTACTCATCACTCATTAGACCCATTATAGAGTGCAACGCTCCTTTTGGTATGTACCTCACAAGACATCTACAACAACTGGAAAGGCCACAGAAATACCTCACAAAGAGGATTACCAGCCTCAAACAGATGCCTTATGCAGACTGTCTCAAAAACTCCAGCTTTACTCTGTCGCCTATCTCCTACTCAGAGGCGATCTCAGCCTAACATACAGAGCTATGTCAAACCCAGAGCTGTTGGAAATGCTCCACGTAAAGAAATCCTAATCCCTTCGAGCTACACACTCTAGGGACCTAAACCTTGTCACCACAATAAACAGAACATGCTGGAGGGATAGATTCCTGTCCCAGAGACTTCCCATGATTGGATGGGAGATAGGAAATTCACCCCAGGGATCATTTCTGTGGCTCTGCTTGACAGGGGCAGGGGAAAATAATTTTCTTGGTGGACAAAAGCCAGGGTACCTTTTGGCAAGGCTTATATAGGCCCTAGGGCCAATAGCCTAGTACCTACCTAAGAACCTTAGAATGACATCAGAAACTCAGGCAATTGTCAAAATCAATCATCTTTTGTTGGTACTGTGGCATAGTTCTTGGTGAAGGTGATATGTTGCTCAATGCTAGGTTCATACTAGCCTGAGACACATAGTTAGAGAGATCTACAATGTCCCTCTTCATATAGTCTGGGGAGATATGTCTCAAGTCATTTACACCTACATAGACTATGATGGAGTCATACTGGTATCTGTGGTGCAGTGACTTGAGTGTGTACATAATTACATAATTTGGTGGATCCTGGCTCTAGATAGGCAACTGATATCTTCTCCTTGTGCAGCCTGGTTAGAGGGGCATCAGCATATCTTATAATGGAGTCCCCCTATGACTAGATTCCTTTTAAGTGTGTTTGCTTGCCCCATGGACTTTATATTTGGGGCTCCACTGATTGAATCTATATGTCTGTTGTTAGGTGTTGCTTTTGTTGAGTGTTTTTGGGTTTGCTGAGGATAATCTTTGCTGATAGGTGTTCCAGGAGGTCTTTTTTGTTTATGAATATAGTTTTTAAATGCCTCAGAATATGTTGGTCTATGTATGGTTTGTGTGCTATGTGTGGGGAGTGTTGTATGCATGGTTTTGACAACCTGATGTGTACTTTTATGCCAGAGTTTAGCCTCCAGTGACACTGTATATATACACCTCTTACATATTTTATTCCTTACTTTAAGGATTAAGTGGTTGTCAGTAAGCATGAGACAATTGCTACATTGTCTCTAGTACCCATATCCACCAGTCTGGTTGCAGAGAAATTAGGAAATTGCATATCTATGTTGTCTAGTTCCCTATTGGCTGTGGTATATGTGAGTTAACAGAAGGCAATTAAGGGTGTTTTTTTTGGGCAGACTAGGCTATAAAATACTAAATTTAACAGTATTACCACTTAATGTGCAGCGAGCTGCTCTAAGCTTGTCAGTGTGGGAGGTACTCGCTATATATTTACTGCTTTGCATGCTACCTTTTTATGGGTAGTTTTATAGAAAGAAAATGTGCTGCTGGATGTTTACATCTATACAGGGCACTGACATGGTGATCAGCTCTGTGCAAATGTGCTGAATTTATACCAGCACTGGAAATACAGAAAACTGACTCTTGAGCCCTCTGGCCAATAAAACAGCTACACTTAGACACCTTTTGTGTACTTCCCAACTCATACAGACCAGGCAAACACCTACTGCTACCAGATGAATAATCCCAGTCCCGCTAATGTAAACACACAGTAAAGGAGTGTCTGAAGTAAAATGCTACCACAAACAAACTTAAACTAAAGGAAAGGCAATAAGTCATTCAAGATAACAGCAGTGTGCTTTCAAATGATTATGTGATTGTTCAATAAAAGTACTTCACTTTCTAGAAATAAGCCAAGAGACACTCAATTGTGTAGAATTCATAAAGGCACTAAAAACAAGGTAATCTGATTAATAAGCCCTCCGGCCAATAATACAACTACATGCAGGAATCTCTAGTGTGTTTCCCCAATGCCCAACCTTTACAAACCAAGCTACCATCCATTCTCACTAGATGGAAAATCCTATGTCTTCTAGATGCAAAAAGAGCTTCCCAGATTGTAAAAATGCACTACTTTATCCAGCAGCTAGCTAGATAAATTAATTAAGAGCAAGTAAATAATAAATCAATAGGACAAACAATGAGAAACAAAATGCATTTTTTCAAAATAAGCACAAGGAAAGGCAAATAAATAATTTAAGATATCAACAGTAGTATAGAAAGGGATGAGCTTATAAAGCTTAATTTACAATAAGCCAAAATAAGGCAAAAACGAGGTGACTAAAACCAAGTAAAGTAATAGAAAACAGCCTCGTAGAGTGAAACAATCAAGCCCCAGAGAAAATTAATGTAGCAGATTACCTTTTATTAAAGTAAAATAAAAAACATTAACGTAGTTAAAATTCCGTTTTCGTTTATACAACTTCATCAGATGTGGGCTGAAACACAGATCACCATTTTAAATACTCAAGAATAAATGACATCACAAATTAATTATCCAATAAAGATCCATTAAGAATCAGGCAAATGCTTTCCTTCTAACTTTTTAAAAAAACACAGAATCAAATCCTAACACAACACTTTAAAAATGAATCAAATAATGTAAAAGTACACCTATAAGATTCTTGGCAGTAAAACATAATTAAAAATATAATAATTTAATCCTTAAAAACATTTATTTTTTAAAAAACATATATTTTATGTAACAACATATCCCCTACATTAATAAGTGCTTAAAGTGCTATATGCATAACAGTAAAACCAAAGGGAACAGCCATGTATATATGTACTTATAATTTGGCCGCTCTCAGTTTTAAAAGTGGGGCAAGGGAAACATGTTCATTTAAACCTGGTTTCCTGTTGGATTCTAGGGTCAATTGCCACCACAATCGCCACAGTGGTATTTGATGGTTTCTTCCCACATGCCCCCTCTTTTATCTAGGTTTCATTACTCTAATAGATGCATCATCCCTTAGTTCATACAAAAGCTTCAGCTCATTTGGAGGAATATTCTGCCTATATCTTGTTTTACCATACGTTCTCCGAACTTCGTTTTCTATCAAGTTTTCCAAATTTCTAATCTGTGGATGAAGGGGAGGATTAAAAGTACTTCTTCTTCTTAGATTTATATTTGTGTGAACATTTTCTTGATTAAAGAACACTTGGAAATTTAATTTACTCATAAACAATTTTATATCCATTAGTGTTCTTTATTATATTTAAATATTGTCAAAGGACAATTTATTAGAGCTAGTCGAATGACTTTGAATAATAAAGATTTTGTTGATGAGGTTTCATCGCTTAAACAAATGTTTCAGGATAGAAGTTATCCTGATAATTTATTGATGAAAATAGAGACTGAAGTCATGAAAGAGAGGAATGGAAGATATAAGCCTATTTTAGGTCAAGATGTTTCATTTAACAATTTTGAATGCGACAGCGAGACAAATGATTTTGTTAATTCCATAATATTGGAATATAATGGTGGTTCAGGATTAGTTAGATACATTCTTAATAAAGAATGGAATAAATTCATGCTTTTCACTGATTTAGATATATTAAAAAAGGAGAAAATAAAAGTGGTTTATAAAAATGCAAGAAATCTGAAAGATTACTTATATAAAAACAATAAGACCAATGTGAGTAGTAATAATAAAAAGAGACATGGTACTTTTAAATGTGATCGATGTTCTCAGTGTGAATTTGTCAGTAATAAAGAAAGTATTGTTTTAGAAAGTAGAAATATTACTTTAAATAGTATGTTATATTATAATTGTGAGTCTAGTGGCCTAGTATACTTAACATTATGTCATGCCTGTCAGGCTTTCTATATAGGAAAAATAGAGAGAAAGCTCAAAAAGATAATTCATGAACATATGTACGACATACAAACTAAGAAGGACAGTAATGCCTTGTACAAACATTCATTGGAATATCCTAGTGCCTATTATAGATTTTTTGTTTTGGAAAAAATTAGTATGGATAAAAGAGGGGGCATGTGGGAAAAAAACATCGAATACAGAGAATTGTGGTGGCAATTGACCCTGGAATCCAACAGGAAACCAAGTTTAAATTAACATGTTTCCCTTGCCCCACTTTTAAAGCTGAGAGCGGCCAAATTATAAGTACATATATACATGGCTGTTCCCTTTGGTTTTACTGTTATGCATATAGCACTTTAAGCACTTATTAATGTAGGGGATATGTTGTTATATAAAAGATATGTTTTTTTAAAAAATAAATGCTTTTAAGGATGAACTTATTATATTTTTAATTATGTTTTACTGTCAAGAATCTTATAGGTGTACTTTTACGTTATTTGATTTGTTTTTAAAGTGTTGTGTTAGGATTTGAATCTGTGTTTTTTTAAAAAGTTAGCAGGAAAGCATTTGCCTGATTCTTAATGGATCTTTATTGGATAATTAATTTGTGATGTCATTTATTCTTGAGTATTTAAAATGGTGATCTGTGTTTCAGACCACATCTAATGAAGTTGTATAAACAAAAACGGAATTTTAACTACGTTAATGTTTTTTATTTTACTTTAATAAAAGGTAATCTGCTACATTAATTTTCTCTGGGGCTTGATTGTTTCACTCTACGAGGCTGTTTTCTGTTAATTTACAATAAGAGCGGGCAGCTTAGAAATGGAAAAGTTTAAAAAACAGGTCAAAGAATGGGAGATTGAGTGGGAACAATAACCAGCAGTCACCAACAGATCATGTAGATTTTGCAGGTCTTGAGTCTTATCAGAAAAGACAAGGACACAGACATAATCTGTGTATTTAAGTATCACTAAAGAGACAAATTGACCAATGAATAAAAAATCATGTGAAATGAACAGCCTGGGTAATTTAAGTGTCTATCTGCCTCACAGAACAAAACTACTAGGCCAAGCAAATTTCTTAAAACACAAAATTAAATGGAACAGGTAAATCAGAAAGCGGCTATATCAGGTTAAGCAACTTACAGACACAAAAAGAAATTACTTTCCTCACCAGCAGGAAGTCACCAACAGTACTTGTAGTTTTTGTAGACCTTAAGTTTTATCAGGAAAGACATGGTCACAGATATACTCTGTGCAAGTATCACTTAAGAAACAAATTTACTTGGGCACTTTCCTACTACCAGACGGGACTGGAGATGAAGAAAGTGGTCATAGGCATGCTCATTTGGTAGGTGCAATTCCTACCAGAACACTAATGATGATAAATACTTTTAGATTTCACCTACAGAGTAAATTTTGTCTATTTTTCATCCTGCCTTTTAGGCATACCCCAGATCAGGTCTAGTTCACATGGTATTTCCACCATTTTCTAGATCTAGAAAATTCAGATGAACCGAGGAGGAGTATAAGCCTTGATCTGTTCTTTGCTGTCTCATGTTGCCTACAGTTCTTTCTTTCTGTCACCATTCAAAGAAGGTAATCCACCCTGATCTCTGAGGCAGGATCATTTAATTGGCTTTGAAATGGGGGTCAACACAACCCCTTCTACCCATATATAGCTGTAAGCAGTTTCTCTGGCCCATTATTATCTGCATAGGAGTTCTTAGAGAGGCTAAAGAGATTCCTACACCTATAAAGGATCTCCTTTTCCATGCAAAGTAAAGAGGTCATGCTTTGTGGTTTTAGATTATACCAGTCACTGTTCCAGTTCTAAACTAAACTATTCCTTTGTTTAGGTAAGTCTCTTTGCAATCTCACTTTTTCATACTCTTTTAAAAATCCAGATATTTGGCATATTGGTAACATGTCCAAATATGACTGTAGATATTGTTTTTATTAGACCCACTGATCCAACTACTATTGGAAATGTCTGGGTTTTTTTCTTCCATTGCTCTCATTTCTATATGAAAATCCTAAAATTTTATGACTGTGTGTGTGTCTCTCTCTGCATAAGACACTGTAATCACTAGATGTAACAATTTCAGGGATCAGTGCTACTTTTGTCTTTTTTCATGGACTATTCTATCTGGTCGTCTCACATCTATTTTTGAACTGTTGGTAATGGGTCGATCCCATGTCATATATTGTTGGTAATGAGTTGATCCTATGTCATGTACACCTCATTCTCTATAAAGCTTTGTGGTTCATGTTTCCAATGCATCTCTGCTGGTTTTATTTTGTACTGTTTGCACAATTCCCAATGCAGCAGTCAAGCCACACTACTGTGCTTTTCAGTGTACGGGCCCTGTGCTGTGAGTGTATCATATCACACAAGATGATGTGTGACTGTTTCCAGTTCTTTTTTATGGAGTCTATACTTACCTGTTTCTCCCACATGTTCAATGGTCTTGTCAACCAAAGTGTACACAGTCTGCTGTCCTGGGCTGCCATTACTAACCTTTTTATCTTTTGGTTTTAACTTACCTCTCCTTAACCATTCCTGCATGAAAACCTGATCAACATGAGGTCATTCCAGGAGATCTCTATACTTTATTTCATTACACTATATTTATGGCTTTTTCATATTTCTTTCCTTCTCCATCTATTCTTTCTTTTGTGTTTTGGCACATCTCATTGCTGTCTGATTTTTTCGCTTCTTCTGGTTTGGTTTCCATTTCCTCTTTGAAATGGAATTCTTCTGATAAACTAAGCAGAGAAGTAATTTCAGACTTTCTCTCCCCATGTTTTAAAACTTTCACTATGTTTGGATCTAATCAAGACTGCAGATCTAGACATGTAATCAATTTCAAGGAGGCCCAAACCTCCATTAGAGCGAGGAATATATAGTCTTGATACACTGTGATTTTTATATATCATTTGATAAGGATTAAACATTTTTCTTGTTTCCCTGTCCAACTGGCCCAATACCTTTTGGGACTAGTCAATCATACCAAAACTCAAAACAGGAATAGCAAATTAGTTTACAGTTTGGACTTTACTCCCTGATGTCAGTGATGATTTCAATTAGTTTTATTCTTTTGAACTGTTTCTTAATGAGTTTTATTTGCATTTGTTCATGTTTTATTGTTGGTCCTTCATCAATTCCCAAATATTTATAGACTCCCTCCCGCTGAAATGCCTTTACATCACATTCCACTCCCAGATTGTTATTTTATTTGTACTGCAACTTTTATTGCTTTAAACATTGTTTTTGTACATTTATCAAGACCAAATCACATTCTTATATCATCTGAGAAAGTTAAAACCAGTTGCAGATGTTTTCAGTTCCTCATATGATGAACAGTACATTTTTAAGTCATCCACTAAAAGTCGATGAGAAGTCTTTAAGCAAAGTTGAGTTCTGGGAGACAAATTATAATCAAGGCATAATATGTTAAGAAGACAGTTAATGGATTAAAGACAAGACAACAAAACAGTGGGAACAAAGAGTCATCCCAAAATATTGCCCTTTGAATTTTTATCTGAGATAATAATCTGTCCTTTATTATGGTTTAGCTTCACAGTGGTTTGCCACTGTTTTATTGTCACTGTAATAAAACTGATTAGTGTAGGGTATATACATTTTAAGCACTCATCCATG
>NC_056744.1:1720834269-1720954269 GCF_019279795.1 Protopterus annectens | reverse complement strand
TATCCTTGACCTGGTACTCACAAACATGGGGAAATGATGTACTCCTACTAGTGTGATGTCCTTATGGGTCAGGTTGGACCAACAATATGTCCACATTGCAATAATTATTAAGCCTGGGACCCCATTTAACCACAGATACTTTAAAGAATATTCCAGCGATAGTTGTCTCCTACTAAGAGACAGTCTGGAAAAATTCCAGCCCATCCCAAGCCCAGAGAAAGCAGCTGCTTCTGTAGAATTGATCACAGAAACCCAGTAGAGTCCTTCAAATAGCTGCATAGAGACAGCTGCACTGATCCAAAATAAAAAAATAGGACAATCTCTATAAACAAGACACCATGATGGACTTCCAGTATAAATAGTTTATATGAAAAAGAAAGAAAACAGGATGGATATTGCCCAGCAAAACTAACATCACAAGGGACTTATCAAGTCCACCAAAACCAAATTTGGGATAAAAATAGCTTCCCAAGCTAAGGACAGTCTTAAGGTTTTCTTCAGTTATGTCTACAACTTTAATAGCCAATACCCGATGATGCATCAATTTAATAGTGAATGTCACCACTTATACAGAGCCACAGCATATAGCAATTCTACTGGCTGATAATTTAGCTCCATTTTTGAGCCCCATGACCTCCACTCACCCCCCCCCCCCCAAGAAACAACCTCCTCACCATTTCCTCATCAACAAACACTACAGAGTAGGTACTCACCGTGCTCTCTCAGGCCAAGAACACTGCTTTGATAGGCCATAATAGTATCCCAGGATGCCCTGAAAAGCATGAAACATGACCTGTCAGGCCTGCTAGAATCTCTGTTTAACCACAGGTCTTTATGGCTTTATATACAATGCCATGGAAAGAATTATTATGGATCTGATAGACAAAGGCATATTACAACTACAAACACTGGACCCCATCCGGTTTAGTTTTGTCAAAGGTAGGTCATGCCCACTAGGTAGATTTCTTTGAGAAGGTCACAAGGCTATGGACAAGGACAAAATAGTGCACACTGGATATCTAACAGGTCAAGGCATTCTACGCAATACCAAACCACAGGGGTTCCTCACAAAAATAGGGAGTAAACAGCAAGTTCTATGTGAACAATCTCACAGCCCTATCCCTGCAATTAGTCTGCGGCAGACTGCTGCATGGTGATCTATGCCTGGCCAGCAAAGGTATCCTCTGATTCCACATTGATGTATTTGTTGCATATCTGCAAAACAAACAGCATCAGAAATACCCTATCTAAGGACATAAACCTTGTCTGCCACATAAACAAAGCATGCTAGTTTAACATTAAGGTACAACATGCCACCTCACCCCTCCCACAAAAGACAACCACCTACTATCCACTTTTCTGATATTCAACTGTAATATATTCCAGCTTACAGATACTGTCTAACATATTATATAAATCACATCTCCTCACCTCTAACACCAAAATTAGCTACCATGTGCCTCTCTGATGTTAGATCTGGTGAAATAGAAAGAACAAATTGCCATAGAAATGTATATCAGCATTGTTGTCAGATATATACACTGTCCCCATCAAGGTGACAATGATCTTTTGTTCATGAATGAATGAATGAATGAATGAATGAATGAATGAATGAATAAATAGTAGTAATGAGGCAAAAATCAGGACATTCAGCAACTTTCTAAACTTTTTAAGACGTGCCTGCCAGATGTTTGGAGATCATCACGATCTTAAACTAAAACAGAAAAAAATAAACCTAAAGTACAGTAGAGCAGCACCAAAGTTATACACAACAAGTCTGAGATCGTCCAATTTTTCATTCATGCTCGTATTCCACTTTCTAGTTGTAAAGAGCCACAGAGCCTTTTCTGCTGAAGGTCGTCAGGTGGGAAGACTGAAAAAAAGACCACTGCTCTCCTTAATACAAAGTTCTGCAGGAATGCAGAAAGGCATCTGCATACACAGCAAGCATAATGGTAAAAAAACAATGTTCAGTTTTTTTTTAATCTTCAGTACTATGATTGTTACAGTTCGTTGTAAAACAGCAAATAACAGCAGAGTAATGATTGCACAACAGAACATTAAAACACTAACTCCAGTGTTAAAAAAAGGATAACTTATTGGTATCATACACGGAGTACTTCACAAATTGCAACCAGAAATGCACACAGCTTATAAGCAAAAGCAATGGAGTTGTGCATACCTGATATCAAGAAAAGTAAAATAATCACTGGAAAACACTGCATTCACAATCTGCAGGAACAAAAAGGTGAGTAATGCATCAAGAAAACAGATGCACCCATCAATTGGATATGGAATAATAGTTCCCCCATTTGCATATCATCCTGTTTTATCCACATGCAAACGATGAAATGAAAGGATCTACATGATTAGGGAATGTCTCCAGGGCAAAAGAAGTGGAGGTGTGTGGTCCTTGAGTATTCTTTCAGCAGCAACAGAAACAACAGAAAAAAAAAAAAACAAAGTTCGTTATTACTGAGCTGTTGCAGTGCCCATAGAGTCTAAACAGTGCTGTAAGAGTGTTATATAGCAGGAAGATGACTCATAGTACCAGAGCTGCAGACATGGGGGAAGAAAGAAACCGTAATAATGTGATACTCCTTAGCAGTGGGAATATTCTATAGTGCTAGATTCAAAGGATAGGGGAGAAAGAGATTTTGGAAATGAGGAAATGTCCTTTAGGCACAGCTAATGCCCAAAAAGATTGAAGTGCCTGCAAAATATCCCAACTAACATCTATATCAAACAATGAAAAGGTCACACAGGCAATTGGCAGTTTTTACTGAATGGTTTGTCTGTGTGACCTTTTTTTACTCTTTGGTTTGAATGTTAGTTGGGGCATCATAAAATGTAACTGGTTTGCTGCTCTGAGAATAACTCATTTTGAAAGCTGGGGACTCTTCTTAACCTACATAATCTTGAAGATACTAGACATGTTAAAGAATATCTGCGTCTTGCCAGTATGTGTAAAAAATGGGGAAAAAGGTGTTATGGATGAACATTTTTTTCTAAATTTCTTTATATTAATGTAGGTACTTTGTCAAAATGTGCAGGGCTGTTAAAAATGAGCTACCTAAATAAGTATAAAAGGGTTCTTAGAGAGGGGCAAGTGTAGGGCAGCCGCAGTGGTGCTGTAGTTAGCATTGCTGCCTCACAGCAAGAGGTTCTCTGGTTCAGTCCTCGGCTGGGGTGCCTCCTGTGTGGAGTCTGCATGTCCTCTCTGTGGTCACGTGGGTTTCCTCCGGGTGTTCCGGTTTCCTCCCACATCCCAGACATGCTGTAGGTGGATTGGATACTCTAAATAGGCCCTAGGCGAGAATGCGTGCATGTGTGTGCCTTCTGTGGAAGGTTGGGCACTGGGCTGGCAACTCAACACTGTAAAACTCCACTGCCAATCATGAGCGGACAGGTGATCCACTGTGGCGACCCCTAACTGGGAAAAGCTGAAAGAAGAAGAAGAATGGGACAAGTATTATAAAGGCTGTTTCTCATATCCATGTATTACACAAACCATTTTCTCACACTGTAGCATTGAATTAGCCTTCCTTATAGATGTTCCACTTTATAACAGATATAAAACATCTGTAAAGTTTTTTTCAAAGCTTTATAAAATAAAATAAAACACTGGGTAGAACCTTCTCATTTTACATGATAACAGTGAAAGCTATGACTTCTTTATTTATTTGACATTTGTTGACCGGGTTAGTCGAACTGGGCCAGAGCCCTTTTTCATTAGAGACCCGAGGAGAAAAGCTCCACATTCATATCTACGTGACTAATGAAGTACATATACATAATAAATAGCTACATTAACAATAGTTACTAAGGGTAAAACAAGTTTACAATAATAGACATGAGAATACAAATGAATAATAAGTACATTAAAGTGGAATACATACTTAAATATTTACATACATCAGCAGAAATTACATTCTGTAATTCTGAAATTACTTCCCTCTGTCCTTATTGCATTTTGGCTTTTCATTAACCAAATATTGTAAGAATATTGTTTAATGTCAAAAAGGATATCAGAAAAAACAGCTGGTACAAAGCAATTTGCAATGCTCACTATTCTGATTGTGCCTCAATTACACAAGGCTATAACTTTTCAGAAATACTGTATTAGTGAACAAGGTTACCTTCAAGCTGTCCCACATACTTATTGATACAGCACACTAGAGGATTTACCCTCACCACCTGAGATATATTTTTATTTGCCTCTGCAATGTCAGTTTCTCAGTTGTCCTTAATTTTCAAGTATGTCCCTGTGGGCTCAAAATGTTGCTTTGTCCTTCCTTAAACCAGAGACTTTTTTTTAGAAAAGAGTCTGGATTACAGTCAAAAGATAATGACACCATTACAGTGCCTATTACTTCAGAAAATATGTTAATTCATGCTGGTGCATTGTATAAACTTTTAAGTCAATACCAATATTTAAAGTGTGTCTGTAATTCTGAAACTCTGAAGGCAACATGTTGACAGTTATACTGAAAACCCATTCTATCAGATATGGATTTCAACCTTTAGGGCTGTCACTCTGCATACCATTTCATTAGAATTCTCAGGTACAAGCCGACAGTCAAACATGAATGCAAAACTACATTCCTCTGTAAGCATAAACCCTGCATAACCCATGAGTGGAGATGTGCCTCCCGCAATACCCTACTTATTATAACCAGTTCAGAGGTTGCTGTATCATGAGTGAAAGCTGTTTACTCTCCCCACAAGCCACTGACAAGTTTCAGAACTCCAACTTCTGCACTCTCAATTTTTTTTTTTTTTGCACGGCCCCCCAACTTCATCTTCCTGACCTATAACATCTGTCTAACAGACTCCCAGAAATTGTGTACTGTTTGGTCTGCTGTCATATGGATCCAAAACACTGATGATTCTCAAATGATCCCTCATCTCATGCCCAGTTTACCCCACATTGAGAATGAAACCTCTTAACAAATTCAAAATAAAAATAAGATAAAATGTTGTCACTTGTTCTCTGTCTCCTCTCAAGACAAGTTCATATCCCCATTCCTTCCTGCTGTCTCCTGGTGTTCAACTCCTGCTACTTCTCTGCTACTGAACTTCATATGTCTCATTTCATATTCATTCTTAAGATACCTTCTATCCATCTTAGATGTTTCATTTTACCTGCTTCTTTTTTAGGTTTTAGCCATATTTTGAGATGAACATGTCCTGGTGTGTACCATCTCCTAATCCCTGCACCTACAACCACTGCCAAATCGTTTCCTGATTGAGTGTAGATACTTTCTTTGACATGAAAAGCTGTTACAAGTTACTGGTCATCACTCCCTCTCACACTCTCATAGCTTCCTGGCAATGAGGTTTGGATCAAGCCCCCCGCCAATGTTCTCTGCATGGTTAGAATCCTTTATTATGAGGGAATTCTTCACTGTTCAACAGGGTGAATACAACTGCAACCATCTCTAATATGTGGATGTGAAGGGGAAAGTGTTGATATTAGTCAGACATCCTGAATTGTCCAACTACTGAAATGCAACCCTTGGACAAACCTGAATCAATAATACTGACTGCTGCTATGAAAAGGGGGAGGTAGAAGGTACTGCAAAAAGAAGCAAAGTTACTGTCCATCAACAATGTTAAAAGAAGTCTTTAGGCCTGAGAGATTAGTATTTTTTGACAGATACACATTTGATGCTCTAGGGGATCTGCATTCTGAGATTACTGCACTTAATGGGCCCATAAGAACACTCTCACATGAAATGTCACATGTAGACTCAGGATCCCAACTATTCAAACATATGTACAACCAAACAGTCTCCCTCTTAGCAGCTAAACTAATATGACACCCCCATCCTAAAACCTCAGGAATCATGACCATACATCTCCCTTGCTACTAGTCCCCCCACCCAAAAAAAAAAAAAAATCAAGCTTCACTGTGCAGATCACTGCTCCTCTGCTGTTGCCTGTAAATTCTGGGAATCTATTACCTCCTACTACAAAGAAACATCATCAAAGCCAGTCTTACAGATACAAGTAAAAACTCATCTTCTGAAACGTGCCAGTTGTCAAGATTATGCCGCTGGTCACATTACATAAGTGCAGCACATTCTGTCACTGTCTAAATAACTTTCTTACTTGCTATATCCCTCTAACTGTATATCACACTTACGTGAGTCTCTTATATGTAGTCTAGATAATTTCTTCACAATGCATAAGCTCATTTCAACTTCAGTCAGCTGTATAATGTAAAGAATGTCTCATACTGGATACTTAACTATACTTACCTTATTACTGCACTACCCTAACCTTGTTGTATACATTGTATGGCAATGGCTGTCTGTATTGTATCCTTTAATTTTGTTGCTGTACTTTTCCCCAGGCTGAGACTGAAATCAGGCATTTGTGATCAGTGCTCTAACATGGTTAACAAATTCAAATAAAATAAAACAAACGATGTAAGTAAGCTGTGGTTGTGGAAAATACATATAGAGCAGAAACATTAGTTTGAAGACCTGAATTCTGTCTGTGGGAAGTTTTACTTTACATGACATTGTACCTTAACTGCAGCCTATGAATGTGAGCAGTATGGACAGCTATAGCTGGGACTTGGCCAGACTCAGTGCTACTCCCAGAAAATGAACAAGCTAATCAGAAATCTATTACTGACAGTAAGTGATTTACAGGGTTACAGATAGGAACCTGTTGTTCAGCTATGGAAATACTTCAGCTCCCTGTTGATACAAGTGCAGTGTAACCACAGGCACACCTTTGGTGAACATTCTGGGTGCTGAGGTAAGACTAAATGGTAGAGTCTAGGACTGATATAGACTGGTCGTGACTCTGAAGCACAGATATCTTTTGGATTTTTTTTTATTTATGTGTTACGACAAACATGCTGAAGGTCAACAAAGCACATCCAGTTTCCTTTTGATAGACAATGACAAATGAATGGACAGACAGCTTTCCAAAGCTTTCTTTGGAAAATAATGTGATTAGGTCACTTAAATGCAAAACTAGCCTGTGGTCCTTTGACTGGTTAGCACTAAACAGAAAAAGCAGTATTGCTCAGACTCTGGTATGGTGGAGCCTCCAGGATGTCTCTTTTGTTTAAGCAGCTTAGGACGTTTGTACCATTTTTTGTTTTGTTTTGTTTTGTTTAATGGTGGTGTGATATTTGTCAGGAGAGATGAGGAATTTGGGGTGGAAAGGAAAGGTACTTTGTATCTTCTAAATGTAACTATCCTCACTCACCTGTCCATAGTATATCTTTTCACACTGACAGGTGGAGGGACAAATGATCACTGACTGTCACCAGGGGCAGTGGTGTTGGGAAAGGCCACTAAATAACTACAGGTGGATCACGGTTGCCTGGCAACTACTGAAAAGTTTGGTTTTGGGGACCACAACCTCTCAAGATTGTTTTGCTGTTGGCCTTGCCTAAACCCCATGTAATGAGGCTTTCTTGCATTTTAGAAAATGTCATTTGAGAAAGTTGAAATTTATCTCCAAAAGACATGAGTGTTACCCTCCTTTTACATATTCTCCATATATGACTTTTGAATAAAATTGATCCCTAGAATGGAGCATTCATAAAGGTCACTCTAGCATCCTCAGTAAGGCTGGTAGGTTGGGGCCATGCATGCATGTCTCTGATGGTGAACAAATATGCTGGATTGCATTTGTTGGATCTCACAGCTCTGGTAGCACTCTTAAATGCACATGCATCACAAGTTTTGCCCATGTGGATACTGTTGCCAGCTGGAACATGACCTTGCTTTTATGTGTCCATCAGGTCAACTGTTTTACAGTATGAAGCACTTCCTCAGATATATCTCTTTGAAATTCTACCACATGGGCCAGGTAATAAAGTGACATCAAGAAACATTTGAAGATCATCTATATGTGCTTTCCTAAGTTGTCCACCATCCTAAACACCTTAACTTTTGAGAGGACCACAGGGCTCTAAGGTGTAGGAACTTTGGAGAGCAGTTTCAGGCACTAAGTATCTGACTTAATAGTCTATAGACAGAGACACTATTCTCTAGAAAGGTGCAACAGACAGATTTTTTTTATATTTTTTTTTTGTAGGAACTAGGACTATCATATCAGAGTTGTCCCAGGCAGTATTTTTGACAACTCTAAGAATGCAGGCCAAAACAGGGAACTATAGCAGGACTACAGGGCAGACAGTAAGGCCTTCTGCTGTGTTTGCTGTTGGGAGGACATAGGATCAACCGCTCTAATGCCTTATCTCCAGGACTTCCCTAAATTTGTGATCATCCAGAGGAGACACAAGGAAATCAGTATTTTCCTCACTCATATCAACTGTCAACTGTATGAGATGTCTGTGGAAGAATCCATGTGCTGTTTCTTGCATGTAGTCTTCTAGGGACCTCTGGAGGTGAGTCAGGAAGAGGAAGATTTTTCTCCTGGATTCCAAAGTTGTCAGTGGGAGTTGTTCAACTACTTTGGACCATATGAGAGTAACACTCTCATTTCATCTGGGGATAAATTTCAACCTTCTCTAATTACATTTTCTAAAATGCAAAGAAAGCCTCATCACATGGGGTTGAATGACAGTCTGCAGTGCTAAAAACTTAGCTGAAGATAAAAAATGGCACCAGTAAAGGGTATTATGTGGAAAGACACCAGAGCAAGGATGACTCCATGCTGATAAGTAAAAAGGGTATCAAAATCTACATCAGTCCTGAAGCAACTCCAGCCACATTCCTCTCCCATCAACACCACAGGTTTGGACATTAGCAATGAGAACAAAGGAGCCTAAAGCACCAAACCCTCAAGGTCAATAACTGACCCAGGAGTTCCCATCAAGACTGAGAGCACTGACTGTAAATTCAAGACAGAGAGAGATGTCGACATTGGCAGTAACAGTACAGAGACAGTCCACACTGTATTTGATACTGATACGTCAGTAACCGAAGGGCCTTTGTGCATCAGTAGCTAAGTAACACCAGCTGATGCCAGCCTCTTTAAGGCTGGTGTCACATGCGCACATGCAGGGAATAAATGGAGAAAAACGTGGTCCTGAGATGCGGAGCATAGGTGGTCGCTGATTTTTCTGACCCTAGGTTAAAAACCTGGAAGGAGAACACATGGTAGAAACTTTCTGTTGAGCTCCTTAATTTGCATCCAAATATTTGCTGGAAATAAAAGAAACTACAACATGTGCTGGACCTCACCTCAGTACTGAAGGTCAGGGCATTGAGGACACTAGTACTATGGCAACTTTCTTCCATGCACCAAGTATCAGCTACAAATTAAAGAGAATTAGCCTGCCCACTGCAGCTGAGGCAGACTTCTCTTTGACCTTTATAGTTACAGAGGAGACGGGGTTTCAATTGTTTTAATGATAACTTTCTTAAGCTTCATACCTTTTAATACCTCCTCAGATACAGTGGTCACTTATGTGCATTACTGTTCTTTTTAAGAGATTCCACAGCAGGCACTATTGTTGGCTTTGAAACTGAGGAATCAGTATGTCTTGAGACTGAAAATGTACTAGGTTTGATCAAACCCTTTTTGGTCATACATTTGCACTGACAAAGATTACTTGCAGAAATACAGTTGTAATCCATCCTTCGTGTAAGAGTGTTGTGGAATAGGAGAAAGGTATAAATTTCACATGTAGAGGGGATATGGCTTTCTTCTACAGGAACACCATACTTACAGTATAAGACAGGCTGTCAAAGGACTTTCTCCTCATGGTAACTCTTGTGGAGTACAAGCTTTTTGATTAAACAAGGCAGTCCATCAAATACAGTGAGAAAATGCAACTGTTTAATGTTATCAGCAACTACTAAAAACATTCTTAGAGAAAAGACAGAGAAATGAACAATAACGGTTCCCCTTTAGAATCTCAAATTGCTGAAAGCTTGAAATTCATAAGCTCGAGCCCAGAATCTCAAGGTTTCAGCAACTCGAAATTCTAAAGCGGACGTAAAAGACATGCAAAAATGTCTTTACAATGTTTTTGCAGGGGGGAAAGCCACCCTGCACCCCCAAGTGGGGGGCTGTGCCCCTACACCCCCCTACTTAAATATACAAACTCCGAGATTGCACTACAATGGGGATGAGGGAAATCTCCCATTCCCTGCTGTATACAGAAGCGCACAATGGGAGAATTTCCATTCCTCCGCTATAGTGCAGTCACGGAGCTGATATATTTCAGCAGGGAGAGTGCAGGGGGACTCGGCCCCCTGCATACATGTAAGTAAACTTCCTTTTTTTTTTGGTTGTCTCCCCTTCACAATTTCAAGTTACTGAAACTCGAGATTCTGGGCTCGAGCTTATGAATTTCGAGCTTTCAGTATCTCGAGCTTGTGAAGGGGAACCACAATAACACTGAGAAACTGAAGAAAAAAACACTATTTAAGCAGATAATAACATATTAAACATTCTGTATTACAAAGCAATGACAAGATGTCTGACCTTGTTTGTTAGCCTACTGTGAACCTTTTTCAGCCATAAGGATAGCAATACATAAACCTTTATCAGCAGTATACAAATTATTTTGAAAGCACAGCAATGAGAATAACTGCTTAAAATAGCCAATAGCAGAGAAACAGCTGAAAAGTAAGATATTCAAGTCAGCCTAGGTCTAACAGCAAAACAATTTCTGACAGAACAATTCTAAAGAGTAACACACCTAACAGAAAAGAACAGTGAATGATAAAGTAACATATCAAAAGAGAATGATGAATAACCAGAGAAAAACTCACAATCCTTTTCATATGTTATTTGAGAAGAAGCAGCTTTGAGCCATTAAGAGATTGCCTCAGCAACTTACGCAATGAAAAATGCAGAGAGGGAGTTCTGTGTGATGCATTGTGGGAGATAAGGAGGTGCTCAGCAAACCTATATAGTTTGGACAGTCAAGCTATCCTGATGCTTGTGGCATTAGTCCTGTGAGGTACAGTGAATAGACTGTCCAGGCATACAGTTCCAAGATCAAGCCATACACTTCAAATAAAAACAGTATGTTATAACAATAATCATTTACCATTTATTGAAGAGAAACTGATGAATCCCAATATCAACACATTGGGAAACAGGAGGAAAGACAAGAGATGTATGGTATTTCAAAAAAGGACTGCACAATGAACAAGGGGCAGAAAGGATAACATTATGACAAAGTGAAAGGACAATAGATTTTTAAATGGTCATTACCCATAATAGCACACTGAAAGAGACTGTCATACTGGATGAATCTGGGAACTTGGGGCAATACAGCAATTGCCTCATGTACACAGACAACCCTCTCCTCCTATCACCTAACACTACAACCTGTGAGAGATGCACTTATATAGCCAAATTGGAAGCAAAGCTCTCTTCACCCAAGACTGGACTAGACAGTCAAGAGGAGCGGGTAAACACTTACATCACACCACACTCATCACATAGTCCCTCAGTACCTACACCACCAAAACACACACATAGAATCATAAAACACACACCTACATTCACAGAGGCTCTCAATAAAAATCTGCCCAAGCAACAGAGACCTCCAAAGCAGAAATGCAAGCAACCTCCACCCCCCAACACAACCCAAATGACACATAGCCCACAAACTTCAGTGTGCCACTCAATCACAGCCCATCAGGCATAACAACGTACCCAACACTCTAGTCATAGGTGTTCCACACCAGAGGTCAATTCCTTGTTGGTCAGATCCGACCCTAGAGATCCACATCCTGCCCCCCCCCCCCCATTAGAGAAACCACCGTAAAAAATTTCTCCAAAGCTAACTTCATGCTTCTTATGACAGAAG
Source organism: Protopterus annectens (assembly GCF_019279795.1). Classification (NCBI taxonomy): domain Eukaryota; kingdom Metazoa; phylum Chordata; order Ceratodontiformes; family Protopteridae; genus Protopterus; species Protopterus annectens. The sequence goes on along the minus strand of NC_056744.1, from coordinate 1,720,942,502 downwards.
TGGCAAACTTCACGACACCCATGCAGACGGACAATAGAGGTACGACTGCTGAATCCTACACAAATGCACTTTATAAGCACTTACACGAGTGCATGGATTGTGCTATCCCTAACAGAACCAATATGCTGTCCTCCAAAAAAAGGAAGCCAATCTGGTGGTCCCCTGCCATAAACAAATTCTACAACAGAAGAAAGAAACTGCTGCAAAAGAGAGTAAAATCCCATGACTGGAGGAACTCCCTGGTCAGCCTCAGTAAGAAGCTGTGATCCCTCATAAAATCCTCCAAAGCTAGTTACGAAAACAAAATTGCCACTGTTTCTAAAGCCAACCACAAAGCATTCTATAACTATGTTAAGAATCTTTTTTTTTTTTTATCAAATAACTTTTTATTAAGTTTGTAATACAGTAATAGAACAATACAGAGGAGAAAAGGAATAAATGCAGAGTCTATGAATGAAAAATGTTGTATAGATAAGTAAATAAATGACCTAAACAAAAAAACAAAATAACAATCTAAATACCCAACTAACTATGTACAATATTTACAGACTAAAAAAAAAGGCTGTTAAATAGACAATCTGTTGGAAGTATAAATGGAGATATAAGGAATAACAGTGGATCTCCAAATAAAACCAAAAAGGGACAGATGTCATATGGTCAGAAATAAGCTGGAAGTAGAATAAATCAGAGGAAATTAAGTTAAAAAGACAATTCCAGGATTTTTTAAGGTAAGCTTCCTTCCTAGGCCCTTTGGTTATAAACTTATGTGCTGAAATATACTTCAAAACCATCTCTTTGAATCCATTGCAACCCAGTTTGGTACGGTCCAACCAGTTCTTCGTAATATACAATTTGGTAAGGGAGCAGAGAATAATAAGAACATGAAGTTTTAACTTAGGTAACTTCATGTTAGATATATGAAGTATCGCTGTTTCCCAAGAGAGGGTGGATGTGTGGTATCCCATTTTCTCGAGGCGAACTTTTAAAGAACACCAAAGTTTGTGGGTATGTTTGCAGAACCAAAATATATGCAGTAAATCCGCCTTTGGGAAAGAGCAACAAGAACAAGAAGGGGAATTTTTGGAGTCAAATTTGTTAAGCATATAAGGCGTAAAGTAGGAGTTATTATTGATCATCAATTGTGTGTAAATAAGTTTTTTGAATGGGGATAACTCTAAAGTAGTTTTTATGGCAGATAGTTTTTTTTCATCAGTAAACCGAGTACTTTGGTTATCCCAGTAATCCGAAAAAAGGTAAACCGAATTATATAACATGGAATTTATAAGAGCATAAGATCTGGATAGCATTTTCTCAGAACTTAAGATAATAGATAAGACCACACAATGTCTGAAGATATCTTGAGAATTGACATTGGGATTAGTAAATTTAGACGAGATTAGTTCTCTTAATTGGCGTAAAATAGTTGTGTATTTGTTATTGACTTTAAGAATTAGTCATAAATCAAAAAGGGATTTGTCTTTGTATTTAACAAGATCCCAAACTAATATACCTTTAATAAGGGGGGAAATCAGAGAGATCAATCATCAAGTTATTGATTTTAAAATTCGGGTTGAGATGTAGAGGTTGAAGATAAGGGAGAGTTTCTTCTAAGTTGATAGATTTTATCAGATTTTGGAATAGTCTGATTTTGTGTTTTAGAGTACAGGACAAGTTATATTTGTTGATAGCAGGTAGAGAAAGAAATGGGAGAGATTTAGGATTAATTTTGTTACTGAGAGCGTGCTGGTACCATAATTTCATCCATAAAGGGGAAGAGTTATAGGTATCTGGGTTAAGTTTTGATATAGATAAAATTCTATTTGCACAAATAATCATGTAATAGAGGTGAATGTTTGGCAAGTTTAAGCCACCTTTAAACTTAGGGTAAGAAAGTTTAGAATAAGATATTCTAACTGACTTAGGGAACCAAATAAATTTGGCTAATTCTTTATTTATCCTGGAAAACAGGGTGTTTGGTATACTAAGATTTGAGGCATAAAATTGATAGAGGAGTTTGGGCACAACATTAATTTTCACTATCGCGGCTTTTGATAAGAGGGATAGATTTAATAGTTTCCATCTGTTGAGGTCTTGAAGGATTTTGAACCAGGTTTTTAGAAGGTTATTTTGAAGCATAGAGACTTGATTATGTTCAAAATGTATGCCCAGATAGTTGAGGTTGAAAGTTGTACCAAAGGAAGAATCAGGAAAAGTAATTGGTTTTGTGGTTTGCTGGATTAATAGGGAAAATATGTGATTTCTTATGATTAATCTGATAGTCAGAGGCCTTAGAGAATAAGTCAATAGATTTTATAATTTTGCACAAATCTGTGTTAGGGTATTGAAAGTATAGGTTAAGATCATCAGCAAATGCAGAAAGCATTATGTTAGTATTTAGAATGATAGGGATTGTATGATGAGTGTTTTGAGCAAGATATAAGAAAAATGGTTCAATGAAGATATTGAAAAGAAAAGGGGATAAAGGGCATCCTTGCCTCGTTCCATTAGTAATATTAATTGGTTTAGATATGCTTTTATTAGCATATATGAAAGTGAAGGAGTTTTCGTAACGTACCTTAATCATATCCGAAAAGATTTTGGGTATACCAAAGTGAGTTAATGTTAGGAACAGAAAATCCCAATTTACTCTATCAAAAGCTTTTGAAGCATCTAGTGTTAAGGCATAAATTGGGTTTCTTTCTTTTTTTGTAAGGTGGAGTAAGGAATCTAGGGTTAGAGTAATATCCCAGGTGTGTCTGTGAGACATAAAACCTGCCTGGTCTAAAGATATTATAAAGGGCATAATGTTTTTAAGTCTGTTGGCTAGTATACCTGCTAAGATTTTTATGTCAACATTTATTAAAGAAATGGGTCTGTATTTGTGGGGATCAGTTTTGTCTTGTTTGTTTTTTAAAATCAGGATAGTTTTTGAGGTATTCCAATGTAAATCCGAGATCCCATTTTTTATAATAAAATTGAATATCTTTAAAAGAATTGGAGAAATTGTCGAGTTAAAAACTTTAAAGAAATTGGTGGTGAACCCATCAGGGCCTGGGGATTTATCTAATTTAAAACTGGTAATGACCTGTTGAATCTCTTGAAGCTTCAATGGAGCAGACAACATGGACTTTTGATTTTCATTTAATGAGGGGAATCTAATAGAATTCAAAAAGTTTACCGTGTATGGATTAGAGGATTTCGCAGACTTGTTGTAATAAACATCGAAGTAAAGAGAATGAAATAGCTGTAATATTTCCGAGTCCGATTTATAAATTTTATTTTGGTATTGTAACAAAGAGATACTAGGGGAGCACTGAGTTGTTTTTATAATTCTAGCAAGGGTCTTAGATGGCATTTGTGCCTATTCCGAGTATATTGCAATAAGTTTTTGTTCTTGCAGAGAATAATTCTGTTGGTGTAGCTCTAAAAGATCTTTTTGGGTATTGTTTACCAATTTGTCTAAAGCAAGATCAGGGTTTAGCCTCTTTTTCTTTTCCAAATCAGAAAGTTTTAGGGTCAGATTAAGCTCCTCTACTTTTTTAAGCTTTTTGTAGAATGAAGCCTTTCTCATCAAGAAACCTCTCAATTTGGCTTTACAAGCCGCCCATTGGATATACATTGGTATATTTAAGTATTCAAGATCGGTATCCAAGTCTAATAATATCTCATTTGGTTCTTGAATTATATCAGTGTTATGTAATAAGTTATTGTTTAGTGTCCAGTTACTATATAAGGAATTTAAAGGTTTCCTTGGAGTGAAAGTAATATTAAGAGAAATTTTTGCATGGTCAGATAGGAATCTAGGATCTACAGAGAACTTTAATTAAAGTTTGATAGATATTCAGAGATTAAGAAGAAGTCCAAACGTGACCAGGTATTGTAACACTTCGAATAATATGTGTAAATTTTGTCTTTAGATGAGATCTCACTAAAGGATATTGTGTCTATAAGATTAAAGTCAGACATTAATTCTCCAAGAGCTATGGAGGCTTGGTGATTGTAAGATGAGGATTTACTTGTACGGTCTAAAATAGGGTTTAGGACTGCATTCCAATCACCGCCTACGATAAATTGGTAGTTTTGAAATGTGTAAAGAATATTATATATCTCTATTATAAAGACTTGTTGTTGTGAACAAGGCCCATAAACATTTAAAAAGAGAGTTGGTTTGGTAGAATTCAGAAGATAGGATGTGAAATAACACCATCTGCCATTTCTGTCTGAATTTACCTAATTTATTATCCCCTGGAATTCTTTCTTTATTATGATGACAACACCCTTAGAGTTAGAACTATCTTCAGCAACAATAATAGCTCTTATCCATTTCCTTTTCATTTATTTCATCCAATCTTCTTTGAGCATATGTGTTTCCTGCAGAAAACAGATATTTGCTTGAGATTTACACAATAAGTGTAATAGGAGACATTTCTTAGCTTTATTTTGTAAGCCCCTTATGTTCCACGACTCTATGAACCAAGCCATAAGTATTTCGTTTTACAGGTTAATATTCTTGGACTAAGGTTAATTGTTTTACACAGATATGGCATCAGAAAAAACATAAGAAAAGAAATAATAAGTATAAATGGATGTAGTAGGATTATGGAGATCACATTAATACTTCCAACCATAAAAAACAAACAGACAGTGAAAAATAAAGCATAGTATTCCTTCACAAGTAACCTGGTGCCTAGCCACCCAAACCCCTTAAGTGAAGAAATACTATAAAGTTTAAAATCACAACCTGTTTTTTTAGTTAATAATAATAACATATTATGAGGAAAAAAACCTTAGTATTGACTTGAAGTAAACAACAAAAACTACTAACAATAGTATACATATGTACAAGAAAATAATCATCCAAAATCTAGTCATTCTAGAACCCTATAATAATGCACTAAGAGCATCCAAAGAATAATTAGGATATGTAAGATATGAGTGACGATATAAAGGTAGAATTTAATGTGAAGCAAATAGGAGAGAGAGAAAATGACACACACTGGTTAGCACAAGGGGGGAAAAAAAAAAGCTGTCATAATTTTAAATGAGGTTAAACAACTAGAGAAGAGAAGTAAAAAAAGACACATATAACGCAAAGGGAGCTTCAGCAATGCACATTTCTGTGTGCAGCAACATTGAGACAGAGCTAGGAGAGTTATTAAAGCATTATCGAAGAAGTGATATAAGATAGAGAAGGAAGAGCAGAAACAAGAAATTATTAGATCATACGAAGGGTAAAGGCCTGCTTAAATATTGTAAAGGTAGGTCATGAAAAGAGTAGCATTGAGTGGTGCGTTACCTGCAAGAAGAAACTCACCTTTCAGTGAGTATATAAAGAGAAAGAAAAAGAAAAGAAAAAAACGGGTTTAACAGTACATTGACAGCAGATTATTTAGCAAATCTAATAATAATCATATTGTAAATGTTGCATCTAGTAACATTACCAGCAATACAGCGAAATATGAACCAAGCAAAGCAAGTTAAACACTCTAAACCGACTATAACCAGTCTCTTTCGATTAGCATCTGTTAAATTAGCTCAATGCTTATTGAAAAGGAAAAAGGTGTTGCTGAGTCAAAAAGTTCAAAGTGTAAATAAAAGAATTTGAATGGAGTTACACCAAAACATCTTCCCTTGAAAGCTCTAGCTATGGGTGGCCAGAAACCATTGATGCCAGTCAGAACCCTAAGATAATAGTAACATTCTAGGTGCCCAAAACAATACCAGTATGGAAAGAGTCACTGGGAAGGTTGCTGAAAAAACCACCATGTAGAGGTGACATGTACTAAATGAATTTTGACAGCATTAGGAGATCCTGCCCTCCATGAAAACAGGAGCCCTTGTAACAGTAAAATATTCATCGGGCATTGGGCAACCCATAAAAAAAACTTATTGAATAGTATTGATAGTTAAACCAGTTTAAAAACAACAAAATCAAGTGTGGGCAGTTAAATCAAACATTGTGTGACTCTGGACGCATGAATGATCATCTTCCGTGAAAACTGCTGAAGGCTGCTAAATTAAGGCACAGAGAACGGCTGATAATGAGCAAAAAAAAAAAAAAAAAAAAACGACCATTGTGGTAAGTTGCTTGAGCCCTTGGTAGCACCAACTTGATGTTTAAATAAGATTCATGCGAGCATAACTAAGAGTGCAAAACTGGATCGGGCATCTTGTGTCTCTCTGAATAAGAGGGAAGATTCCATGTGGGAACAATGGGAGCCGCTTTGCAAAAGGGACCCCCTGGGTAATAAAAATTGCTACAATGGTTCCCAGCAGTCCGAAGGTAAAAAATTGAGCATACAAAGTGTAAACTGTAAATATAACTACACAGAGGGTAAAGATACATAGCGATTACTGGAATGGCAGTCGGAAACCTTCCTATGTTATCCGGTGCTTAAAAACAGCACATAACCTAGAATAGTGTAGATTACCTTCTACGGAGTGGGCTATTATTAACTAAAAAAACAGGTCGTGATTTTAAACTTTATAGTATTTCTTCACTTAAGGGGTTTGGGTGGCTAGGCACCGGGTTACTTGTGAAGGAATACTATGCTTTAAGAAAAACTTCTTTTGCCTCATTAGGAGAATTTGCAGTGAATTTTGACCCATTATGGAAAAATATAAGTGTGCTCAGATACCTCATTTGAAACTTGATATCCTTTTTGATAAGATCAGTGCAGAACGGAGCCAGTTTCTGTCTGTCAGATTTTATAGAGAGAGGTAAATCTTGTGCAAAGGATAATTTGTATTTGTTCCAAATAAAGGATTTATGTTTTTTGGCAGCTAAAAGAATTCTTTGGGTGTCTTGGAAATGTAAAAGTCTTGTGTAAACTTGACGCGGTGTGGTAGAATCCTGTTTTTTGTAGAGGGCGCGATGTGCTCTCTCTATTATTATATCAGAAGAACATCCATCAGAGTGTAAAAGTTGTTCACATATCTGTTTAGATATTTTAAGTAAATCCTGGTTGTCATAAGACTCAGGGAGACCTCTAATTAGTATATTGTTGCGCCGGCTCCTTGCCTCGAGGTCCGTTAGCTTTGATTGAAGCTCCGTGATGAGAGAAGTTTTGGTACAGAGTTCATCAGTTAATGTTTTGATAAGGAATTCGTTTGATTGTGTTTTTTGTTCAAGAGTGTCTACTCTATCAGCGATCTGGTTTATGGTATTACCAAACTTGGCCAGTTGATCAGACAAACCTTGGATAGCGAGTTGGATAGGCTGAAGTGCTTGTCTGAGTTCTTCTATGTGAAAGTTTGTTTCTTCCTTGGATTTAGCACTAATTTTATTGGAATCCATTGTTTGTTTAATAATTCTCTGCCTTTTGGAGCCTACCTCTTTTTTTGGTGAAAAAACTGACTATAATTTAGCCTTGGTAGTCTGAGTCTCCATAGAATCGGGTTCCTTTGCCATGCTTGCAGCGGCCTTGGTAAATTGGATATGCCGAGGGATATTGCAGGCCCTTGGATACATGTGGCTGGAGCACTTGCTCAAAATATGAGAATGAAATGAGTTTTAGTTAATTTATTATTAATAAAAAAGATGAACTAGTAGCTTAAAGATATGTTAAATTACCCTCTCCTTCAGAAAAAGGTACTAACGTATATAGGAGGGTAATATCCTTAAAAATCAGAAACTGAGGTAAGGAGCTCAGTGCAGAGGGTGACCACCATCTTGGAACTCAGCTATGTCAAGAATCTTAATGGCAACACTCAGATCTGCTCTCAGTTACAGCACAATGGCACTAAATGTACAGAGCCAACTGATATTGCCAACATCCTGGCAGATAGGTTCAGTGCTAACTTTACCCCCCTCTCACCCCCTAAATGGCCCTTCTCTATACCGGAAGAATGCTAAGCTCCTGTAATCCTGTCTGCACAGGTAAAAAAACACACTCTCCAAAGCCAAGAACACAGCATCATCCATGGGACCTGACAACATCCCAGGCTGTGTTCTGCATGAACTACAGAATGAACTGGCATCCCACCTAAGTATCATGTTCAGTCATAGCCTCACCTCAGGCTTTGTGCCCACTGAATGGTGCACAGCTATGATTATCCCACTCTACAAAGGGGGATCCACCACGGACCCTGGGAACTGCCACCCCATTAGCCTGACGAGCCTAGTTAGCACGGCCATGGAACGTATCATCATGGAACTTATAAACAAAGACATCCCAGGCTGTGTTCTACATGAACTACAGAATGAACTGGCACCCCACCTAAGTACCATGTTCAATCATAGCCTCACCTCAGGCTTTGTGCCCACTGAATGGTACACAGCGATGGTTATCCCACTCCACAAAGGGGGATCCACCACGGACCCCGGGACCTGCTGCCCCATTAGCCTGATGAGCCTAGTCTGCAAGGCCATGGAACATATCATCATGGAACTTATAAACAAAGACATTGGTAATCTCCAAACTCTAGACCCCACCCAGTTTGGGTTTGCAAAAGGCAGATCATGTCTCCTAAACCTGATAGACTTCTTTGAAGCAGTCATTAAAGCCGTAGATGAGGATAAGGTTGTTCACACAGCCTATCTAGATCTCGTCAAGGCTTCAACACCATCCCCCACTCTGGAATTATAGATAACCTCACTAAACTAGGTATAAATCCCTATGTCACAAGATGGGTTGCCAACTGGTTCACTGACAGAACCCACACTGTGAAAGTTGCAGACTCCAAATCCGACTTCAGACCAGTGACAAGTGGAGTACCACAGGGTTCAATCCTGAGTCCTCTCCTGTTTGGTATCTACTTCTCTGAAGTACAGGCTAACACAGAAGGTATTTGGCTAATGAAGTTCGCAGATGACTGAAAACGAGGAGCCATAATCAAAACTCCTAATGATGTGGACATCCTATAAAATGCCTCACTGAGACAGATGCCTGGTGTCAAAACCATGGACTCAAGCTCAATGCCAAAAAGTGCATTGTCATCCCTTTTGGTAAAAACTCTGTACTCATGACACAGGTGGACAGTAGTCTCTCCTTTGATAATCACATCACCACAGTAGTCAGGAAATCCTTCTACGTGGCACACCTCATCACAAAAGGTTTCTCATCCAGGAAAAAAGAGGTCATTGTTCCCCTCTACACATCAATCATTAGACCCATTATAGAGTACAATGCCCCTTTTGGTATGTACCTCACAAGACATCTACAACAACTGGAAGGACTGCAGAAATACCTCACAAAGAGGATTACCGGCCTCAAACAGATGTCCTACGGAGACCGTCACAAAAAACTCCAGCTTTACTCCATCACATATTGCTTACTCAGAGGTGATCACTGCCCAACATACAAAGCTATGTCAAATCCAGAGCTGTTGGACATGCTCCACTTAAAGAAATCCCAATCCCTCCGAGCTACATTCTCTAGGGACCTAAACCTTGTTACCACAATAAACAACATGCTGAGGGATAGATTCCTGCCCCAGAGACTTCCCATACTCTGGAACAAACTACCTATCTATATCAAACAAAGCTCCTCATTAGCACTCTTCAAGAAACATCTTGATGATTGGATGGGAAATATGAAATTCACCCTGGGGATCCCTTCTGTGGCTCTGCTTGACAGGGGCTCAGGAAAATAATTTTCTTTGGTGGTGAAAGCCAGGGTACCTTTTTGGCTAGGCTTATATAGGCCCTAGGGCCAATAGCCTAGTACCTACCTATGAACCTATGAAATAGCAGGATGCTTTAAGCATATAAGGAATGCTTTTAAACAACAGGATGAAGATCTCTTGTGATGTTACAGGATGAGCATACAGAGTACTGGCTGTGTCAAGAAGAAGTGAAAACAAGAAAGGGGTAGCAATTTTTTTCACCCAAGTACAAAGTGCATGTTTCTGAATTATCTGATTGGTTTCTCACAGTCCCCAGATGCAGGTTTCGATCCTGCCCTCTGGTTATGACTTGTGTGGTATCTGCATGTTTCTCATGCATCCTGTAGGTTTCCTCCAGATACTCCATTTCCTTCCACCTCTCAAAACATGTTGGTTGAAATGGTTCTATAAACTGCTTGTTTGTTTTCCTATACTTCTGTTCTTGTAAAGGGTTCAGAATGTACCACCTCCTAGATCGCACTACAGTGCAGTAAAGGGAAATATTCCCTTTCCACATTATAGTGCGATCTCGGAGTTGGTATATTTACAGAGGGGGGGTGTGGATGGTGCAGCCTCCCATGTGGGGGGTGCATGGGGGGCTTGACCCCCTGCGAACAACAGTTAGTTTATGTTTTTTGTTTTTATTTTTTTTAATGTATTTGAAATTATGAAACTTTGAACATACAAGTTCGATCTTGTAGTGTTCGATATTTCATAATTTCGATAACGTAATAGGAACCTTTCATAGTTCTGTACCATCACTTCCTTGTGAAGCTCCTTGTCTTGCTTTCTTAACATCTTCCACTCTTCTTCTGAGAAAGTGACAGCAACATCCTCAAATGTTTCTGGTACCTGAAAAAGAGACACAGTGTGTTTCAACTACTGTTTTAATATGTACAACATAAAGTCTGTAGCTTTCTCACCAAGAAACATTTGTATTTCTTACCAGAAGTCTAGTTACTATATTACAAGAGTCTAATTAGCCACGAATTAGCCAAGATTAAATTCCTTTTTCATTATGACAAGTAAAAAACCGATAACCAGTTTCACTAGTTCTGACTACGTATCCTGACAAACACAAGAAATTCTCTTGAGAGGAACCTAGTAGGGTGGAAAGGAGCAATAGAACCATAATTGACTCAGGAAGGGAATCCTGGGGCATGCCTCTCAACTGCTCCACATTTGGCAGAATGCTCTCATTTTAGACTACAAAAGTATGCCTTTTCCACTGTTGCACTTTGACCTTAGATGGCTCTGATTTCTGCTTTTTCACTGGCTGACCTGTACAGCCAATGAAAGAGATACTCCTTGGGCTTGTCAGAGTCAAAGTAGATCTACAGCAGGCATGTCTAGAATTTACCACTAAAATGATCACTTCAAAAAGTCTCCAGTGTTGGCAGTGGTGGTAGTTACAGCACAGGTTACAGTGGTCTTCTTGTTTATAATACACAGGCAATGTTTTTGGCCGAGCATTTGGACTGTGGATGGAGGTTTTCCTTCAATTTGTTTTTTAGTCCCTGGAAGTAATAGTTTTCCCATTAATTGGAGCTGAGTTAATAACTTGGTGAGGTAAAGCATGACCTTTTAGTGATTTTGGTAGTCTGCAGGTCAGAATGAAAAGCCTAGCAGTTTCTTTGACAGTTTCTCAACTTTAGTGACTTGGCAAGAGACACAGATGTGGAGATCTTATAAGACCTTCCCAGGTATGCGTGATGGATATATTCTAGAGAACCAAATAGGTAGTAATATAAGGTGATTTGTTTGTGTTTGGAGGCCTTTGGTTTTTGTGACTGTGTTGTTTCCTGAAATGTTAACATGAGTGAACAGCTTGTATAAAAAGAAAATTAGACTATAATAGATAAAGGTAAAATACGAAACCGGTATCCACATACAAATAAGAAGGGGATCCCAAGACTGAATGTGTATATGTGTGTGTTGCAATGTGCAGTGGGTGTATGGATGAGTGTTTCCATGTATGTGAGCAAGTGGAGAAAGGTTGTTTGTGATGTGGTTGTGTGTGGGGAGTGGGATGTCTGAGAGTATGTTGTGTGTATGCATGTGTGTTTGTATATGTATATTGCAGGGTGTATGGGTGAGCAAATGTATGACAGGGTGTCTAGGAGTATGCGTACATGGGTGTGTTTGTGTGTGTGTGTGTGTGTGTGTGTGTGTGTGTGTGTGTGTGTGTGTGTGTGTGTGCATGCTTGTGTGTGTGTGCTCATGTGGGTGTGCGTGCTTGTGTGTGTGTGTGTGTGTGTGTGTGTGTGTGTGTGTGTGTGTGTGTGTGTGTGTGTGTGTGTGCATGTGCTCGTGTGTGTGTGTGCTCATGTGTTTGTGTGTGTGTGTTAGGGAGAACAGCAGTGTGGTTAAGTCTGACAGCTCAGTGCTCTTTTCAGAGATGTGGTAATGAGCCACTAATGAGGTCTTTTTCATTGCATCAATACCATGTCTCTGAATTAGAATTTCTCTCTGTCATATTGATTAAGCTGTTTTGGGCAATTAGTGTGGGTGGAGAGAAATTATCTGAATCCCAGGATTTATGGCTCCACTTCTGTGCTGCTGCAGATCTCAGAGTGATGTACTGCACATGCACACTGTATGCCCACGCTGAAGCTTGTGCAGTTCACCACTGAAATGCAGACTTATTTTCTCTTTTTCTTATTTCTTTTTGTGCTATCTGTGAATCCAAAGATGCAGGCACCTGTGACTTAGATGTTCACTGCGAGCGTCCTGATACAACGTGAAATACCTAATCCTAACATGTAAGCTGCTTTCACTGAACTTTATGATCCACTGACTACACCAAATACAGCTTAGACATCGGGACTGACTGTTTCAGGTGTGCACTCGCAGTGAAAGTAAAACAACAAATAAAAAAAAAAAATGCCCCACAATGAATATCAGATATTCAAGACAAAAGTGCATAATTATATGCATTTACATGACTCTGCTGTTACTTGATTTGCATTTTTTTTGTTTTCTTATGTTTTTAAAAAATGATTTTGTGTGTGTGTGTGTGTGTGTGTGTGTGTGTGTCTGACTTTGGAAATGGTAGAAGATCTCTGTTGTCATATGCAGGTTTTCTTTGTAATAGATGTATGGTATCTCAAGTCATCAGTAACATAAATAGAATGCGAATTAGCCTGTACATTACAGATGAGGCAGACTTTTCTGTGACCTTTGTAGTTATAGAGGAGGCAGACTTTTCAATTACTTTAATAAGAACCTTATTATCTGCCAGCTTGTATTTATATTTGATCTTTATGGCAAGTTTTTGTGCTATAAAATTAGTGCATCTTTCGTGATATTTTGGTCCAGTCAGCACGCACATGTTGAATATTATAGCAATAACCCACGCCTGGGTGTGGGTAATGCTAAATTTACCCACGGTTGGCGTGGTTTGGTCCCGAGGCGGCTCGAGGGACCAAACAAAGCCAACCGTGGGTAATTAGCATTACCCACGCCCAGGCGTGCGTTATTGCTATTATACCATGACATTATTTAAGAAAAGAAACTATTACTTTTCTTAAATAATGGCATAGTATAATGCCTGTTTACTGCCCTTCCGCAGATGTCTGGCATCCATGGCAGTTCTGATGTACTGCGCCGCGCAGTACCTCAGAGTTGTAAAAGCAACAGAAAGCAAGATCTCCGTTGCTTTTTTTTTAGTGTTTCGCTATGTTAAATGAGTTTAACATAGCGAGACAGTTTTAAAATAAGCAACGGACATCTCTGTTGCTTATTTTAAAACTGTTTCGCTATGTTAAACTCATTTAACATAGCGAAACACTAAAAAAAAGCAACGGAGATCTTGCTTTCTCCGTTGCTTTTTTTTAAAACACTGTCTCGCTATGTTAAATGGGTTTAACATAGCGAGACAGCTTTAAAATAAGCAACGGATCTCCGTGGCTTATTTTAAAGCTGTCTCGCTATGTTAAACCCATTTAACATAGCGAGACAGTGTTTTAAAAAACCGAGTTATACTAATGGAAAAAAGTCCGGGTGACCGGACCTTTTTCCATTAGTATAACTCGATTTACAACGGGCACGCTGGCCAATCAGCGTGCACGTTTTGGGGGGATCATGGTATAATAATAAACACTCTCTACCACTGAGTACAGCTAAAATCTAGTGTCCACTCTTTGCACACTTCTTTGGCATTTTTATTCTAGTCAGCCTTCCTCAATGCACACCATATTAAGGCTGAATGAAATCCAATGATGCTTTGTTTAGAAATTAGTTTTTCTTCCTCTTGCATCATTTTGCCTATCATATCTGAAAGTTGTTTTCTGTTTTCTTGCTTGCCAAGAAATACAACTGTAGTTCTTTTTGTTATTTTCCACCCACTAGAATCGTAAAGCTATTTGAGCTCTAAGAAGTCACAGCTCATTTACTCTCTACTCTTATTTACAGCTGCATTGTTCTCCCTGGATCACAAACATACTAAACCCTTTGTAGTTTGAAAGAAGCCTAATAATTGCAAACAGCAAATTTCATTATCAATTGAGGTTTAAAAACAAGAAAATGTGAAACTCTGTCTGACTGAGTGAAGGAAGACAGGGGAAAATCAATGGAACTGAAACTCACAAAATTCCACATTTTAAAATGTTGTGATATCGTAGCTATTCATTTACTATTCAGAAAGCACTCCACTAATAATTGTCAAACATACCTGGATTGTTCACTACTTCTTTTCTGCGTGAATGGAACTGTGATCTGACAATGCACAGCAATGGTTATTCCACTCCACAAAGGAGGGGCCACAACTGCCCCTGGTAACTATCATCCCATAATCCTGACGAGCCTGGTCTGCAAGGCTGTGGAGCGCATCATCATGGAACTCATTAACAAAGACATTGGGAACCTCCAAACACTTGACCTGTCCCAGTTCAGCTTTGTTAAGGGCAGATCATGCCTACTAAACCTGGCTGACTTCTTCGAGGCAGTCACCAAGGCCATAGATGAGGGGAAGGTAGTTCACACAGCCTACCTTGACCTCGCCAAGGCTTTTGATACCATTCCCAACTCGGGAATTATAGAAAAACTCACCAGCCTGAACATAAATCCCTACGTCACGAGATGGGTTGCCAACTGGCTTACAGACAGAACTCACACAGTAAGAATAGAAGGCTCCAGGTCCAACTCTAAACCAGTCACAAGTGGTGTCCCACAAGGCTCGGTCCTGGGACCCCTACTTTTTGGCATATACTTCTCAGAAGTGCAGGCAAACACAGGAGGACTATGGCTAACTAAGTTTGCCAATGACTGCAAATTAGGAGCCATAATTGACTCTCTGGCTGACATGGACATTTTCCAAAAGGGCCTTACTGAGATGGACACCTGATGTCAAAGTCATGGTCTCAAGCTAAATGCCAAAAAATGCATAGTCATCCCATTTGGGAAAAACAAACACCCATGAATTACCACATAGTTGGCAGCCCCCTTAATACAGAAGAGGTAATAAGAGATCTGGGGACCCAGGTACATAGTAATCTCTACTTTGACAATCATATTGCCAAAGTAGTTAGGAAATCCTTCTATGTAGCCCATCTAATTACTAAAGGGTTCACATCTAGAAATAAAGAGGTTATAGTGCCCCTCTACTCGTCACTCATCAGACCCATCATAGAGTACAATGCCCCATTTGGGATGTACCCCACAAGACACTTTCAACAGCTGGAAAGACCACAAAAGTACCTCACCAAAAGGATTACTGGCCTCAAACATATGTCCTATGCAGCTCGACTAGAAAAACTCCAGCTGTACTCAGTGGCATATCGCTTACTCAGAGGTTATCTCTGCCTGACTTACAAAGCCATGTCCAACTCAGAATTGATGGACATGCTCCACTTAACCTATAAAGAAATCCAAGTCACTTTGAGCCACTCGATCTAATGAGCTAAACCTCACCACAACAATAAATAGAACATGCTGGAGGGATAGATTCCTGTCACAGAGACTCCCCATGCTTTGGAACAAAATTCCTAACCACATTAGGCAGAGCCCCTCACTAACACTCTTCAAGAAAAACCTTGACGAGTGGATGAGTAACAGAAAATACACCCCTGGGATCACTTCATTGGCTCTTTTTGACAGAGGCTCAGTTAATTAACCAATGGGGCGGCGAAAGCTGACACACTCTGGCTAGGCTTATAAATGCCCTCGGGAAGATAGCCTAGTGCCTACCTATGAACCTATGAGGGACTAGGGCAACTTAATCTCATCAGCTTTGCACTTACACCACATTATGAACCAAATGTAGCTTTCCTAGGCAGCGAGATCACATTAGCACTTCTACCCTCATGAGGGCATTCAGAGGTAGGAAAAATGAAAGTTAGTGATAAGGAGCCATTGTGTTATTGGCATATTTGGTTGGTGTAGAACTTAAAGAGAAGACAAAACATTATTTTAGTATCTTCTTTTAGCAGTGTTTTAAGAGAAGGATCCTCCTCTTTATTTTGGCAAACAATTATAAAATACAGTTTTACACATTAACCCTGTTAACTCTCAGACATCAATAATTGAGTACAATAATTAGCAATTGCTGGCTTCTATTTGGCAGAGTTTAATTACCTTCCAGCATGTTCTCAAGAAACTCACTTTCTTAAAGCTACATTCACTCCAAAAGGGCTCCAAATCTCATAAAGGAACAGCTCCCATTTTAGCGCAACAGGTAAACAACCAGTGTGTTGTATTACATATCCCCTCCCCAGCTCTGACTCAGGGGTTTGAGTGACCTTCAGCATTAATGAAAGAAACAGTCATGCTCACTGCACAGAATTCTCTAACACTGCTCACATTTCAGGAAGAAGGCACTCCCAATCATCATTGTAAATGAATATTTTAGCATACTAGGTACAGGGTTGTAACACTTTTCCCATTATTCTTCAGAAACGACCTGGGATTGCACAGATTCTTTGCAAGCCCTCTTTCTCAGTTCTGCTACCACATCCTTTCCAACCAGTTATTATATCCAAAGTAAACATGAAAAAGGTCCCTGTTTATTATGCTGATTCCCTTACTGCTTTCTTTTGACAGAATGACAGAGTCCTAACCATCCCATTCATACCCCCAAGATGAGGCTCTATGTTTGGAAAAGAACTTGAGCTCTAAGAAACCTCCTGCACTCTGATTTTAAACTGGCTCCCTGTTTAAATGTCAGCACTTGTAATGCCAATGCAGAAAAAATATTGAAAATGCAGAAGAGGGTCACAGACATCGCTCTTCGCCTTTATACTTCTTTTTTGTGGGGATGGGTCAAGGCCCCCCCCATACCCCCAATGTGGGCTCAAGCCTCCAGTACCCCTCCTCCTCCAAACTTATATATACTTACTCTGAGATTGCCATGCCTCAGACAAAATGGACTATTCTGTGAAATGACCATCTCAGACATAATATGCACAAGTCTGTTTTTTTTGGCCATTCGGTCTCAGCATTTTGGGACTCACTAAAGCGAGTCCTGGCATTCCAAACAGTTATCCTCTAAGCCTTCCCAGATTTCTTAGGTTCATAGGTAGGTACTAGGCTATCAGCCCAAGGGCCTACGTAAGCCTAGCCAACAAGGTTCCCTGGCTTTCGCCACCCAAGAAAGTTATTTTCCTGTGCCACTGTCGAGCAGAGACACAGAAGTGATCCCTGGGGTGTATTTCCTATTTCCCATCCACTCATCAAGATTTTTCTTGAAGAGTGCTAATGAAGAACTTTGCTTGATATAGATGGGTAGCCTGTTCCAGAGTATGGGAAGTCTCTGGGATAGGAATCGATCCCTCCAGCATGTCCTGTTTATTGTGGTGACAAGGTTTAGGTCCCTAGAGCATGTAGCTCGGAGGGATTGGGATTTCTTTAGGTGTAGCATGTCCAACAGCTCCGGGTTTGACACAGCTTTATATGTTAGGCAGAGATCACCTCAGAGTAGGCGATATGCTACGGAGTAAAGCTGGAGTTTTTTGAGGCGGTCAGTGTAGGGCATTTGTTTGAGTCCAGTAATCCTCTTTGTGAGGTACTTCTGTGGCCTTTCCAGCTGCTGCAGATGTCTTGTGAGGTACATTCCAAAAGGGGCGTTGTACTCTATAATGGGTCTAATGAGTGTCAAGTAGAGGGGAACAATGACCTCTTTTTTCCTGGATGAGAACCCTTTTATGATGAGGTGTGCCACGTAGAAGGACTTCCTGACTACTGTGGCGATGTGACTATCAAAGGAGAGACTACTGTCCACCTGGGTCCCAAGGTCTCTTATCATGCATTCAGTGTTAAGTAGATTGCTGTCTATGTGGTAGCTCATGGGTACAGAGTTTTTACCAAAGGGGATGACACTGCACTTTTTGGCATTGAGCTTGAGGCCATGGCTCTGACACCAGGCATCTGTGTCAGAGAGGCCCTTTTGTAGGATGTTCACATCATTTGGGGACTTGACTATGGCTCCTAGTTTGCAGTCATCTGCGAACTGCGTTAGCCAGAGGCCTTCTGTGTTAGCCTGTACTCCAGAGAAGTAGATACCAAACAGGAGTGGTCCCAGGACGCTGGGATCTTGTAAATCTTGTTACTAGATTGATTCTTGTTATATTGTTTCCTCTGTTTTCTATGCTGGCTATAGCTGTGTTTTTTCCTTCTCAAACACGTCATACCATCCTATAATACAGATATATGAGCATCAAGATATGGAAAATTATTTGTGTTATGTATATTATGTTTTACTGTAATAACAAAATGGATGAATAATTATTTAAAAGTACAATGTAGAAACAAAGTTAGCAGAACTCAGTGGTCTCCTTTTATCAATGACACCCCGAGATCTCTAGGTAAACTAGGATTGTTGTTTTTTTATATAACCTTTTAAATGTTTGCATTACTGGCCATTTTTCTTACCAATTTAAACTTTTTCCGACTGTCATTGCCGAGCCTTATGTAATTGTGCATCGAGGTTAGATTACATTTCTCTGTGGTCTCTGAAGCCAGGCAAGTGAACATGCTAAATCCAATCAATGACTTTGAACTGATAGAGATAATACTGAGTAATTAAATGTGATGAAGCACTGCTTTCTGGGCAGAATATACAGGTTTGTTGCAACAAAACATAGCAGCTATACTCCTCATAATAATTGCCTGGCATAAGAAATTGTGTTAACTGAGCACATAACTACTGCAAAATGTACTTAATTGATGGATTAACCCAGACAGAGACATAGCTGTTTTTTTGTCTTGATTGCTGTAGTACTGGAAACAGCAGAACTAAAGTGTTGCAATTTCTGCGCCAATAAAAGTAACAAACATTGAATGCTAGTTTGATTTAGTGCTTTACTTCACTCAGCTAAATTCAAAGCATTGTTTAAGCTGCTGTTGCTTTATTCGGTGCATCTGTGTTGGAAGTTACAACATTTGGCTGTTAAATAATCACAATCATTAATGACAGTACATACTGCACTGCATCTGAATAGCCTGTGATATGTAGTAACTGACTGTTTAAATGGCATGTATTTAAACTGAACTTATCTAAATGCAACCCTACTCCTATATATTAGAGTAATTAACACTAACTCACCCTGTCTTTTCATTCGCTAAATCCTAGCTCTCTCCCCTATCACTTCAGTAGTCTGGTAACCCTGCCAACAGAACGGGAATCACCCTCTCTCTACAGAGAAGAAACTCCAAATCCTAAGTGCCTCTTCTACCATCTAAGTGACTAGGGAAAAAAGTAGGTTGATAATTTACACTGTTAATTGTGAAAGAATTAACAGGAAAACCTAAACTAAATCTAAAACCCTGTGGTGAGCATGGTGTCATGCGTGCCAGCAAACAACTCCTGACCAGTGTTGTCCCCTTCCCTAACACCTTTACCTATGGGCTCTTTCATCTTAAACTCTGTAAGTTTTCAAACTTCTCTGGTACAACTTGCATAGAACTATCCTGCCCTATTTTGCTCCCTTTACTAAATTTCTGCCACAAACTCTTGCCTGATAGACTCATTACATAGCTGCTAAACCCATCCCAGACATTCAAGAAATTCAAATTGTGTAGTAGTTGATTGTTTCTGAAAACTCCTCTGATCCAGGTGTAGCCCCACTCCATTCGCCCTAGCTACATTTCAGCTCACCTCGCTCTCTTCCCACCCCCATTCCCACCCACACCCATATCATTTCCTTTATACCTAGCCATTTATACTTCCCCAGCTTAATTCCACCCCTTCCTGTAAAACATACACCCACCCTCCTCTTCAATCAACTACCTACTACTTTCCCTCTCCCCTACTGTCTATATCCTGTATACACTATTACCCCTACATAAAGAGAACAACTAATAAAACTCCTATATATCTTATACCTTAATCACATACCAAAACATGTACTCCTCAAAAACAAAAAACACTGCTTTCCTTACTTCTTCCATACTATTACTACCTCTCCTAGTCCTCCCTCTCATAACCACATCACTTAACACCTATCTATACCCCATTCATATCTCACCTTCAGATCCAAATAACTCTACCCACTCAATGACTCCTTCATCATTTAATACCTGTCTATACCCCATTCATATCTCACCTTCAGATCCAAATAACTCTACCCACTCAATGACTCCTTCATCATATAATACCTGTCTATACCCCATTCATATCTCACCTTCAGATCCAAATAACTCTACCCACTCAATGACTCCTTCATCATTTAATACCTGTCTATACCCCATTCATATCGCACCTACAGATACAAATAACTCTACCCACTCAATGACTCCTTCATCATTTAATACCTGTCTATACCCCATTCATATCTCACCTTCAGATCCAAATAACTCTACCCACTCAATGACTCCTTCATCATTTAATACCTGTCTATACCCCATTCATATCTCACCTTCAGATCCAAATAACTCTACCCACTCAATGACTCCTTCATCATTTAATACCTGTCTATACCCCATTCATATCGCACCTACAGATACAAATAACTCTACCCACTCAATGACTCCATCACTTAACACCTATCTATACCCCATTCATATCTCACCTACAGATCCAAATAACTCTACCCACTCAATGAGTCCTTCATCCTTAATACCTATCTATACCCCATTCATATCTCACCTTCAGATCCAAATAACTCTACCCACTCAATGACTCCTTCATCACTTAACACCTATCTATACCCCATTCATATCTCACCTTCAGATCCAAATAACTCTACCCACTCAATGACTCCTTCATCATTTAATACCTGTCTATACCCCATTCATATCGCACCTACAGATACAAATAACTCTACCCACTCAATGACTCCATCCTTAATACCTATCTATACCCCATTCATATCGCACCTACAGATACAAATAACTCTACCCACTCAATGACTCCTTCATCACTTAATACCTATCTATACCCCATTCATATCTCACCTTCAGATCCAAATAACTCTACCCACTCAATGACTCCTTCATCATTTAATACCTGTCTATACCCCATTCATATCGCACCTACAGATACAAATAACTCTACCCACTCAATGACTCCTTCATCACTTAATACCTATCTATACCCCATTCATATATCACCTACAGATCCAAATAACTCTACCCACTCAATGACTCCATCCTTAATACCTATCTATACCCAATTCATATCTCACCTACAGATCCAAATAACTCTACCCACTCAATGAGTCCTTCATCCTTAATACCTATCTATACCCCATTCATATCTCACCTTCAGATCCAAATAACTCTACCCACTCAATGACTCCTTCATCACTTAATACCTATCTATACCCCATTCATATCTCACCTTCAGATCCAAATAACTCTACCCACTCAATGACTCCTTCATCACTTAACACCTATCTATACCCCATTCATATCTCACCTTCAGATCCAAATAACTCTACCCACTCAATGACTCCTTCATCATTTAATACCTGTCTATACCCCATTCATATCGCACCTACAGATACAAATAACTCTACCCACTCAATGACTCCATCCTTAATACCTATCTATACCCCATTCATATCGCACCTACAGATACAAATAACTCTACCCACTCAATGACTCCTTCATCACTTAATACCTATCTATACCCCATTCATATCTCACCTTCAGATCCAAATAACTCTACCCACTCAATGACTCCTTCATCATTTAATACCTGTCTATACCCCATTCATATCGCACCTACAGATACAAATAACTCTACCCACTCAATGACTCCTTCATCACTTAATACCTATCTATACCCCATTCATATATCACCTACAGATCCAAATAACTCTACCCACTCAATGACTCCATCCTTAATACCTATCTATACCCAATTCATATCTCACCTACAGATCCAAATAACTCTACCCACTCAATGAGTCCTTCATCCTTAATACCTATCTATACCCCATTCATATCTCACCTTCAGATCCAAATAACTCTACCCACTCAATGACTCCTTCATCACTTAATACCTATCTATACCCCATTCATATCTCACCTTCAGATCCAAATAACTCTACCCACTCAATGACTCCTTCATCATTGAATACCTGTCTATACCCCATTCATATCGCACCTACAGATCCAAATAACTCTACCCACTCAATGACTCCTTCATCACTTAATACCTATCTATACCCCATTCATATCTCACCTTCAGATCCAAATAACTCTACCCACTCAATGACTCCTTCATCATTTAATACCTGTCTATACCCCATTCATATCGCACCTACAGATACAAATAACTCTACCCACTCAATGACTCCTCCATCACTTAATAGCTATCTATACCCCATTCATATCTCACCTTCAGATCCAAATAACTCTACCCACTCAATGACTCCTTCATCATTTAATACCTGTCTATACCCCATTCATATCGCACCTACAGATACAAATAACTCTACCCACTCAATGACTCCTTCATCACTTAATACCTATCTATACCCCATTCATATATCACCTACAGATCCAAGTAACTCTAACCACTCAATGACTCCATCCTTAATACCTATCTATACCCCATTCATATCTCACCTACAGATCCAAATAACTCTACCCACTCAATGACTCCTTCATCATTTAATACCTGTCTATACCCCATTCATATCGCACCTACAGATCCAAATAACTCTACCCACTCAATGACTCCTTCATCACTTAATACCTATCTATACCCCATTCATATATCACCTACAGATCCAAATAACTCTACCCACTCAATGACTCCTTCATCATTTAATACCTGTCTATACCCCATTCATATCTCACCTTCAGATCCAAATAACTCTACCCACTCAATGACTCCTTCATCACTTGATACCTATCTATACCCCATTCATATCTCACCTTCAGATCCAAATAACTCTACCCACTCAATGACTCCTTCATCATTTAATACCTGTCTATACCCCATTCATATCGCACCTACAGATACAAATAACTCTACCCACTCAATGACTCCTTCATCACTTAATACCTATCTATACCCCATTCATATCTCACCTTCAGATCCAAATAACTCTACCCACTCAATGACTCCTTCATCATTTAATACCTGTCTATACCCCATTCATATCGCACCTACAGATGCAAATAACTCTACCCACTCAATGACTCCATCACTTAACACCTATCTATACCCCATTCATATCTCACCTACAGATCCAAATAACTCTACCCACTCAATGACTCCTTCATCACTTAATACCTATCTATACCCCATTCATATCTCACCTTCAGATCCAAATAACTCTACCCACTCAATGACTCCTTCATCATTTAATACCTGTCTATACCCCATTCATATCGCACCTACAGATCCAAATAACTCTACCCACTCAATGACTCCTTCATCACTTAATACCTATCTATACCCCATTCATATCTCACCTTCAGATCCAAATAACTCTACCCACTCAATGACTCCTTCATCACTTAATACCTATCTATACCCCATTTATATCTCACCTTCAGATCCAAATAACTCTACCCACTCAATGACTCCTTCATCATTTAATACCTGTCTATACCCCATTCATATCACACCTACAGATACAAATAACTCTACCCACTCAATGACTCCTTCATCACTTAATACCTATCTATACCCCATTCATATATCACCTACAGATCCAAATAACTCTACCCACTCAATGACTCCATCCTTAATACCTATCTATACCCCATTCATATCTCACCTACAGATCCAAATAACTCTACCCACTCAATGAGTCCTTCATCCTTAATACCTATCTATACCCCATTCATATCTCACCTACAGATCCAAATAACTCTACCCACTCAATGACTTCTTCATCACTTAATACCTATCTAGACACCATTCATATCTCACCTACAGATCCAAATAACTCTACCCACTCAATGAGTCCTTCATCCTTAATACCTATCTATACCCCATTCATATCTCACCTTCAGATCCAAATAACTCTACCCACTCAATGACTCCTTCATCATTTAATACCTGTCTATACCCCATTCATATCGCACCTACAGATACAAATAACTCTACCCACTCAATGACTCCATCACTTAACACCTATCTATACCCCATTCATATCTCACCTACAGATCCAAATAACTCTACCCACTCAATGACTCCTTCATCACTTAATACCTATCTATACCCCATTCATATCTCACCTTCAGATCCAAATAACTCTACCCACTCAATGACTCCTTCATCATTTAATACCTGTCTATACCCCATTCATATCGCACCTACAGATCCAAATAACTCTACCCACTCAATGACTCCTTCATCACTTAATACCTATCTATACCCCATTCATATCTCACCTTCAGATCCAAATAACTCTACCCACTCAATGACTCCTTCATCACTTAATACCTATCTATACCCCATTCATATCTCACCTTCAGATCCAAATAACTCTACCCACTCAATGACTCCTTCATCATTTAATACCTGTCTATACCCCATTCATATCGCACCTACAGATACAAATAACTCTACCCACTCAATGACTCCTTCATCACTTAATACCTATTTATACCCCATTCATATATCACCTACAGATCGAAATAACTCTACCCACTCAATGACTCCATCCTTAATACCTATCTATACCCCATTCATATCTCACCTACAGATCCAAATAACTCTACCCACTCAATGAGTCCTTCATCCTTAATACCTATCTATACCCCATTCATATCTCACCTACAGATCCAAATAACTCTACCCACTCAATGACTTCTTCATCACTTAATACCTATCTAGACACCATTCATATCCCACCTACAGATCCAAATAACTCTACCCACTCAATGAGTCCTTCATCCTTAATACCTATCTATACCCCATTCATATCTCACCTTCAGATCCAAATAACTCTACCCACTCAATGACTCCTTCATCATTTAATACCTGTCTATACCCCATTCATATCGCACCTACAGATACAAATAACTCTACCCACTCAATGACTCCATCACTTAACACCTATCTATACCCCATTCATATCTCACCTACAGATCCAAATAACTCTACCCACTCAATGACTCCTTCATCACTTAATACCTATCTATACCCCATTCATATCTCACCTTCAGATCCAAATAACTCTACCCACTCAATGACTCCTTCATCATTTAATACCTGTCTATACCCCATTCATATCGCACCTACAGATCCAAATAACTCTACCCACTCAATGACTCCTTCATCACTTAATACCTATCTATACCCCATTCATATCTCACCTACAGATCCAAATAACTCTACCCACTCAATGACTCCTTCATCATTTAATACCTGTCTATACCCCATTCATATCGCACCTACAGATACAAATAACTCTAACCACTCAATGACTCCATCACTTAACACCTATCTATACCCCATTCATATCTCACCTACAGATCCAAATAACTCTACCCACTCAATGACTCCTTCATCATTTAATACCTGTCTATACCCCATTCATATCGCACCTACAGATACAAATAACTCTACCCACTCAATGACTCCATCACTTAACACCTATCTATACCCCATTCATATCTCACCTACAGATCCAAATAACTCTACCCACTCAATGACTCCTTCATCACATAATACCTATCTATACCCCATTCATATCTCACCTACAGATCCAAATAACTCTACCCACTCAATGACTCCTTCATCACTTAATACCTATCTATACCCCATTCATATCTCACCTTCAGATCCGAATAACTCTACCCACTCAATGACTCCTTCATCACTTAATACCTATCTATACCCCATTCATATCTCACCTTCAGATCCAAATAACTCTACCCACTCAATGACTCCTTCATCATTTAATACCTGTCTATACCCCATTCATATCGCACCTACAGATACAAATAACTCTACCCACTCAATGACTCCATCACTTAACACCTATCTATACCCCATTCATATCTCACCTACAGATCCAAATAACTCTACCCACTCAATGACTCCTTCATCACTTAATACATATCTTTTCACATCTATTTTCTCTACAAACACTCCCTCACCAAAAATTCACATACCTGTCACCCAACCTACCCCAAGCAAATACAAAACTAAATACCACACCGCAAAGCTAACATGCCCAAACTTATCCACCCCTTCAAAAGTAATCTTTTAGCTGGAGGCATTCATCTCAACCCTGGTCCCACACACCCTACTTTCAGCTCCTCAAACTCTAAACCCTGCAATCTCCCAAGTAAACATATCTCCTTCTACTCAATAAATACCAGGACCATTCTAAACAAACTAAGTGAACTGCATGCCTGGATCTCCCAAAACACTCCTGATATCCTTATTCTGACTGAAACATGGCTAAAATCTCAACATCTAGACAGAGACTTTATGCCCACCAGCTATAGTATATACCAGTTAGATTGACCAAAAAGAAAAGATGGTCGTGTTTATATCCTAAACCCCAACCACCTCACCATCTCAAATACAACTTCATCTTTCCCAGCCTTCCTCTCTGCTGAAATTTTATCTGTGAGCCTAAAAATCAATAGTCATTCCACTATCACCATAGTGGCAATTTGCATTCCACCAGGTGATAACATCCCTCTCTTGAAAATATACTTGGTCGTATATCCCAACAAATTAATAATGAAACTATTATTCTTGGTGATGTCAGTATTAACTGGTTATCACTCTCCTCCCAAAACTCCCCACTATACATTAATCTCTTTGGCTTTACCCAGTTCATCTCAAATCCCACTCATTTCAACAACTCTCATACAGCCCCAGTCTCATTCACTGGATTCTTGTCTCCCATCCGTCTAAGTACCACAACCCTGAAACCCTTCCCAATTCCCCAAGTGACCACTGCCCAGAAGAAGTACTCAGATACCTCACCAAGCCAAACCCCATTATAAAATGCAGAACACTAACACACTTTAACCCAGACACTTTCAAATCTCTCCTATCTAACATGAACTGGAACCCATTAAAACTACTCCCCTTAGATGAAGAAGTCCAGTTTTTTAATTCCACTTTCCTAAGCATCTTAAATTCTCTTGCTCCCCTTAGAAAAGTCAATATAAATTCTAACCCATCTCCATGGCTGTCTACAAACACTCATGCCTTGCTGAAAAATAGGCACAGGGCATGGGAATCTTGGGCAAAAAACAAGCTCCAAAAGACCTCCAGAAATATAAAGAACTACAAAATCTTGCCAAAAGCCACATAAATAAGGACAAGAAAAACTTTTATAACAACCCACCCTCTACCTTCAAATCAAATCCCCAAAAGTTCTGGCACTCAGTAAATCAAATACTGCACCCAGGAACTCCAAGCACCCCAAATCCCTACCCTGACAAAACTCATGAGGAAACTGCTTCTATCTTTAACAACTACTTTATAGACTCAATATCCAAATTACTAAATCATAACAACAACCTCCCCTCAATCAATAGCCCAAATAGCTTAAACTCATCTATAAACAGTAACCTAACTACCAATTTTTCCCTTAAACCTGTCTCCATCAAGTACATTAAACCCCTACTATCCAAATTAAAAACATGCTCCACATCAGTAGACAACATCCCCTCCTCTTTCCTTCAGATTGCTGCTGACATCCTTGCCTTTCCTGTTGCTATCCTAATAAACCACTCTCATTGAATCTACTGTTCCCTCTATCTGGAAGCAATTTTAAACCCTTCCAATACACAAAGGAGGTAACTCTACTGAAATATCCAATTTTAGACCTATAGCTATACTCTCACCACTCTCCAAAATTCTTGAAAAATGTATACACAAACAGGTGATACACTACCTTCTGCAAGGAAATCTACTTACACCTACCCAACATGGCTTTCATCCTATGCATAGCACTACTACAGCTCTCCTGTCTTTTCTTAACTCAGTATCATTTGCTAGCGATAACAACAAACTTATCTCCTGTCTGTTTATCGACCTTTCTAAAGCCTTTGATACAGTCTCACACAGACTCCTTCTCCATAAACTCACAGATTTACACTTCTCCCCAGCTACTAATTCTTTTTTTGAAAGCTACATCTCTGACAGACTCCCATCAGTAAAATGGTTCTCAGCATATTCCCCCCTCCTCCCTGTTAAAATGGGCATTCCACAAGGGTCCATTCTTTGCCCTTTTCCTTTTAACATCTTTACCCATCTTCTCTCCTTTTCTTGTCCTAAGTCTTCCTTGATACAATACGGAGATGATTCTACACTAATCACTATTGCTGACTCTCCAACTGAACTAAACATCGTCACACAGGCCTCTTTTACCTCTGTCGAAAATTGGCTGTCAGAAAATCAACTCATTCTAAATCATAAGAAAACAAAATTACTACTCTTCCTCCCTAAAAACCTCTACCATATCAAAACTGCCTTCACAATACTATCACAAAACAGCCAAATACAGGTTGACACTAGTACAAAACTCCTAGGTGTTACTATTGATGATCACCTTTCATTTGATTTACACATTAATAACTGTATCAAAAAACACATCAGATGCTAGATCTCCTCTACCATAACAAAAAAATGTCTTACCAGTACTGCAAAGCAAACCCTTTCTAACTCATACCTCTTACCCACTTTAATCTACAGTTCTCAAATTCTCACTTGCCTTAACACTGGTCTACTAACCAAGTTAGAAACAACCTACAACATGATTGCCAGATTTGCAGCCCAAAATACATACAAATCCCATCACAGTCTAACACTAAAAGAACTAAGTTGGCTAGAATTACCTAACCTGCTTCTTTTTAACCAATTTCAGATAATTCGCTCAATTCTTTACAAACCTTCTTACTGTCCTACTACATCAATCTAAAGATGACCAAGAACACAATAAACCACTCGCCAACTGTACAACTGCACAGCAAGAATTCAGCCAAGATGTAAAATCCACATGTAAAATTTATTAACCACAAGGTTAAGCGCTTTCACTCGTATCACACGAGCTTCATCAGAACAAAGTACAAACGATAAATCAAACATTTAAATATATGTAAGTTGGCGCCAAAATCTCTTAAAGCTGCAACATGCATATGCAATAATCAATTTAAGCTTACTTAAAAAATACAGTGTATCTTAGAAAAAATTCATAGTCATTAATACATTAAAATAAATACATAAATATACATATGATTAAAACACTAATAGTGAATATCATTAGTGTTGAATTCAGTGTTTTAACATTAATGCTGGTTTAACTGAAATGTAGTCATTAATACCTGGTGCAGTCATAGCATCAGTGTATAATTGCCACCAGTATTCTTTGTAAACTAGCAAATTCTTAACATTCCCTCCCCTGGGATCAACATTAACAACATCTAAAATTGCGAACTTAAAATGATGTGTTGGACCCTCTTTATTGATGTGCCTATAAAGGGCATTTTTGGTATCTTTTGTTTTGATACTGTAACCATGGGCATAAATTCTTTTTTTAAACTGTCTTTGGGTTCTTCCTATATAATAAGCGGGGCAGCACATGCATTTGGCCAAATAAATAAGCAGACTGGTTCTACAGTTTCCTTTCTTAAACCTAACACAAGTCTTGTTGGTATTATCTAATATTATGCTGCTTATATCCAAAATATCCTTGCATTGGTTGCACGCCCCTACTACATCAAACATAATCTCTCATTACAAGGTCACTCCACATTTCTGAACAAAACCTACTGAAAATCCACAAACCTAGGACCAAAATTGGTCACTATGTCTGTAGCTTTAATCCTTCCAAGGCTTGGAATAGCCTACCTCTGGATATTAGATCCCTTGAGCAACCCAAACAATTCAAATCAGCTACTAAAAAATACCTGCAAAGTAAATGGCTGTGTCAATGTAATTACCCTCCATAACCCCTCCCTAGTGCCCTTCCTTTCCATTTGCCCTCTCTCCCTTCTCTACTCGAACTTTATTTCTATAACTTCTAACTGCTGCATCTCTGACTAAACACACCTTGTAAAATATCCCAGTTTCACTGGTTGTAATTTGACCTGTATATAATATATACCACAAAATATCTTGCTTTTGATGAATGCATTTCATTAATTGTCTACATGAAAAGTATTATTCATTTTCTGTATTTTAATATGTACTACATGCATATGTTTTCTTCTGATGAATGTATTTCTATAATTGTTAAAATGACTAATATGTCATTTCTGTTGGAGCTTTTCTCCTCAGGCCTCTGCTGAAAGAGGGTTATGTAGCTCAGTCAGACAAACACGATCTACAAATGTAAAATAAATAAATAAATAAGTAAAAAAATGTGGCTCATGTGGAATAAGAGTGTACTGAATCACAATCTGTATCCATCATTTGGCTTCTTTTATTCAGTACTTATGATTAGTGTGATTAATATTTACATTTACAGGCCCTTATTTCTGTAGTTGTCATTTGACTTGGATTCCAGTGGGTTACATTAGTCCCCGTTAATACAGATAGAAGCGCATCTGTTTTGCATCATTCTGGCTTTATTCAAGGTCTAATTGTGAAAACAGCAATACTACTTTATGAAAACATCTTCAATTGTTGAACAGTCCTTTCTATTCCCATACATGAATATTATGCCCAGTTTACCTTCTGGTGTGACGCACCATTGTTTACTAATTACTCTTACTGTTACGATGCTCCCTAAATCAAGCACAGCATGTACTACTGTTCCATTTACTAGATGCCATATAGCTCACATTGTGGCTGATTACAATTAATAATAGCTGACCCAACCTCATCTGCAACCATGGAACATGTCTATCTTCCGACCTCATTTACTGTCAGTTGCAAATATACAGCGTATCTCCCTGACACTACATGTTTTGTCTGACACACTTATTATTGTAGTTTTGTACTCAAATCACCACAGATGTGCATCACAATGTGTTCAATATCTACTGCAGAGTTCTTAGCAATGCACCTCCAACCACAGCTTTTAAAACATTTACATTTTTGTGACTTATTTTATTCTCTTCTCCACATAGGGCTGAACAAAGACTGCCAATGGAAGCGGAATATGTCGATGCTTTCTTTCTCTTTTCTTTAACAAGTTTCTTAACAGTCTTTCACATTATATCTGGATTTTTCCAAAATGCACAGACCATGGTGCAATGGACCATCTCGGTTGGCACCACAATATCTTTCACCCTAGTCCACAAGTGGATCAGGCATTGTAGAATTCCCTTGGATAACCCACTGACTGAGAAGACAGGAAAGTTTCCTTAATAAGTGGGTGCCCTCAGATTATCTATGGTATGAGGTTTCTATCAAAATACTGAAGTGACTTACCATGAGTATTCACATCACTGAACCAGAACAAAGGAAAACCATCCAGCTGACTGCTCAGAATGTTGATTCGTTCAGAAGGAATCGACATTCGACCTCTTACCACCCAAAAATACATTGACTAGCCTGCATACATGTTTCTACTGTTTTGCAGGGGGGCAAGAAAAACAACAACTGACAGAACGTGAGTGCTCAGATCATTGAGCTTTATTTAAACACAGTGTTTTAAACATAATCAAAGACAGAATTTAATCTGCAACTAAATAATTCAAAAGTAAATATACTACTCTAAATATTTTACACTTCAGGAAAGTCATTTATCACCTTAAATGTTTCCACGCATTACCTGCAAAGCTCAAGTTCCACTTTATAAAATAAAACACAAACTAAAACGAAAAGCATACTTACAGTTAAAAAAGCCATAGCTGCCTGTTTTCCCAGTTCTGACTTATTCAACACTGTTTCTGGAGTGGCCATGCCATAATTTTAATGAGTAGCTGCCTGTTTTTCCAGTTCTGACTTATCCAACACTGTTTCTGGAGTGGCCATTCCATAATTTTAATGAGTAGCTGCCTGTTTTCCCAGTTCTGACTTATCCGACACTGTTTCTGGAGTGGCCATCCCATAATTTTAATGCATTAATTGTTTTCTTCCTTCTCTTCCAGTCTTTCTATTATTCCTTTCTTCAGATCCATGTAATGGGGGTGGCCATAGCATCACTTGTAATGCATCCAAGACTTGCTTCCATTTCAGTCAGAATATCTATGCATTCATCTTGTGTTATTGGAGAAGTTCTTTTCTTATCAGGGAAAATGGTTGCAGATTTGCAAACTCTTGTCTAGTGTAGTGTTGCAAATTATAGTCATCATCCTGAAAACGAGTACAGAAAAGGTAAATGGTTACACATTACACTATCAGCTGTTTCCATGCACTTTTCCAACATAACAGGATGAGAGAAGGCCAACCTCTGGTACAGAAGTAGGGCATTTGTCTGCAGGCCTGTTGACCTAGGATCAAGACTGAGCACACCAGTATGACTACTAGAAACAGATGGTCAGCCACATAGCTTGCTGTCTCTCTAGATGTGTAGAAAGGAGATAGCTCCTATTAAGCTGGAATTATTATCATGTGCTGATTAAAAATTCAGGTAAATAAAGTTGGGATGGGAGCAACAAAATATGGAGAGGCAGGACACAGGTCCCTCACTTTTGAAGGGTTTCACTGTTACAGTAACCAAAGCTGTATGGGACATACCCTGCCATGGACTGAATAGCTGGACAACTTCCAAAGCTTTTAGGGTACCTTCTACATGCCGTAAGCATTGTACAACTTGAGCAGAGAGGTATAAAGTAAGTGGTTAGGGCACCAAACTCTCACAGCTTTGTGTCTCACAGCAATGGAGGGTAGAGCCCAGATAGGTAGGTAAGTGGTAGGAGAAAGAGAGAGGGAAATATCCACAACTCTTTCATAAAACCCAACAAAAAAAGAGATGGAAGGAGGATGTTCATACTACAACAGTGATCTATTCAAACATCTACTCCTATGGTAAGTTTACTTACACAACTGTACTATGCTCATCATTAGATCTCTTCTGCAGCAGTCTATGCTTCATGGGATGAATAACAGAGCTTAGAAAAAAGGAAGAAGGAAGAAGAATTAGGGTCCAAAAGCCCCTGGAGAAAAATCCTAGCAAAGACTGCGCCACACTTAGAGAATCTAGCTTGAAGTGCTTAAGGTGTGGAAAGTTGACAATGTTGTTGCTTCTGGTATATTTCTAGAGTCCATCCCTTTCCAAAAAGGAGCAACACTTCCTGCATTGGAGGACATCTACACCAAGAGTTTTTAAGAGGGTTCAAAACATTATCATGGACACTACCCACCCACAACACAAACGGTTTATGCTGCTACTGTCAGGGAGGCATTATAAGAGCATGGCGGCCAGAACAACCAGACTGAAAGACAGTTTTATACCTCAACTATTAGACTGTTAAATAAGACTCACATACTACCTCTCAATATTGTAAGTTTGTTCACATTTGGAGGGAAATGAGCTTTTTATGTACAAATGTGCTGTTTTGCATAGTTTATATATATATATATATATATATATATATATATATATATATATATATATATATTTATTTATTTATTTATTTACCGATATTGGTATTTATATTTATATTATTATCTATTTGTTGTCTTAGATGATTTCTTGTTAATTGTCATTATTTTTTATATGTTGCTGAAGGATTTGCAGAATAAGCATTTCACTGTACCTTGTGACACTGTCTCTAGTACATATGACAATAAAGTTGAATTGAATTTAATTGCTGCAGATGTACAGCCTAAGCCCTAAAAGAGTAGGTCCTGACCTTGCCTGGAAGTGTCTTTTTATGGTAAGGATAAAAGAAAAACACAATTTCATAAGACAACCATTTAAATTGTCTGATTTGACACAGATTGCCCCTTTTTCTTACCAGTTGGTTAAGATTCCTAAAGTTTTTTGTCCTGTCAATGTAGTATCTCAGTTGCCTGTGGACATCCAAAATGAGTAGAATTTTTTCTCCCCTATTTTTTTCTGGATAGAAAACAGGAAAATGAACAGACTGGTTCAAAGTAGATGTTGAAACCAAGGGTTCCTATCAGCTGACCAAAGACTCAGGTTAGCGAATGCGACTTGGTCGAGCTGTAAATGCCGAAAGGGCAAAATATCAAAGCGGCATGTAAGCAAATTCGTTCCCTGGGAAAGAATTTGCTTGGCCACTTCAGTAGTCTGCCGTTTTCAGCATTGTAGTGCGGTCTCGTTATTGGTATATTTATGTGGGGGTGGGGTGGGGGGCACAGCCCCCCACATCGAGGTGTGTGAGGGGCAAAGTCCCCCACTTAATATCATGTATTAAAGTGTTTTCTTTTTTTTTTTTGTTGGAACAGCGATTTGTTTCACTTTCGCTTACATGGGGTCGATTAATCACCGTTCGCTAACCTTAGCATTCGGTGATCTAATATGGACCCGAAACCACTTTAGGTATAATGGAAGGATTTCTTATCAAAATTATCCTACATTTGCAAATGATACAGAGTATAAAGGATTAGTCCAGATAAAATCATTTTAGTTAGCAAATCTAGGAGACTCTTTCTCTCTGATACCCTCCCTGTGGGAGGAATAAAGAAACTTTGTTGAATTTTCCAGTAGTTTATTCAGTTAAGTAGGTAAATGAATGAGTGTCCTTGTTCTAACACATTACATTCAACAGGTCAGTTATTTAAAGGCAGTTACAGACAATGGTGGGAGGTTCTATGGGAGCTGTTTGGAGGAAAACCTGAGAGATGGAAAAACAAGGAACCAATCACAAAGCTTAGAGGTTAGTTCCTTATTTGAATATTTCTACAAGACCTATGAGGGTTAACCAGTTCAGCAGCCTGTGGAATATTATTCTTAGTCAAAAGGTTTTATTTTTATTTTTCATTTTTAACTTCTAACAAACAAAACATGACAACACACTATGCGCTACAACTGCAGAACTATATTAAAAAAAACAGTGCTGAAAGCACACAAGGTGCTGATCTTAAGAGCATAGCATATCATTACACTTGGATAACATAACATATAATTACACTTGGACACTTTTTTATATACATTCATTTCTTTTTCTTTTTTAAGTGCCTCCATTTTATTATAGCATTTTAAGATTTTTCATAAATGCAACAGAAAGTTTTTAAGATTCATCCCATAAGTTGTTATAATATACAAGAATTGGATGTAATTTTAGGCAGGGTTTTTAGCTTTAATGAGTTACCAGTTTTGTTTGATTTTAATTGATTTATTACTTAATTAATGTTATTATTTAAAGAGCTGAAATGAACTGCACAATATTATCTGAAGAAGTCTCAGTGGTTTTGGGATGAAAAATGCAGTTATTTTAGTTAAGGGTTTTATGTCCTTAATGATTTGTTTTGTGTGATTATAGTTCTGTTATATAAGTAAATAAAAGGCTGTGCTTATTGAAACTTCAATGTTGATGTTCAGAGTGGTGCCTCGATAGTGGTGGTAGGAATTTGTTAATAGAAATGTATTTAAGAATTCACTGTGAGCATTAAGCTGTGCTTGTTCTTTTGTTGGAGCCAATACAGAGTGGAGTATTTCAAGTGTCCTTGCTTTGGTCCAGTGTTTTGGATATATTTAAGAAAACACTTTCACCTGAGCTTCATCAGATCTATCTAACGGAGTGGTTTACACTTTGATCATTGAAAATGCCTGCTTTTACAAGGCTATCACAAGACTTATATTAGTCTGTTTTGTAACACATGTAAAATGAGAGGCTATGTCTGCATCAGTGGGGTTCATATTCATTGGATCCAAGGATGAAAGCTTGATTATAGAACTCTTTCCAGTCTATCACATGTAATATGAGAGGCTGTGCCCACTTTTATGGGACTCATTATCTTCTGACATATAATATAAAAGGATAATATTATCTTGTATAACAAGGCTGATATATATGGTTAATGTGAACAGTCCTGGTTCTTTTTCCTCTTGATAAAGATAGCCTTTTTTATATGCAGGGGAGGGAGTCACTTAAAGCTACACCAGGTGATTCCCATTTTTGCATAGTAGATGCATCCAGAAAAAGAGCATACAGTGGAAAACAAGACACAGTGCTCATTTTTACAGAACTCATGGATGTGCACAACTAGGAGGGGGGAAAAGTAAAAACTGAGTAAAGGTTGAGACCGCAGAACCTTTTGCTGAGCTTACTGTGCCCATGATATAAAACTCCAGCATTTTTAATAAACATAAGAATCTCAGATCTTCTTTGACCATAGGCAAATTGTGCCTATGGTGTGAAGAATATAGCAGTGTGGAGTGGTGCTCTGGAACAACAATTTTCATTGTACTGCAGATTATAGAAATGTTGCTAAATGCAGGCCCAGTGGCTACAGTATCTATACCTGGTTGCTGTGGGCTAGCTACATTGTGATGTGGGATGCTCATGGTCCCAGAGCATGGTTTTAAGGCACTCCAGCCTGGGGTTTTCACTTTCAAGCTTCTTCTTGAGTCTAGGAGTTACTGAGGGCACGTCTGTTCAGATTATTCCTCTTTCCAGGTTCCAGGTGGTAAAGTTAGTGCAAAAGAGGGCTAGATAACTCTGTGCCGGAATAGATAAAAGTTGAAGGTCAGGTAGCCAATCTGCTGAGAGAGAGAGGGTGGTGCTATGGGCCCCAGGGTTGGGTTAGATGATGTAAAAGGCTAATGCATTCAATATGGGAGTGGGCTGTCAATCAAGCTGCGAGGCTAGAATTTGACCACCTTTTCTCACTCCATACCTCTCACTGTATAGATTTTCACAGAATGTCCAGATTTTTGCCTCATATTTTGGTCCTTTTTCATAAAATTGTGGTTTTCTGGCAAATTAGTGGCAAATCTTTAAAGATTAATGTTAGAAAATAATGACAGACATTTGAGTTTCAGACTTCATACCTTTCAGAAAATTCATGCTAATGCAAAACCTGTTATTCTATCAATTTTCTAAGTTTGTAAGAGCAATATTTAAAAATTGGCCCTATTTTTGGGCCTCTGTACCACTTTTATTTATGGTTTTGTCCAGATTTCTTGTTGCAACAGGTTGAGAGGTATGTATCACTCAGCACAGAAGTCCCAAGTCAGCGGTAGAAAAAAAATTTCAAATAATTGAAGGTTGCTGTTTAAGTTTCTGCATATCATGAGGGAACAATTAAAAAAAAAAAA
The DNA here is from genome assembly GCF_019279795.1 of Protopterus annectens. NCBI lineage: Eukaryota > Metazoa > Chordata > Ceratodontiformes > Protopteridae > Protopterus > Protopterus annectens. Next base: position 1,720,905,405 of record NC_056744.1, on the reverse strand, counting down.
AACACTTTCAAATCCATGCCATTTACTTTTTAGATTTGTACACATCTAGAGATCGCGCATACACACACAAAGTATAATGTGGCTTCTTTTCAATGTCATTAGTTCACCAGATAAACCCTGCCAATGTAGACGCTGTGATTCACAAGTGTAATTAATTGATTGACTTTTTCATATTAACAGCAGCAATTGGGGTTAATTAATAGTTTATGTCCAAATCCTGGGTTAGGTGTTTTAGCTGTATGATTTATGATTTAGTTTCCTGAGTGCACACACATTTTTAATAGAAATGCTTGCATTTAGACTGGGGTGGTGTGGTGGGCATCCAGCTTGATCTGCCAGCTCAACTCCATTTTTTCAAGGATTGCATTTTTGTTTCCTTCGACTGTACCCATAGTGAGCTTGTCCAAGATGTGAAAGTGGAAACCACCATGGTCTGCAAAATCACAGCAGCTCTTTGCTAGTTAGTTTCTAAGGATCTGGAGCCTGATGTCAGACAGGTGGTGTGCTACCCTGCTTGTGAATTTGCTCAGTTTTCAAATTTAAAAACAACTGCAGCCATTACACTGTGCACAGTATATCACAAAAGCATTGTTGCAATTACCAAATTACCAGAGCAAGTGCTGTTGATTTTTCTCTTGAGTACTAGACAAAACTAGTTGTCCTTGTTGCTCATGTATTTGTAGTAAGTGCAAAAAGGTAGAGGGGGTGCAGGGGTAAATTCCTCTGTTGTCTTTCTCCGGTCTGAAGTTGCACTCTACCCAGTTTCTAATGTTCCCATCTCTCTTAAATACAAAGCAAGGATAAGGTCCAGTCATGATCTCTCTGATTGTTTTATAATCTACTGTAAAAGTAAGTCCTATACTTCTTTTTCTTTTGTCTTCTTGTGGATCCTAGTGTTGGTTTCTGTTGAGCCCTAAAAGTCTCCAAGGGAGTTCCTCAAAATGGGGTCATCTGCCTCTTTTAAAGTTCTGATGGGGTTAAGGATGGAATTTCATAACCCAATGCTGTACCCCCTAGCCAGGAAGTCTTAGTGTAGGCTGATTAGATTTGTGATAAAATCTAGAAGATCTTTGGAGACAAGTGCAGTTCTCATCCCCTGAGATTTTATAAAATTCTCTTTGTGATCTGGGGATGCATGCATTTACTGTGCAGCAGCATAGTAACCCTGGTTTGTTTTCTGAAAAGGTTGTGGAGAGGCATTTGTTTTCAGTGTCCTTGGATATGGTTATGTCTAAAATGTTAACCAAGGTCTTGCTGTGACAGGTTGTGAATCTCAGAAAGCTAGTGGAATTCTGATATGGTTGTAAAAGTCATTCAGTGTGGCTTCACCCCCCCCCCCTTTCCAGATGATATGTTATCAGTGAAACAGACATAGCATTTAATTGATTTAAAATAGGGGCTTTGATACACTGCCTCCTCTTCCCATTTTCCCAGAGCCACATAGGCCAGGTTTGGGACTTTGGCCACCCTTAAAGCTATTCTAGTAGTTTGCTTATAAAACTTGTTGTTGAACACGTACATGTTAGGGCCAATAACCTTCCAAGAACTTCTGCCCCCCGGTAATACATTCCTGTCTTTTTCATATGCCTCTGTATAAAGTGCTTACACATCTACTGTGACTAGGACAGTGGAATTGTTAATAGGAATATCTCTAATTTTACCAAGAAAATCCAGAGTGTCTAAAATAAAGGATTTGTTGGACACTGCCATTGGTTTCATCTGGTCATCAACGTAGATGGATATTGTCTCGGTTATGGAACCACCACTTGCCACTACTGGTCCATAGGGAGGGTCAGAGATATTCTTATGGGGTTTTGGGATCCCAAAGAAGGTTGGTATTTTAGGTGGGGGGGGGGTGAACAAAAAGCCAAATAGCTTGGCATCTAGTAAATTATCCTCATGCAGCATTCTTAGATGTTCTCTTAAATTATTATAAGCAACATTCACATTGTTAAAATCACAGTTACTGTAAAACCTCTTATTGTCAAGCATGGCCTCAATCTTGCAGTTATAAGCAGCTGTATCTGTGACTAAGATGCCCCCCCTTATCTGCCTTCGTGATTCTGTGAGTCTTATCTCTGCTTATATTTTTTGGAGCAGCCAATTCCTTTTTGCTAATGTTGTATAGCTTCTTCCTATATGGTTTAGTTCATAGATAAGTTCATAGATTAGTACTAGGCTAACTGCCCTTGCGAACCATTTTTTAAGCCTAGCCAATTATCCCCTGTGAGATTCAAACCTTGTACCTTGTGTTTGTAAGGCAAACACCTTAACCATTAGGCCATCCTTCCACCAAGGGCTCTGCAGATATCAGCCTTACATTTGCTTTCATACACACTCAGAGTGGGGTACACAGGGGGCAGAAGTTGCTGGGATATTTCCATTTTATACCATTGTCAATTATATCAGTATTTCTTCCATCCTTACCTTTGTCATTGAAAAATACTTTGACATTCAATTTTCTCACATACAGTTTAACATCTATCACTATTTCCACCAAGTTACTTCTGTTAAAAGGTATAAAAGTCAGACCCCTACCCAAGATTCTTTCTCCACCTGTGTCAGTAGTTTTGTCGAGTGGTTCTAGATCTTAGTCCTTTTTTTGTTGGTTCTAGTGGGTCCCTTCTGTTGTGTCAATCTCTCCAAATCCCTTAGCTCCCTGGCTCCTTTCCAGGACCTGTTCCTCTGCTGCTGGTACCCTTGCAGAGACCTCTGAGCCAGGGTGAAGGGCTATTCCATTATTTATGTATTACATTTAACTGGGTAGTGTCCCACTGGGCCAGGAGCCAGTTTTCAGCTGAGACCCGGGGAGAAAAGCTCCACAACAGTGCAGTACAAACCATAGTAACTTATATAACAAAAAAAAAAAAACTAATTAAAATAACAAAGGATACAAATATACTGAGAAATATAGACTTGAGCTCTGAGACAAATTGCAAATGCAGGCACATTTATGAGCATAGTACGTATGAATACATATATGAGTAGCAGAAAATACATGTAATTTAGCAAACAACTGAGATGTACAGAGATGAGAAATTCTGCATAGAGACGAAAAAGAAGAAATTCAGTTAGAGATGAAGAGGGGACTGGGGTTGCTAGAAGCATCAGGAATTATTGTATAGTTAGGTGGAGCAAAAGGTGGGTAAAAGTAATGGAAGTGGGAAAGAATTAGCCTGGAGTATGGCAAGCGCATAGCTAATGACTAGCAAGGTCCTTTAGGAGTAGTTTGAACTCATGGTGGTTTGAATTTTTTGATATGATCTCAGGAGGTGTGTTCTAGAGTTTGGCTATTTTGTGAGAATACAGGGAGTCACCACAAAAGTTGTGGGAGTGGGCAACCTTTAGCATATGTTTGTTAGAAGTTCTGAGAGATCTGAGATTAGTACTAGGTTGGACTAAGTTGGAAATACCAGGGCAGTTGCTAGGTTGATGGACTAATTTGCAGGCTATTGAGTGATAAAAGATTGGGACTCTCTAGCCAGTTTAGCTGTGAGAGAGCTAAGCAGTGGTGAGATCTGTGTGGATGATTTGTGGCATATTTGGCAATTTTATTGTAACATGATTCCAGGTTGTTGAGGTCTTCTTTCGCAGGTTTGTGAATATGAAAGAACCATACAGGAGGGTGGATATCAGGTGTGACCAAGAAATGGCTAGCCTGGCGTTTAGAGTTAGGTATGGTTTGGCCCTGTATTGGGTGCCAAGTTTGAAGTGGACTTTTTTGATTGTCAGAGTGAAATGTTTATCAAGTTTGACATTATCATCAATAGTAACCTCTAAAAGCTTAGTGTGGTTAGTGGGTACTACCTTAGTTCCATTCGAGGATAATATTGTGAGGGGAGACTAGCAAGGTTTGGGTTTTTTGTTTCTGAAAACTATTATCATAGTTTTGTTGGGTTTTAGTTGAGATGGTGTTCAATGAGGTATTTTTCAATGTGCTGAAAAGAAGTTTGCTTTTTTTAATTGAAGTTCCTGGGGTGAGGTGGCTGAACAGATAAGGGTAGCATCATCCAAGTACTGTACTATAGAGGCTTGTTGAGTTGCAGAAGGATATTTGTGAATATGATAAAGAGAAGAGGTCCAAGTACAGAACCTTGGGGTACACCCACAGAGATGAGGAATGTGGGGGGGGGTCCCATTTGGTAGTTTGTTTTTGAGTGGAAAGATAGCTATGGAACCAAGTTAGGGATGATAAGCTGAGGCCATAGGAAGACAGTTTATTTAGCAGTAGCTGGTGGGAGAGGCTTCGGACATATCAAGAAAGATGGATGAAACAAGCTGGCCTTCATTCATGATATAACGAATGATGTTAGTAAAAGTTAGTAGTGCAGTGCTGGTACTATGTTTAGGTCTAAAGTTGTGTTAAGAACTGGAAAGTAGATTATTATTAAGGAAAAAGTTAATGAGTTGGTTGCGGATGCATTTTACTAGGATTTTTGCAAGGGGGGAAGGATGGCTATGGGATGAAACGTACTTCTTTGGAGGGTCTACCTTTGTAGAGGGGTATGATGTGGGATGTTTTCCATAGCAGTGGGACATATTGTTCTGTTATAGAGCAATTTATCAAAATAGATATGGGGTAGGCAATCGAAGGAGCAGCAAGTCTGAGAAATTCATTTGGAATTTTGTCTACAGCAGTACAGCAGGGTTTAAGTTTGGTTAAGAGAGTCTCTATGTAATTAGTTTGGATGAGTGTGAAAGTGAAGGGGTTGGGATTTGCTGGGGCAGGGGTGAGGACTGTAAGGGGCTGAGTTGGTTGACTGTCTGGCAGGCAGGTGATAGTGTTAATAAAATGAGAGTTGAATTGAGTTGCAATAGGGTCAGAGTTGTTTGAGGTGACTGCAGTGGGGCTGGGGTATGACTGGGGCTGAGGAGATAGTTGATAGATTGCCAGAATTTTTGGGGGTTATTTTGGTGTTTCTTTTGACAGGATTGGGTATGTTTGTTTGTCTTTTTTTATTTGTTTCTTTGCTAGGTTTTTTAGTTGCTGATATGTTAAGAGGTCAACACTGTCTTTGGATGTATGGAAAGCTGACCAGGCTCTATATGTGTGTGCATCAGTAGTAGTTTGGTGTCATTGGTTAGCCAAGTTGGGGCTTTTGTGCACACTTTCCTAGTGGGATCAAGGTTATTAAGTATTTTAAGGAAAGTGTCATTGAAGTACTGAACAGCTAAGTCTAAATGAAGGTGTTTAAGTGGTGTCCAGTGACATTGTTGGAGTAGCAGGTTAAAAGTAGTGGGGGAGAAGCTTTTCTTTTTAAAGATGTATTTATAAGCCATGTTGCCTTGGGTATGCTCACATTTCCTGTATAGAAAGGTTGGAGAATGGTTGCTGAGGGAGTCTGGTTGGCAACCAGCTAAGTAACTTAGCTTAGGTTTGTAAGATCCAGTCTAATGTTGACTACTTATTGGAGTGTTTGTCTGTATGATTATGTGTCTCCCTGTTGGGTCTGGTGGTTCCAGATCGTGGGTATTTATTTCTGTGGTGTTTTTCTCATATTCTGTTGTCTTGTGTTGGTGCTGGGTGCACCTAAGTTGGGTCCAGGTTCCTGAGGGCACTGGTGGAAAAAACCTGCCTGTTGTCTCCTTCTACATGTCTCTGGTCAGCAATGTGTGTGGTCAGGCTCCCCTGTGTTCCAACATCATGCTTTGGGAGGTGGTTAGGTTTATTATGCCTCCAATGCCTACCAAAATGTTTCCCACTATTGTGTCTAGGTGAGTATCTCCTTCTCCCAGTTGTAGAATGATGGTTTTCGTGGCTCCACCTTGTCCCTTTGGTTCCTGTTGATTTTTTTGCAGTTTCATCTCTTTAACTTTGTTTTCAAGGTCAGTGATTCTGTTTTCAAGATCTAAAAATCTGGAACTGGAGTCAAAGCTGTCCTTGCATATATTCTCCAGTTTTAGAATGCTGCTGACAGTTGAATCCTGCTGGGTTTTGTTATGCCTAAGGAGGATCCCAATCAGCTTGACACTAGCATCCCTTAAAACTGTGTCCCATTCTCTGATTAAGTCCTCCTCCACATTGTTCTACATGGGTTTCTTGAACAGCTTTAGTCCCCTAGGAATAATATCTTTTTCAATACTGTTCTGTAGGTAAATTTCTTCCCATTATAGTCCTTTCAGTCTATTTAGTTGTTTCTCAAGGAGGAGAGAATTGTCTGTAGATTCATGATGGATGTTGTCCCTTGATGAGTCATTTGTATGGTCATCATGCTCAGTGTGTTGGGTTACGTTTACCCAGGTAAGTGTCTTCAGAAGGTTTTTTAAGTCTTTTTGTAAAAAAATGAGATAGGGCTAAAACATCATAAAAGCTTGTAACTTGGATAATCTTCTTGCAGAAGTCAAGGCAACGAATAATACTGTTTTCCAAGATAAGAACTTCAAACAAGCCTCATGAGCAGGTTGAAAAAAATGCAAGTTTCTACAATAAAAAAATCAGATCCCAAGAAGAAACACCTGTCTTAAAGGTAGACAGTCATTTAAAGTCACTTTCAAAAATGTTTCACCTAAGGCAGGGTAGAAAGGGGATCCATGGGCAGAACAAGTTGGCTGAGAAGTGAATCTTGATAGAAGACCAAGAAAGGCCCAAAGATAACATCTCACACAAATACTGTAGAACTAGAGGCATCTAAGCCTTGCTTTGGCATCAACTAGAAAGTCTTTAACACTTAGCCAAATATGATGGTCTAGTAGATTTATTAGCCTCCTTTAATATCTGCTGCACATCCTCAGAAAACAGGTGCCTAAAAGGTATTCTGTTATCCAAGCAGTGAGTTAAAGAAATCAAATTCTGGGTTAGATCAACACACTCCTATGTTGTGTGAGTAAATCATTCTGTGAGAAACCTTGTGTTAATTTTTCTTGGCCATTTTGAAAAGAAGGGAGAACCACTTTTGCCTGAGCCAAAAGGGAGTTACTAGCATTATCTCTGGAGAGTTCTTCTCAGTCTTTAGTAACCTCAGTTATCATAGGAAAGGCAAACAGGAACATCCCTATCCATGTCAATGAAAAAGTATCTGTCTTCAAGGACTTTGAGCAAGTAGTCGTGGAGCAGATTTATTTAAGTCTGTTGTGAATGGAGGCAAACAGATATAACTGAAACATCCCCACTGTTAGATCAATTCCTGGAAGACCCCCAGGTACAATTTCTATTCATGGGGGAGGGGGTCTGTCTTGGTTCTGCTCAGCTTGTCTGCTATAACAGTCTGCTCGGAAGGAATGCAAGTAGCCTGGATGGTCAAAATGTGCTTTGTTGCAATTCCTAGCCAGGGTACCATAGTTAGTCTACAAAGATGGTAGGATCTGGTATCCCCCACCCCCACCCTGTTTGTTTATGTATCACATTGCTAATTTGTTTTCTGTGATTCATTGTGGTGTTATCTATGATTGCTAACAGAGGACCTGGGACCGAAAGATGGTATAGATATGTGAGACCATTTATTAATGTCATCATTTCTTTGACTTAACTGTATTTTAATTAGTCTGCTTGTTCATTAGACCCCAAACTTTCACACCCTTGGATGCAGCTCCCCAAGCAAAGTCTGATGCATCTGGGACATCTGGGATCTGAAATGATAGGGGTGCTGGTGCTGGGTACAAACCAGTTTGAAGAATTATTGAATTTTCCTAATGTAAAGTCTTGACAAAGGAGTCATGAGAACCGTAAAAAGTCATGAAAGCTAGAATTGTAAGAAATTCCCTGGTAGATGCCAGAGTCTGGCTAGAAAATACTGGAGACTGTTCCTTGTAAAATTCCACTGAATCTTGAGGAAGAAAAAGCATCTTTAGGGATGCATCCACTAGATATCCCAGAAACACTATCCTGTGAGATGGACAGGAACATTTCTGTATGAATACCCGAAATTACAGAGTGAGGAAAAAGTTTCTTAACCAAGCCAGAAATTGACAACTTGTAAAAGAAGCTGCAAAAATAGGATAGTCATCTAAATACAGAAAAAATGTAAATGTCTTGCAACCTGCAATGGGCTATTACAGTTGCCAGGCAGTTTGTAAATACTCACTTAGCTGTTTACAACCCAAAAGGTAAAGCAGAGAATTGAACATGTAGACTAAACACAGAAAAACTTTAAAAAGCATTTAAATATTTGAGAACTGGAATGTAACAGTAAACATTTTTTAAATCCAAAGTTACTTGAAGACTGACAGGGAAAGGAGGGGTAACATACTGTAAAGACAATATTTCTGAATTTTAGGATTTTGATGTGAAGGTTTAGAAAAGAAAGATTAAGGACATATCTTGAGTTGCCTTCTTTCCTTTTCACTAGAAAGATTCATGAATAAAATCCTTTCTCTAGTTGATCTGGGGAAATAGATTCTACAATCCCCTTAGACAGCATTTGATCTAGGATAGGAGGAAACAGTGATGTCTGACTGGGTGGCTAGTGGTGATTTAGAATGCAACTCTTTCCTCCTCATTAAAAAGTAAAGTGTGAGGTAAAATGTTTTAGCAACAACCACCAACACTAGTCCTAACCACTGGCAACAATTGTTGACAGAAAAGTTAAACTTTCCTTCACAAAAAAAACAGTAAAATTGGGATGCATTCCCCAGTAAGGTACTCATCTGCCCAATCTTAAAGAAGGGTTAGGCAGCTCTCAATCCCTTGAAGCCTCAGCAGTGAGGGCTCTGTGACAGCAAGGAAGTTCTGAGGGTTCAGTGCTCTAAACACTGACTTTACACTGTTCTCCTTGAGCTGTGTACTGGTTATATCACACTGAAGGTGCTCTACAGCTTTGGAAGCTGGCTGGTCATCCAGTCCTTGGCATGATATGTTCCATATAGCTTAGGATACTAAAACAGTGAACTAATGATGAACATTCTTCCCTCATCTCTTTCATAAGTTCATAGGTTGGTACTAGGCTATCGGCCCTAGGGCCTATGCAAGCCAAGCCATAATAATTCCCTGGATATTTCTTCCCACAATATTTACTTCCCTGGACCCCTGTCTAGCAGGCGACTGACATGATCCCCGGGGTGAATTTCCTATCTCCCATCCAATCGTCAAGGTTCCTTTTTAAGAGGGCCAAGGAGGCACTCTGCTAGACATGTATGGGCAGTCTATTCCAGGGTATGGGAAGTCTCTGGGTCAGGAACCTATCCCTCCAGCATGCTTTGTTCATTGTAATGATGAGGTTTAGATCCCTGGAGTGTGTAGCTCTGAGGGATTGGGATTTCTTTAAGTTGAGCATGTCCAACAGCTCAGGTTTTGACATGGCCTTCTATGTTAAGTAGAGATCGCCTCTGAGTAGACGATATGCCACAGAGTATAGCTGGAGTTTTTTTAGATGGTCAGCATTGGGCATCTGCTTTAGGCCTGTGATTCTTTTAGTGAGATATTTCTGCGGCCTTTCCAGCTGTTGCAGATGTCTTGTGAGGTACATACCAAATGGGGCGTTGTACTCTATATTGGGTCTAATGAGGGATGAGTACAGTGGAACAATGACCTCCTTTTTTCTGGATGAAAAGCCCTTTGTGATGAGGTGTGCCACATAGAAGGATTTCCTGACTATTGTGGTGATGTGGTTATCGAAGGTGAGACCACTGTCCACCTGTGTCCCTAAGTCTCTCATCACACTTTCGGTGTTTAGTGTACTGCCACCTATGTGGTAATTCGTGGGTAAATGACTTTTCCTAAAGGGGAAGTTTCCCCAGCTGGGTACTTAGCTTTAGTTGAAGACTTTGGTTCTGAAACACGAAAATGAAAACTTCAGGAGTCGGCCGACCGGCACTTGCGAACTGCTTCTGCTTTGGGCACCGCACGGCAAGAAAGACTGATGTAATGGCATCGGCTGCATATTTTATACCCCTGATGACCTGACGTCATGGAAGAAGGGACAGCAACCGACGCAGGACCCAAGACTTTGTTAATCAGGCCAACTGAGGGCTACTGCAAGCAGATAACCCAAATGTGATGACTGCAACAGTGAAACACGAAGAACATCTATACATTTCTTGGCATTAAGCTTGAGCCCATGGCTCAGGCATCAAACATCTGTTTCTGTAAGGTCCTTTTGTAGAATATCCACATAATTTGGGGATTCAATAATGGCTCCCAGTTTGCAGTCATCTGCAAACTTTGTTAGCCAGAGTCCCTTAGTGTTGGCCTGTACTTCAGAGAAGTAGATGCCAAACAAGAGCGGTTCCAGGACTGAACACTGATGTACTTCACTTGTCACTTGTCTGGAGCTGGTTTTGGAGTCAGCTACTTTTACAGTCTGAGTTCTATCAGTAAGCCATTTGGCAACCCATTGAGTGACGTAGGGATTTATGTCCACCTTAGTAAGTTTATCTATGATCTCAAAGTGTGGGATGGTGTCGAAGGCCTTGACGAAGTCCAGATAGGCTGTGTGGACCACCTTACCCTCGTTCACAGCTCTGGAGACTTATTTGAAGATGTCAATCAGGTTCAGGAGATAAGATCGGCCCTTCATGAACCCAAAATGGGTGGGGTCCAGTGTTTGAAGGTTACCAATGTCTTTGTTTATAAGTTCCATGATAATGCGTTCCAAGCCCTTGCAGATCAGGTTCATCAGACTGATGGGATGGTAGTTCCTGGGATCGAAGGTGGATCCCGCCTTGTGGAGAGGGATAACTATAGCTGTGCCCCACTCAGTGGGCATGAAGCCTGAGGTGAGGCTATGATTAAACATGACACTTAGGTGAGGTGCCAGTTCATTTTGTAGTTCATGTAGTACACAGCCCGGGATGTCATCTGGTCCCATGGATGCTGTATTCTTAGCTTTGGAGAATGCGGTTTCTACTTGTGTAGCCATGATTACTGGAATTTGGCAATCTTTTGGCACTGAGATGGGCCCTTTTGGGGTGAGAGCGGTGAAGTTGGCACTAAATTGATCTTGGTTTGGTGGCCGAAAAGTGTGGTAAGAGTTGTAGCCTGGTATTGCAGGGGTGCTCTCTGGAGCCTTGAACCAGGTCTCAGTTACGTCATAGATATCGATGTTCTCCATTTTTAGGAGTGCCTCGAGAGAGTGCATTTTGAGGTTTAGACTTCTAGCATTAAGTAGCATTACCTTCAGATTTTGCATGCTTGTATCTGTTACGGTAGTGGTTTTATCCTTTGAACCTTGCCTAAAAAGGCACTATAGGGGTGGCAAGAGCTTTAGCCAGTAACCTGAATCCCAGGGGTGACAGGTGCAGACCATCTCTGGCAAAGTATCATGGTTTGTCAATCATGTTTTCCCAGGCAGACAGATACTGGATTCCCTTTGAATGACCCAGAAGCTTAGCCAATTGTTGAAGTCAATCATTTTGTCCTTATACTGTGGTATCATTCTGGGTGAAGGCAGGATGCTTCTCAAGGCTAGGGTCATATCTGCCTGAGCCACATGATCTGAGAGCTTTTCCATGTCTCTTTTCATGTAGTCCAGGGAGGTACGTCTCAAGTCATTCACTCCAACATGGACAATGACAGAGTTGTATTTGTACTTGTTGTGGGGTGACGTGAGTGCATGCATTATGTGGCGGATCCTGAGCTCATGAGCTTTTCAAATGCCTGTCCCTGTGGTCATGTTGCAAGATATTCATGCTCACTCTTACCTGCATGATTATTTGGTTCAGGTTCATTAAAAGAGAATTATACACTGACTGCCCATTGAAATTCAGAAATGAGCATGCTGATTGGACAACCTAACCAGTGTGCCTGCTGCAAATCGAGCATAAAACAACAGAAAAAAGTCTGGCCACAAAAGTACCATTGGGCGGCCATACTTTGTACTGGTATATACTGAGGGGCAGAGCAAACTATCAGAATTCTGAAAAATTAAAGAATCATAAATTTACCTGATTTTCCTTGTATTTCTGCACTGTAGCTGACAAAATATCAGCAGTAACTAAACAAATAAATAAATACAATAACATAGAAAATAGAAACTAACAATGGAGATTCTCTCTTCTCCATTGCTTCACCTGCACTGTACTCATGTACTGTACAAGCATGGAAATGTAAGTCACATACACATGTACAGTGCATCAGTAAACAAGGAAGAATGTGAAGGAACACTGCAGCACCATATACACATGCACAGTGCATCAGTAAACAAGGAAAAATGTGTAGGAACACTACAACACCATATACACATGCACAGTACATCAGTAAACAAGGAAGAATGTGGAGGAACACTACAGCACCATATACACATGCACAGTACATCAGTAAACAAGGAAGAATGTGGAGGAACACTGCAGCACCATATACACATGCACAGTGCATCAGTAAACAAGGAAGAATGTGGAGGAACACTACAGCACCATATACACATCCACAGTACATCAGTAAACAAGGAAGAATGTGGAGGAACACTACAGCACCATATACACATGCACAGTACATCAGTAAACAAGGAAGAATGTGGAGGAACACTACAGCACCATATACACATGTACAGTACATCAGTAAACAAGGAAGAATGTGGAGGAACACTACAGCACCATATACACATCCACAGTACATCAGTAAACAAGGAAGAATGTGGAGGAACACTACAGCACCATATACACATGCACAGTGGAACAGTAAACAAGGAAGAATGTGGAGGAACACTGCAGCACCATATACACATGCACAGTACATCAGTAAACAAGGAAGAATGTGGAGGAACACTACAGCACCATATACACATGCACAGTACATCAGTAAACAAGGAATAATGTGGAGGAAGACTACAGCACCATATACACATGTACACTGCATCAGTAAACAAGGAAGAATGTGGAGGAAGACTACAGCACCATATACACATGCACAGTGCATCAGTAAAGAAGAAAGAATGTGGAGGAACACTGCAGCACCATATACACATGTACAGTGCATCAGTAAACAAGGAAGAATGTGGAGGAAAACTACAGCATCATATACACATGTACAGTACATCAGTAAACAAGGAAGAATGTGGAGGAACACTACAGCACCATATACACATGCACAGTGCATCAGTAAAGAAGAAAGAATGTGGAGGAACACTGCAGCACCATATACACATGCACAGTGCATCAGTAAACAAGGAAGAATGTGGAGAAAAACTACAGCATCATATACACATGCACAGTACATCAGTAAACAAGTAAGAATGTGGAGGAACACTGCAGTCCCCATATACACATGCACAGTGCATCAGTAAACAAGGAAGAATGTGGAGGAACACTGCAGCACCATATACACATGCACAGTGCATCAGTAAACAAGAAAGAATGTGGAGGAACACTACAGCACCATATACACATGCACAGTACATCAGTAAACAAGGAAGAATGTGGAGGAAAACTACAGCACCATATACACATGCACAGTACATCAGTAAACAAGGAAGAATGTGGAGGAACACTACAGCACTATTATACACAAGCACAGTACATCAGTAAACAAGGAAGAATGTGGAGGAACACTACAGCACCATATACACATGCACAGTGCATCAATAAACAAGGAAGAATGTGGAGGAACACTGCAGCACCATATACGCATGCACAGTGCATCAGTAAACAAGGAAGAATGTGGAGGAACAATACAGCACCATATACACATGCACAGTGCATCAGTAAACAAGGAAGAATGTGGAGGAACACTACAGCGCCATATACACATGCACAGTGCATCAGTAAACAAGGAAGAATGTGGAGGAACACTACAGCACCATTATACAGATATTATTTAAGAAATGTAAGCAATTTATTTCCTAAATAATGTAATTGTATTAATAGCAATAATCCACAAATGTGTGTGGGTATGTCAGGATTTATCCACACACAGTCATGGATTATTGCTCAAATAAGTGATGATCATTCAAGTGAGCAGCTAAGGAGGGATCTCATGCAGATAATTACATTTTTGATTCATTAAGACTTCCATATGATGAGAATACAAGTGTTATCCCTTTTTTAAAATAAAGCATTTTCTGAGACCTCTTTCGGATACTGTTCAAAAATAAGTCATTCTGGCTCAAAAAAAATTACAGGAGATTAATAATTTATTTACTTGCTGATGTACCTCCTTTGATAACAAAAGTCTCACTCTATATTCTTTGTCATTTTTAATTTCTCCAAGTATTTTGGGTTTCTAATACCATGATGGGAATGGTCCCCATTCCTAAGTCAAAGTACGATTAAAGTTCATGAAATTAGTATTGTTTCACTCTTTGATGCAGCCAAAAGTGCTCTTCCCAGCACCTGCAATGTGCCCAGTAATAACTCCTTCTGCAATTCGTACGGTGTTACATGAATTGGTAACATATCTAAATCCGACTGTAAATTCTTTTTTATAAGACCAGTTGCTCCTACCACTATTGGAACTGTCTGGGTATCTTTCTTCTACATGTCTCTCGTTTCTGCCTGCAGATCGAGGTATTTTATGACTTTGTGTCTCTCTATACACAAGACACTGTTGTCCCTAGGTGTGGCAATTTCAATGATTAATGCTACTTTTGTCTCCTTTTCTTGGACCACTATATCCGGTTTTCTAACATTTATCTTTTGGACTGTTGGTATTGGATGATCCCATGTGATGTAAACTTCATCTTTGTCACATAGTGAATAGCATCATGATAGTTCAAAATACCAGGCTGCATTTGAAAAAAAATCAATACCTAAGGAACGTTTGGGATCAAATGGAGATTGTTAGTCAAGGAACTGGAGTGGTGGATAACACAAGCATAGGAAAAAATAGACACATTTTCTGTCTGCCTGTCTGTCTTTCTCATTCTTGGGTTATGAAAATGGATGTGTGAGATATGTGCAGTCCACCTAGAGTCTTGGACAGTGCAAGGCTTTTGGTTTCATACTCAGATGATAACATTGTTACCTCACAGCAAGAGGTTCTCTAGTTCGATTCATGGCTGGGGTGCCATCTGTGTGGAGTCTGCATGTCCTCCCTGTGTTCATAAGGGTTTTCATAGTAGGCTCCAGTTTCCACTGACAATCCAAAGACATGCAGTAGGCAGACTAGACACACTATATTGACTGTAGGTGTGAGTTTGTGTGCATGTGAATGATATGGAACAACTGTGCTAGGGCTAGCCACCCAGTGTTGTGAACCTTGGCTCTAGATGATTGTCACTGTTGCAGTGACAACACAATCCAATGTGGAGAAATGGGAAGAAGGGGTTGAGGCAAATGGATTATTTCTGGTTCAACTTCTTGCTACACAAGGACCCAGTAGCCTGCTCTTTTATTATTTTATGGGAATATAGAACACTGAGGCACATAATGGACAGCCAAGTCTCTAGTCTGAAAAACAGCCTCTTAGCTATATGACCAGAAAGTACAGGTTCTACTGTATACCAGACATTTAGACTTGTATCCCTAGATTCACACTACATCACATCAGGAAAGGGATATTGTTCTTTGGATGATATAGTTAAAAAAAAATCCCACCTTCCTATGTTGGTAATTTATATGAACGTTAAATACCACAAATCACTTCCTATTGAATACAGTAGTTTCCCAAGCATACTAACCAACATTCCCTTACTCAGTGATACGTTGTTCCATACCACTTACCTTTGACAGCCTATGAAATAGTACCTCAGTTTCCATGGGATTTACCTGAGCAACAAAATTTACTGATGGATTTACTTTTTGATTGAATTTATTTACTGGAAACATCTGACAGGATTGGCCATCCATCTTCAGTGGAGGCCCAGGGAGAAAAGTTCCACCAGAAGATAATATATATATATATATATATATATATATATATATATATATATATATATATATATATGGGTTCATATGAAAAGAACGAACGCTTGTTTCACCGACGCTTGGAATATCGAAATGAAAAGATCGACAACGAGAAGACCGACGGAACAATAATGACGTGGAGGTAAGCGGAATGGGGAAAGGATGTGTATGTATGCGGTAGTGACGGACATCAGGGTGCGAGTAAGGTAAGTGTGCGATTGTGACGGTCTGTGGGGATGGGGTGGCTTAAGTGAGTTAGGGTTAGGGCTCGGGTCAGGTAAGTGTGTAGTAGAGAGATCTTTTGGGTTAGGGGTGGGTTAAGTGAGTTAGGGTTAGGGCGCGGGTCGGGTGAGTGTGCGATAGTGACGGACCTTAGGATTAGGGTTTGGGTTAGGGTTGTCGATAGGTATGTATGGTTTACTGCTGGTTTGTTAGGGTTTTGGTTTGCTTGTGTTGTGTGTGTGGTGTTTGGTGTGGGGATTTGTTTAGTTTGTTAATTTTTGTTGTTGTGGTGTGGAGTGTATGAGGTGTTGTGCTTGTGAACTGTCGGTGGTTTTAGTTGTCGGTCTTTTTGTTGTCGATGTTTTGGTGTCGATATAGTAAGCTGTCGTTCTTTTCATATGAACCCATATATATATATATATATATATATATATATATATATATATATATATATATATACATAGGAGATTTGTAAACATTTGGTATACTAAACATTTTATAAAAAGGAATTTAAAATCATGCCAGACATGTAAGTACATAAAGTATAATACAGAAAACAGTGATTGTCCCTGACATTTAGGAAGATATGCTCAAGTTAAAAATTGCATTAGAAAACAGAAGGTGTATGATATCAATGTTACTAGACTGTATCTTACACCTGAGTGTTCATACTTTTTTTCAGAACTGTGCATTAAGTAAAACATCTATCCTAACTGTATAATGTACAGTACAGAGTAAAGATAAAAGTGACTATACAGGAAAAGATAGCTGAGCAAAATGGATATGGAAATGTATTTTGTTATATAAATGGAGAACAAGAGAAGGGAGACAGGAGGAAAAGTAATGAATTAGATTACTGAAAACAGTTTCAAGTAGATGTGATTTGGGAAAGAGAAGTATGGAGTTACAATGTGAGACAGACGGGAATGTATGAAGATGGTGAGATAAATATGATGGTACAGGCAGTGGTGATATGGGAGGAAAGTTTACAGAAATACATTTATACTAGAACAGTGAGAATAAGGGTAGAGAGTGGCTGCTATACATGAAGGGGGTAATGTTGAATCCTTGGGCAGACTTTATGAGTAAGGTCAGACATACCATCAATATATGCCTATATGAGTTTGAGAACTGTCTTTGTCCCAGTAGAGTGGAGAACAGCAACAGTAATCCTCTTGCACAAAGGGGGTCCATCAACTGACCCTGGGAACTATCAACCCATAAGCCTAACAAGCCTTATCTGCAAGACCATGGAAAGAATCATCAAAGACCTTATCCACAAGGACGTAGGTTTCCTTCAAACTCTTGACCCAACCCAGTCTGGTTTTGTCAAGTGTAGACCTTGCTTATCAGACCTGGTGGACTTCTTTGAGAATGTCACTAAAGCCACGGATGAGGGCAAAAAGTACATACCGCCTACCCTGATTTAGCCAAGGCCTTTGACACAATCCTCATTCAGGTGTCATAGAGAATCTCTCCCAGCTAGGGAATAACCCATACATTACCAGATATGTAGCAAACTGGCTCACCGATAGAATGCACACTGTCAAAGTTGGGGAGTCCACCTCCATCAGTAGACCAGTTACCAGTGGGATACCACAAGGATCTGTGCTGGGCCTTCTACTGTTTGGAATCTATTTCACTGATATCCAGGCAAAGGTAGATGGCCTGTGGCTTACCAAGTCTGCAGATCACTGTAAACTGGGCACAATCATAGGGTCCCCCAATGATGTTAACATATTAAAGAAAGGGATGACACAAATGATTGGTGCCAGATTCATGGACTGAAACTTAACACAAAAAATGCCTCACTATCCCCTTTGGCAAAGAAGTAGCCTCTGCTAATTTTGATATAGATAGCACTTCTCTAAGCTCAAATTCAGTGGCGTAAGACTTGGGAACACAGGCTGATAGCAATCTAACCATGTGTCCATAGTGTTAAGAAAAGCATTCTACATTGCGCATCTCATAAATAAGGGCATTGCATCCAAGACCAGGGAGGTTAAAGCCCAGCTGTACTTGACCCTTATCTGACCACTAATTGAGTACAATGCTGCCTTCTCTACTTATCTCACCAGACACCTGTAGCAACTGGAAAGACCATGGAGATTTCTAACCAAGAGAATCCATGGCCTCCAAAACATGACATTTATGGAAAGAAAGCCCTGTCACTGTACTCTGTAACATACAGCCTGCTGAGAGGTGATCTATGCCTGGCTTGCAGAGTAGTTTCAGACCCTGCCCTAATGGAAATGCTGCACATTGCAAATCAAATGGGACAAGAATAATTCACTCCAAGGATCTTGACCTAGCCTGTGACATTAACAGAACACACTGGAGGGATAGACATATTTCCCAACGATTGCAACTCTTCTGGAATAAGCTCTCACTCCATGGGAAGCAGAATTCCTCAATGACCCTATTCAAGTGCAATCTTGACAACTAGATGACTGACCATAAATTCACCCTGGGGCAGCACTTATGTCCCTCATGGATGGGGCAGTTGGTGCTGATCACAGAACTGATCTGCTACCGGTGACCATCTAACTATGGTTAAAAAGGGTACTCAGGTTATTACTCAGCAAGGCTTGTATAGGCCCTAGGGCCATTAGCCTATTAACCTCCTATGAATCTATGAAAAGTTTAATGAATAAGAGTAAAAATGGAAGGTCCTGATTAGGGACTTTAACCAGCTTTCAGAGACATGATGCTTAGCCTGAGGAATCCATCCATCCACAACATAGTGGGACTACAAAAACAATATGCTACAGTGTGACAACCAGACAAATGATACAAATGGATGAGGTAAGCAGTATGAATAATGGGACTAAAAAACAATTCACACACAATTCACACACACACACATTCTGACAGAGCTATAGTGTGAAGTGATAAGGTTTACAAACCTGCCTGTAGTCTCTTCACTGCAACTGCAGGAAGATACTGAATGTAGCAGGGCTACAGCAGTAACACATTATGTGTAAAACACCTCACAGACACACATTCATATGCAGTCAAGTATGTATAAGTGTGCACACTTATACATAGAGTTAGTTATAATTATATGTATAAGTACAGGACAGGAGCATATATGCAGGGGCACACACCCACACAGATAGAAATACACATCCAAATATCCTTATCACAAGGCTTCCAAAGTGCACCCATAAGCTATCACCACAGCTGTGTTATGGCAGCACCTCAACAAGTAATCATGCAGTTTAATGCAGTATAGAAAGAGCAGCCTGTGAGGATGCAAAAAGCATGGTAGGAGAATGATGTCAATCAGGGGTGGTCAAGAACAGGAGGTGGAAATGATGTTCATACATGTGAATGGGTAATAAGGGTACATACAGCAAGGCTGAACATTCATGAATTGTGCATCCCACTCTTAATTACCAGGCTAGTGATCATAAGCCACTTATGTGTGCACAGTCACAATCATAGTGTGCACACACTCAAACACACATGTCCTCTGCTTCTGTGATAAGGATATTGGGGGGCACATATCTGTCTAGCTGGGTCTCTGTATGTATGTTTCTGTTCAGTACTTATACATTTCATCATAGTCACGTGTGTGTTTATACACATGCTTCCATCATGTGTATGAGAAAGAACAAAAGCAACATCACTGTTGATGGTCTCTCCCTCCTCCCTCCCACCCATGATATGGGCAAACATGAAGAGCAACAAGTGTGCTACAGAACTCCAGGGCTTGTAGTGTGGCACCATGAACCGCACCAAGCACTATGTATTACTAATAAGTGCAGGAAACCCAGTCCACAGTGTGGCACACCCCTTTGACAAAACACCTTAGTTACAATACACTGAGATGTCAGACTGGTTTGTGCATAGTTTGCTAAACCGTATGGCCTACCTTACTCAGAGTACTGCTTCTAAAACTACTTACAATTCCTTTTACATCATGGTACAAGCCCTTCTCCAACAAAATTCAAGTCTGAATCAGTTCCCTGAGGTACTGGTTATGAATTTTGGGAATTTGAAACAACAGACTCTTACTAAACAGCAACCTATGTTGCTGCATTGCTCCCATTTGCATTGGTACAATATATGCAATGACTGAAAGATTAAGACTATTCAAAAACACTTGTTTTGTAAATTTGCTTTGTAAATGTTTATGAAACATTACACTTATGTGTATATTAAAAGCCACATTACACTATGTAGTCACTGGATAGTACATTTTCACTGACAGTTCAGAAGATTTTTATCAGAGTTTCCTTTACATGGAAGACATAGTGAAGTGGTCACCAACATATCCCGTATAAAACGGGAGCAAAGCAACAGATGACAATTATCATGGACAAGACTATAGCCTTAAGCACCTGAACTCCCAGAATAAAGTACAGTGGCCACTGTGTCCTCTGATGTGCCTATCAAATGACTAACAGACCACTGGTAAAAGTGGTACACTGGCTTACAACTGCATGTCCAATACAGAACTGTTACCCTCTGCACTGGCACCTGCTGTATTACTTGTTCAATGGGTACACAAGCTACACTGTTACATGCTTCTACTGTACTGTACCAGTTCCACCTGCACTGGCACCTGCTGTGTCACTAATTCAATGGGTACACAGGCTACACTGTTGCATGCCTGTACTGGATGCATTCCATCTGCTCCAGCACCAGCTGTGTCATTCGTTCAATAGATACACAGACTACACTGTTACATGTCTGTACTGGACTGGTTCCATCTGCTCTGGCACCTGATGTGTCATTTGTTCAATGGGTACACAGGCTACACTGTTGCATGCCTATTCTGGACTGGTTTCACTTGCTGCAGCACCTGTTGTGTCATCATTTAATGGATACACAGGGACACTGTTACATGCCTGTACTAGACTGCTTCCATCTGCTCAGGTACTTGCTGTGTCATTTAATCAATGGGTACACAGGCTACACTGTTACATGCCTGTACTGAACTGGTTCCATCTGTTCTGGCACCTGATGTGTCATTCGTTCAATGGGTACACAGGCTACACTGTTACATGCCTGTACTGAACTGGTTCTATCTGCTCTGGCACCTGCTATGTCATCATCAATGGATGTACAGATTACACTGTTACATGTATTGAACTGCTTCCATCTGCTTTAGTACCTGCTGTTTCATTTCTTCAGTGGGTACACAGGCTACACTGTTACATGCCTGGAGTGGACTGGTTCCATTTGCACTGGCACCTGTTGTTAATCATTCAGTGGGTACATGGGCTACATGGTTACATGCCCTTACTGGACTGGTTCCATCTGCTTTGGCACCTGCCATATCATTCATTCAGTGAGTACACAGGCTACACTGTTACATATCCTTATTGGACTGTTATCTGCTCTGGCACATGCTTTGCCATTCATTCAATGTTACATGCCTTTATTGGACTGATTCCATCTGTCATGGCAACTGCTGTGTCATTTGTTGAATGGGTACACAGGATACACTGTTACATGTCTGCACTGGACTGGTTCCATCTACTCTGGCACCTGCTGTGTCATTCGTTCAATGGGTACACAGGCTACACTGTTACCCACCTGTAGTTTACTGGTTATGTCTTCTGTGGCAACTGCTGTGTCCTTCGTTCAATGGGTACATAGGCTACTCTGTTAAATGTATGTACTGGACTAGTTCAATCTGCTCTGCCACCTGCTGTTTCATTTGTTGAATGGCACACAGACTAAACTGTTACATGCCTGTACTGTACTGTACTTTGCTGTACTGGTTCCATCTGCACTGGAACCTGCTGTGGCATCATTCAGTGGATACACATGCTACACTGTTACATGCCTGTACTGGACAGGTTCCATCTGCTCAGGCACATGCTGTGTCATTCATTCAATGAATACACAGGCTGCATTGTTACATGCCTGTACTGCACAAGTTCCATCTGCTATGGTACCTGCTATGTCATTAGTTCAACGGGTACACAGGCTACACTGTTACACACCTGTAGTGGACTGGTTCCATTTGCACTGTTACCAGTTGTGTTACTCATTCAATGGGTACATGGGGGACACTGTTACATGCCCTTAATGGACTGGTTCCATGTGCTTTGGCATCTGTTGTCACTTTTTCAATGGGTACAGAGGCTACACTGTCACATGCCTATACTGGACTGTTTCTATCTGTTATGGCACCTATCTCATTTGTTCATCGGGTAGACAGTCTACACTATTACAGGCCTATACTGGACTGGTTCCATCTTTTGTGGCACCTGCTGTGTTACTCGTTCAATGGGTACACAGGCTACACTGTTACATGCCTGTAGTTCAAAGGTTCATAGGTAGGTACTAGGCTATCTGCCCAAAGGCATTTATAAGCCTAGCCAGAATGTGTTGGCTTTCGCCACCCCCTAAAATTAGTTCCCTGTGCCTCTGTCCAGCAGAGCCACTGAAGTGATCCCTGGGATAAACTTTCTGTTTCCCATCCACTCGTGAAGGTTTCTCTTGGTGCCACTCGTGAAGGTTTCCTGCCTAATGTAGATTGGAATCTTGTTCCAGAGCATGGGAAGTCTCTGGGACAGGAATCTATCCCTCCAGCATGTCCTATTTATTGTTGTGGTGAGGTTTAGATCCCTGGAGCATGTGGCTTGAGGGGATATGGTTTTCTTTAGGTGGAGCATGTCTATCAATTTTGGGTTGGATATGGCCTTGTATGTCAGGCAGAGATCACCTCTGAGTAGGCGGTATGCAACCGAGTACAGCTGGAGTTTCTTCAGTTGAGTTGCATAGGGCATCTGCTTGAGGCCAGTGATCCTCTTGGTGAGGTACTTCTGTGGTCTTTCCAGTTGGTGCAGGTGTCTTGTAGGGTACTTCCCAAATGGGGCATTGTACTCTATGATGGGTCTGATGAGTGATGCATAGAGGGTGCCCAATGACCTCTTTCGATCTGGATGCAAACCCCTTTTGTGATTAGGTGGGCCACACAGAAGGATTTTCTAACCACTTTGGCAATGTGATTATCAAAGGAGAGGTTACTATCTACTTGGGTCCCCAAATCCCTTATTACGTCTTCCGCATTTAGGCGGCTACCACCTATGTGTTAGTTTGTGGGTACTTTGTTTTTTCCAAAGGGGATGACTATGCACTTTTTGGCATTTAGCTTGAGGCCATGGTTTTGACACCAGGTATCCGTGTCAGTGAGACCGTTTTGGAGGATGTCTGTGTCAGCCGGAGAGTCAATTATAGCCCTAGTTTGCAGTCATCTGCAAACTTGGTCAGCCATAGTCCTCCTGTGCTTGCCTGTACCTCTGAGAAGTATATGCTGAACAGGAGGGGTCCTAGGAATGAGCCCTGGGGAACTCCACTTGTAACCGATTTAGAGTCGGACCTAGCTCCCGCAACTCTCACCATGTGGGTTCTGTCCGTGAGCCAGTTGGCAACCCATCTTGTGACATAGGGGTTTATGTTCAGGCTGGTGAGCTTGTCTATAATACCAGAATAGGGAATGGTGTTGAAGGCCTTAGCGAGGTCTAGGTAGGCTGTGTGTACCACCTTTCCCTCGTCTATAGCCTTGGTAACTGTCTCAAAGAAGTCCACCAGGTTTAGGAGGCATGATCTGCCCTTAACAAAGCCGAACTGGGTTGGGTCCAGTGTTTTGAGGTTTGCAATGTCTCTGTTAATAAGATCCATGATGATGCGCTCCATAGCCTTGCAGACCAAGCTAGTCAGGCTTATAGGGCGATAGTTCCCGGGGTCTGTTATGGCTCCACCTTTGTGGAGTGGAATAACCATTGATGTGTGCCACTCTATGGGTACATAGCCTGTGGAGAGGCTGAGTTTGAACAGTGTGTTTAGGTGAGGGGTTAGTTCATCTTTGAGCTCATGTAGGACGCAGCCTGGGATATCGTCCAGTCCCATTGATGCTGTGTTTTTGGCTTTTGAGAGGGCTGTTTTAACCTGAGTGTCTGTGATTTCAGGGGCACTACATTCTTCTGGTATAGTTATGGGCCCCTTTGGGGGTACAAGAATAATTGTGTATTGTCTGAAGGAAAAAGTCTGAAACTGAAATGCGTGTCATTATATAGTGACTTCATTCCTCAGTGACTTGTTGGAAAACCACAAATTTTATGAGAAAAGAAGCCACTAAATAATGGCAGGCATTTCATTTTCAGACTTTCTTTCCTTCAGACTAAAGCCTCTGTACTATACATTAATAGAAAAAAAGTCAGGCCACTGAATGGTACTTCAGCAACCGGACTTTTTTCTATTGGTATATGCTCGATTTACAATGGGTACGCTAGTTTGCTGTCCAATCAGCATGCTTGTTTTTGAATAGCAATAAACAGTCATTGTATAATAAACAAACTTACCATTTGATTGCTTTCAAATCTAATTAATTTTCTGCATCACCCCTCCTAATAACCATGTGAACATTATCAAGAACAAAAACAATTTTTAAGCTAGACAGCTGTTTATACAAAATGTTATTGTAATTAAAACTCTTAATAGCATAAATATGCACAAAGTCTGTTTTTTAACACCCTTGATCTTCTATTAGTATGACTCATAAAAACAATCACATCCTGTAATTTGACAACATAAACAACATTAACTGACTTACAGGTGTACCCCCCACCCCACTCTACAGAGAATTATAACCATTCTCCATAATAACATATAATAATAAGGCTCATGCAATTTTGGGTTTGCCCTAACAGAACAAAGATCAACACAGAAACAAAGTAGAGAGAGTGTTTTTACTAGTCCATGTAAAAATGGACAATTAAGACAGACAAAACGAAATCATCTAAGTGTCTAGCCATGTGTTCCAGCTTCTGCTATCACGCTGATGGCAGACATTTACCAGGTTGGACAAAACCCATTCTATATGCAGCATGGCTGCCTCCATTACCTCCTCTTTTATGGTCTCTGTGGGATATTGCTGTGAAGCTGCAAACTTGTCTTCAGGTGAATATCACCAAGCACTGAGTACCTTTACCAAGAATTAGAAGATGAATGCCCAGTCGAAATCATGGTAGGAACTTTGTAAATGCTGTAATTCATAATACCTTGACAGGTGCTTCTACCTCCATAACCCCATAAATTAATTTATTGTGTTCTACCAAAAGATAAAGAACACAGAGCAAGAAAAAGGTAACTATATTATATTACAGGCATGTGAAATACCCCAACAGTAAATACTCAACACAATTTTCCTTGCATTACAACTGTCTGAAGCACTCATCGTAATTAACCACTTGTTGTGGTTTTAATGACATCACTTACTTTCTGCTTTGAATTTTCCCCTTCATCTTTATGGCTGTCTTCATCTTCAGTTGGTAGAAATGAAAGGATAAAAAAATGTGTGCATGTGGGAGGGTCCCCATGAAGGACCGTCCTCTCCTGGGCCTGGATCCCGCCCCATTGTAGGAATGTTTCTATATTCTAAGGATTGAAATGTGTGTCACTTTTGTGCACCAGTCATCCAGGGTCTGTATACAGTGGTTTGCAGCTTGATACCTAGAGCTGTATAATAAAGCAATGAGGCATACATATACACACACACACCACTCTTGGGTACCAGTGATTTTAGGTCTGTATGCAATGGTGTGCAGCTTGATCCCTAGAGCTGTATAATGAAGCAATGAGGCACGCACACAAATACACATGTATGCATGCACTCCCCACTCTTGGGTGCCAGTGATTTTAAATCTGTATGCAATTGTGCGCAGCTTCATTCCTGGAATTGTATAACACATCACACACACACACACACACACACACACACACACACACACACACACACACACACACACACACACACACACACACACACACGCACACTTCCCGCTCTTGGGTACCAGTGATTTTATATATGAATGCAATGGTGTGCAGCTTGATCCCTGGAGTTGTATAACACAGCACACACATACATATATACACACATACACAGACATTTATGCGCACACACATGCACTCCCCACTCTTGGGTACCATCGATTTTAGGTCTGTGTGCAGCTTGATCCCTGGAATTGTATAACACTGCACATGTGCACAAACACAAACACACACACGACAAAATTTTGAGCAAAAACAAGTGGCCAAAAAAGTCCAATCAATCAAATTTATTTTATTTTCCATTTGTTTACCTGGTTAGTCTGACTAGACAAAAGGTGACCGTTTTCAGTGGTGGCCCGGGGAAAAAAAGCTCTAAATACACAGTAAAAAATTATAAAAAATAATAAAAATAGTTAAAAAAATTTATATAAGCATAGCTATTTTGTACAAAGGGCATAGAACATATAAAAAGAGTAAAAATCAGAGTTTTACAACTGATGCAGCATACAGTGGTTAGAATATTGAGAAACAATTAAACAAGATAAATTCAAAAAGAAGTTTCCATAGGCAAACAAAGTTATAAACTAGAAATCATAACTATTAAGGTGGCCTAAACACCTGGTTCACAGTACTATGCATCAAGTGAAACTACACAGTACACCTGTGATCTAGGGATGTTGAAAGTCAGGAACAGGTGAAATTAGTCTGGTTGTGTACAGGAACATATCCAAGTTTTGAAAAGGAGATCTTTTACCAGGGATTTGAAAGTATGTTTACTATTTAGATATCTAATGTCAGGGGGTAGAGAGTTCCAGGCCTTAGCAACTGCATAGGAATAAAGAGATTGGCCTGAGCTATGTAAACAATTGTGAACAGTTAGTAGGGCGGTATTGGAAGATCTTAGTTGACATGCAGCATTATGGAAGGTGAGCAGACCAGAGAGGGCAGGTATTTTATTTGGTTTGTATAGCAGTTAATGGGTCAGGAGAAGTTGATTGTATTTTAGTAGGTTAGGGAGTTCTAACCATCCTAGTTGTCTTAGGGAGAGGCAGTGATGAGAACGAAACTTAGCATTGGTTGCAAATTTTGAGATTTTATTGTAGCAGATATATAGTTTCAGAAGGTCAGATTTGTTTAGGTTAGTTAGAATTGGGGAAGCGTATAGTAGGTGGACAGTAGATGGGTACAAAAGACAGTGATTAGAGATTCCTGTGTGAGGAAGCTCTTGCAGCAGTAGAATGAACCTAGTTTTTTTATGAACTTTGACAATTGTTAGTGCTATATGTTTCTCAAATTTCAGGTTTTGGTCAATAGTTACACCTAGTAGCTTGGCTTGAGTTACTGGTGTGATAAGGGTATTGTTGGAGGATGTTATTGAGAATGGTGAGGTAGGGGTGAATATTTTGGATGGGTGGAAGATCATGAGTTGGGTCTTAGATGGGTTTAGCATGAGTTGGGAGGAATTTAGCCATTTTTCTATAGTCGTGAAGGCTTCCTGGGTTCTGTCTTGGAGTAATTGTAGAGAGGGGGCTGAGCAAATAAGGGTGGTGTCATCAGCATACTGTACTACATTAGTTTGTTGGGTAGCCGAGGGGAGGTTATTGGTAAAGATGAAAAATAGTAAGGGACCAAGAGTGGATCTTTGCAGAACACCTTGTCCCTATGGGAGGAGAGGGGAGAGAGTGTTGTTATGCCACTGAACAGCTTGTTGCCGAGGGATAGATCATTTTTAAAACACAGTAGAGAGGAGTTATCCAGATTGAGCTCAGAGAGAGTCGATATTAATTTGCAGTGGGATACCATGTCAAATGCCTTTGACAGGTCTAGGAAGGCAACATTTGACTGAGACTACCACAGACCGAACAACTTCACAAACTTCACAGTGAAAATAAAATATATCAGATTTTATTCTCTCTAGCCCCTCAGCACTCATTCTTCAAACCCTTAGGTGTTAATGTATACAATGTCTTTTTATACAGATTACAGTGAAGGGGGTTCTTTTCCTCCATTACCAGCAGCACAGGATCCTACAGCCCACAGTGAGTGCTTTTGTCAGAAGTCCACCAGAGAACGCCAACAGATGAGCAGGAAAGGAGGTAGTAACGGAGGACAGTATAACCACGGGGATGGACAACTTAAAACAAATGTAAAGAAAACTAGATGGCAATAATGTTTGTTATAAAAAACAGACTTTAGTTGTTAATATATCAGGGTATGAGTTGTCAGATGTGATTTTATCTGAGTTAAATATGGGTTTAAAATTTGTACTCATTGTGTTGCCTCATTTACATGGTTTTAAATATGAATTGTTTCAACTTGCATGGAAACTGCATTTAATGTATTCTTTTAGTAACAAACAACATGGTAGATTTGGACAGCAGTGAGGATACAACTTTGTTTCAAGTTTTCTGATGATGAGGAATTGGGGAGGATGAATCTGATGCTTATTGTAATTTAGATAGTAATGAGGTACGTGTGACAGTAAGTTTAGACCTCCCTTTGCAAATGAAGATATATGTTTTGTAACAGCATATAGATATTCTGCTGAGAAAATATTTCATGATTATAAAAAGAACAACATTTTCATTTTAAGTATAACTTAACTAAAGACCAATGGGGTGCTTTGAAGGATTTGCACAATAAATGTGAGCTGGTCATAAAGCCAACCGACAAAGGGAATAAAACTGTTGTTATGAATCATGTACAGTATGTAGAAATGTGTTCTAATCATTTGAATTATGTTTTTACTTATGAAAAATGTGATGTTCATAGATATAATGAATCTCTAAAGTAATATGCACTTTTGCTAGATAAAGGTATATGCTTGGGTTATTTTTCTAGGCATGATATTGAAAAAAGTTTAATACTAATACATGTCAGATTGCTATGTTTTATTGCCTTCCCAAATTGCATAAAGGTTTTGAGAATTTAAGTGGTCATCCTATAGTGTCAGCATGAAAGGATATTCTTCACAATTTTAGGGTGCTTTTTCATGAATATTTGTTGTTGTATGTAGTGAAAATTCCATCTTATCTTAAACATATGTCAGATTCTTTTAGGGAAAATTCAAGGAATAAGATGGAATAAAAATATGCGTTGGCTATTAATGAATGTTATCCCAAAACAAGAAAACTACCAGCAAACTGGGTAAATACAGTCAATGGCTAAATAAAACAAAATGGAAAAACAACAAAGCTGGACCAACAAAGCCAAGAGAAAATTACTTTAATAACATTTCAAATAAAATTCCACAAAGCTTTCAGGAATAATCATTCCTCAGTGCAGCATAGTAACCACAAGAAGGCACAGCTAACCTTTCAAAAATTCCTAGTTAATTACATAATTATCTCCTTAAAGTGATACATTCTCAACATATGCTTAAGAATTATATTACTTTACAAAAAAACAAATGTCTTTCCTGGATTTGGATTTGGAGGGTTTGGGTTGTGAAACAATTATAACATCTGTTCATAGGAAATTTAATGAAGGTAACTTTTTCTTACATGGCACTAGTTGTCATCCCCGACCCTATTTATGCACATCTTTTGAAGACGAATTTGTACATTTAGATAAATTTTGTAGTCAGGAAGAAAAATTTGATGAGAAAGCTCCACATACAGCTGAAATGTTCATTAAAATGGATTATGATAAAGAAGAAATAAAGAGATTCTTTGCAAAAAGTCTATGATATATGTATGGGAAAAAAACAGGATACAGTGAATAATAATACAAAATTAAATCAGTTAAGAGAGCGGCAAGCATTGTCTTGCAGGCTCTATAATAGCGAATAAAAGAAAGTCAGGACACTGCTGTACGAACACCGTTTAATAAACCATAAAAATCCACAGGTTAGCGCTTTCAGGATAAAACCCTTCTTCAGACATTCTAAAAGATTCTAACAATTCAATTAAATACATCACAGGTAGTGACCTAAAATTCAAAACAACCAATCAAACATTAAAATAATGATAGAAACATTAGTAAAAAACCCGCCTCCTTTGTAAAGCCGTTTTTAAAGGGACCAGGTCATTCAACCCTGGTTCCCTATGAGCTTGCAATTCTATAATCCAACGTGACTCAAGCGATTCAGTGAGTGCTCTTATATCATCCCCACGTATACCCACTACTACATTGGCTATAGCTCTAAATGTAAAGGAGTGAGAAGGATAAGTCTCAATGTGTTTATAAAGTGCATTGTGGACATCACCATTTCTTATGGAACAAAGATGTTGCAGTATCCTAACCTTAAACATCTTATTGGTCATACCTACATAAAAAGACGTACATAAGCAACACTCCGCTATGTACACTAAGTTTGATGTTCTACAATTAGCTCTGCCTTTAAATTCAAAGATTTTGCCACTATTGGGATGTATAAAAGTATTATCACTTCTATTTATGTAAGGGCAAGCCTTACAGTTGCCACAAGATGTACTACCCATTTTATTAAAGGATTGCCTAGTCTGTCCCACATTCTTTTCACCACACAGCAGATCCTTCAAGTTCTTATTACGTCTATACCCAATATTAGGTGTTGGTCCCACTATGTCTCTTAACTTCTTATCACCCCTAAGAATATTCCAATTCTTACTCACTATGTTCCTAATATCATTAATATTGCTATTATAAGTGAAATAAAGCCTCGGACTTCCTGATATGGCTCCAGGACAGTCATCTACTGGTGTTATCATTTCATCACAATTCAACCATGGTTTATACCTGTCCCTTCTTTTACTCATACCCCTATTCACCACTTTCTCAACTAAATGCTCATTATATCCCTTATTTTATAATAGGCATAGGAAAAATGTTGATACAAATCTTTATATTAAAGATATATTTTTGGTTATGACGTATACTGAGTGAACAGTTAGTGCAGGCTTTCAAATATTATTGGTCTATGTTGTTTAAAAATAAGTAGCTTTTCAATGTAATTAAGAAATTTCCATGTATTTCTTATAAGAGAGCGTGAAACACTACTGATATGGTAGTACACAGTAGATTGATTTCCCATCTGATAGACTTAATAGGCAGCTTCCCCTTAAAAAGAAATGCAGTAGGTACTCTGTGTGTAAGTATGTTACTAGTAGATTTTTTTAAAATAAATGTTTTTCATTTTTACCCTCATATGGAATATTCTTATAATACTGAGGGGATTGTTTATGTTTTAAAATGTTCCTGTGAATTATTTTATATAGGGGAGAGTCAAAGATCTTTTAAGACCAGTTTACAGGAACATATTAGGGACATCAAGAATCAATGTCTTGATAGTCCCTTAGGAATACATTTTAAGTAATCCAGGTTTTCTAAAAGGTAGTATTTTGGAACAGATTTTTATATAGGTGGGGGGACATGTGGATCTTAAAGATAAATTACTGTGTAAAGCGACATTGTATATGCATAAATATCATAAAATAACACATAAGGGTTTGAACAATGAGTGTAATTGGAAATATGTGATTTAGTAATTAGCACTTGTTCAAATAATTTGTGTATTTGTTTTGCAGGTATATGTTTGGAGACAAAAGTGTCTGTTTTACTCCTTGAAGGCATTTTTGCCAAGGTGCTAGAGAGAATAAAATTTGATATATTTTACTTTGCCTGTGGAAGTTAGTGATTTTTTTCTATCTATGGCAGCCATATTTGCTTGTGTGCAGTTTGTCTTTGTGTGTATCTCAGTGTTGTATTACACAGCTCCAGGGATCAAAGACACACACACACACACACACACACACACACACACACAAACACACACACACACACACACAGACTACTCCTTGGTACCAGACATCCAGGGCCTGTGTGCAGCTCAAACCCTGGAGCTATATAATACAGCACAGAGGTACACACACATACCACCATTCCTAGGTACCACTCATTCTAGGTCTGTATCATGTGGTGTGCAGCTTGATCCTTGTAAATGTATAATACATCACAGAGGTACGCAATTCTGGGTACCAGACATCCTGAGTATCTATGATGTGGTGGGCAGCTCGATCCTTAGAAGCTCTTTAATACATGACAGATGTGCACACACTCCTGGGTACCAAGGCATGTGGTGTGCAACTTTATTCCTAGTCTAGAAGCTATATAATAATAGCACTGAGGTACACACACTCCTGGGTACCAGACATCCAGGGTACATATAATGTGGTGTGCAGCTTGATCCTTGTAGCTGTATAATACATCACAGAGGTACATATACTCCTGGGTACCAGACATCCTGGGTATGTATGATGTGGTGTGCAGCTCGATCCCTAGAACCTGTATAATACATCCCAGAGGTACATATACTCCTGGGTAACAGACATCCTGGGTATGTATGCAGCAGTGTGCAGTTTACACTCTGGTGCTATATAATACAGCACTGAGATATCTACACACACACACACATCAAGGAACAAACAACCCACTCTGTGCTGTTGCCTCAAAAAAATCCGCAGTCATGAAATGATCCAAAATATTGGTAAAAACACAGGTCTGGTTTCTACAGTTTTATTTTACACTGGTGGTTTGGTTTCTACAGTTTCATTTTCACTGGTGGTTTGGTTTCTACACACACACATCACCATTCCTAGGTAACACTCATCCTGTATATGTATGATGTGGTGTGCAGCTCTATCACTAGAAGTTGCATAATACACGAAAGAGGTACACACACTCCTGGGTACCAGACATCCTGGATATGTATGATATGGTGTGCAGCTCTATCCCTAGAAGCTGTATAATACAGCCCAAAAGTACACACACACTCCTGGGTAACAGACATTCCAGGTATGTAGGAGGTGGTATGCAACTCAAGCCCTTGAAGCTGTATAATACAGCACAGAGGCACACACACTCCTGGGTACTGGACAACGTAGGGCTGTAGGCAGCGGTGTGCAGCTCAATCCTTAGAAGCTGTATAATACAGCACAGAGGTACACACACTCCTGGGTACTGGACAGCTTGGGACTGTAGGCAGTGGTGTGCAGCTCAATCCTTAGAAGCTGTATAATACAGCACAGAGGTACACACACTCCTGGGTACTGGACAGCTTGGGACTGTAGGCAGTGGTGTGCAGCTCAATCCTTAGAAGCTGTATAATACAGCACTGACTCATTTCCCAGTGAAAAATTTCAGTAGAGTGTAGTTTCGATTTACTGACAGTTCAGTGTTGTCGTCTTGATAAAATAAAATTCAGGGAAGTGAAAATTCAGTCTACTCAAGTAGACCCATATCTATCGTGGCACCCCTTCATTTGAACCCCAAAACTCGGTAAAAAATGAGTAATTTGGCATGGTTGGGAGGTATGACTACCAGATGAAGCACATTAAGAACTTTACAGCTCATAGCCCTTACCCCTCTGTGTTAGCTGCCTGTCCAGTTATTTTGTGTGTGTGTGTGTGTGTGTGTGTGTGTGTGTGTGTGTGTGTGTGTGTGTGTGTGTGTGTGTGTGTGTGTGTGTGTGTGTGTGTGTGTGTGTGTGTGTGTGTGTGTGTGTGTGTGTGTGTGTATATATATATATACACACACACACACACACACACACACACACACACACACACACACACACACGTGTTTTTATTACAAATACAAAGGCACCATTTCAGTCACATGCACTTGCATGTGTTACTGCTGATCTTAGCAAGAAAATGAAGTCAGTCATGGTGGAAGAATAACGGTAAGAACGTCTCTGAGATTCCATTTCACAGCAATCGTTTTGCAGCAAGTACGCCAAAATTAACAAACTGCCAAAACCTCATTGCATGAACCTTGGAGGATCTGAATGTTGACAAGTGGCACTTGAAAGATGGTGCTTTTGCATGACGAACGTCAGTTGATGATGCCCGTTAGTAATAGCTGTAGTGATTACAAAGTAGCTTAATTTGAGAAATCTTGTAAGTAGCACTTTGTGGGTTTTAAAACTAATTTCCATTACACAAAATCTTTGGCACAAACTACAGATGTAAGCCTTAGTTCTTTTATTTGGGACTTCACTGTCATCTAAAATGGCCGTGAAGCAACTTGTGGCATTAACTCTCGTACAGCATTTTGGCTGCTTATGAGTTAACAAATGTGTTTATAAACAGTGCCACATACCACGTCTGCATTTATCTGAAGAAGATAAAGTCAAGCGACAGAAGTTGTTATTCAGACGAGTATGAAAGTATCACTTGCTATTTACTCCTACTTCTTCCCCTACATTTCACTGAGTTACTGATCTCACTGTGTATAATCTGCCTACTTAAAATGTAAACAGTCAACAAATAAAAATAGCAAAAAGACATTTATATTTTAAAGCTTTAGTCTAAATGGATAGCTTTTAGTACACATTTAAAATTCAAGTCTTAATTTAGTCCTGGTAAATTCGATGCATTAAATATTATAGCAATAATCGAAGAGTGGGTGTCAAAATACCAAGACACAAGAGTCGGTTATCACTATTAAACAATGACATTATTTAAGAATGAAATGACATGTTCCTTAAATAATGCCTTTGTATAATGGCACTGTGGTGCTCACCATGTTGTTTCAGTATTCTTCTGCTTTGTTGACGTGTTGTCCATGTGTATGGGACTTATGTTCCCATGCTTATACAGTACATCAGTGTTTTAGGAAAGCAAGCAATGGAGAAAGGAAGATCTCTGTTACTTTTTTTTTTCAAAAGAAAAACAAAAACTATAAGCTCCTAATAGTTTAGAGGTATGAGAGAGACAAAGGGAAAATACAAGGAAACCTGTGCATGTTTCTTTAGTTTTGCAGAATGCACCTGATTTTCCTTGCATTTTCCCTGTTATCGTATGTACCTCTTGACCCCTAAGCCCAAGAAATGTGGACAAAGTTATAAATAAAGGAGGGGACAGAATGTAAATGTTGCTCTTATAAACTTAGAAAGCTGCGAGAATAACTGTGCATTATCTGAAGGAAAAAAAGTCTGAAACTGAAATGCGTGTCATTATATAGTGACTTCATTCCTCAGTGACTTGTTGGAAAACCACAGATTTTATGAGAAATTAAGCCACTAAATAATGGCAGGCATTTAATTTTCAGACTTTCTTTCCTTCAGACTAATGCCTCTGTACTATACATTAATAGAAAAAACGTCAGGCCACTAAATGGTACTATTTGGCAATTACATTTGGGAGCAGACTATGCCCCTGGTTTAAATGAAACCATTAATATAAAATATTTTTTTACAAATGAAACAATGAATATTTTTAAGTAAATTGTGCTTAAAATAGTTTTTATATTACAAACCAATGTTTTGATATGAATTAATTGCTTACATGAACTTGTCATCATGTGATCAAAGTTTACTATAAAAAGTGCTTAGGGGTGGAGTTCAAACTGTTTCTGAGGAAGTTCACAGATAATAAAGTGAATGAAAGTGCTAGATGTGGTGTCCGTACTTTCTTAAGCAAGTTGGAAAGGTTGTAACAGCTCAGTTGTGTATGATTACCTAAACAGTTTCAAATCATCAACAAAGAGAAGATGAGAAGTCTTCGCACTTTGTTTCTTGGAGCCAAATTATAGCCATGACCTAAGCTGTTAAGTAGACAGCTTAATGGGTTAAGGACAAGGCAGAATAGCAGTGGTGACAGAGAGTCACCCTGGAATATCCCCCTTTGGATTTTTTATCCCTGGACTAATACATTGTCCTTTATCATGCCTTAACTGCAAAGTGGTCTGCCACTATTTCATGGTCACTGTAATGTAATTGATCAGTGTAGGGCATCTTATACAATTTCAAGCACTCTTTTATCCATGAATGTGGGATACTATCAAATGCTTTTGTGTAGTCAATCCAGGCCATACTTAAATTCTCCCTTTTTTAATTTCTCCAAATCTTTTGGGTTTCTAATAACACGATGGGAATGGACCCCATTCCTAACTTAAAGTAAGATTAAAGTTCATAAAATTAGTATTGTTTCACTCTTTGATGTCAACCAAAAGTGCTCTTTGCAGCACCCGCAATGTGCCCAGTAATGACTCCTTCTGCAATTCATATGGAGTTACTTGTATTGGTAGCATATCTAAATATGACTGTAGACTCCTTTTTATAAGACCCGTTGCTCCTACTACTATCAGAACTATCTGGGTATCTTTCTTCCATATTGCTCTACTTTCTGTTTGCAAATCCTGATATTTCATGACTTTGTGTCTCTCTGTATGAAGAGACCAATACACGCACGTAGGACGAGTGCAAGGTTCCAACATGTATAAAGCGCCAACAAAAATGAACCAGCACTCAGGAGACAGGCTATTTAAATATTTAATGTGGCAAATCATCCATAAAAGTATCAGCATCAACATCAGCAAACTGGTTTCAGCTAAAATACCATAGCCTTCTTCAGTGCAAAACAGCAAACACATGGTGCATTCTGGTATCCAATTATATAGAAAATCCTTAAAGTGACAAGCACAAAAAAATCACGTATGTAAGCTTATAGTATGTAATACTTGTCCATATCCCTATTATTCAGAACACAATTATATACAAAAACTTGTGTTACTAAAATAAACATGTGAAATAACACTTTTTAAAAATCAATATATATATATATATATATATATATATATATATATATATATATGAACAACTAGTAGCCGATCAGCATGAATTTCAAGACATTTCATTAAGCCCGGGTTTAAATAAAGCCCCTAGCCTAGTTATCCAGGAAAATTCCATATTATTCAATTTTTCATGCCAACCTGCTTTATTAGCCCTGTGCATCTCTATTTTATCAATAATAACAAATCTGACTTGAGCCGTTTTATGTATCCTAGTGTGTTTAAGTAGTGCATTAGACAGTTTGTGATTTTTTATAGCACTTAAATGTTCACTGATATGATATTTGAGTGGTCTAGATGTTTGTCCCACATAAAATGCCGAGCAGGAACAAGTGGCCAAATATATCACCCAATCCATATTACAATTCCCAAAAATGTTGATGTGATATATTTTAGGAGTATTCTTGCTGGTAAACTCCATGGTTTTGTAAATATATTGGCATGTATTACAATGTCCACAGGGATAACATCCTCTCAGTTGGCCACCCAATATAGTGGTTTGTATTGGTCTAGGAGGATTGTACCTCTTATAATGTGTGAAATGACTGTTTAATGTTCTTCCCCTCTTATATGAAAAAGAGCAAGTGGCTGGTAGTATTTCACCAAGATGTTCATGAGCTCTTAAAATCTCCCAATGATTGTTAACAATTTGTCTGAAAAGGGGAGTATTGTTACCAAATGTGGTTATAAACCTAATTCTCTGGTCACTGTTATTTATTTGATTCGATTGCTTGTAACAAAGCAATTCTGACCTAGATGTGTTTCTAATTTGATTTTTGGTTTATTTAATGCGATCAGGGTGATAACCCCTATCAATGAACCTCTGTGCCAAATCATTTTCACATACCAAATGTGCCTCCTCAGATGAACATATACGTTTGATCCGCAAAAATTGTGATTTGGGAATGTTGTTGATGATGTGGTGGGGATGATTACTGGTGGCATGAAGAAGAGTATTGTATTGTGGGAATTTCCTATAAACTTTGGTAGCCAAAGTATGATCACTTTGTCTGGAAACTACCACATCCAAAAATATCATTTCTTGATATTGTATTTGTAATGTAAAATGGATACCCATCTCATTGTTATTCAAATATCTAATAAATTCATCATCCAATTCCAAATCACCCCGCCACACCATCCAACAGTCATCTAAATACCTGCGCCAAATATCCAGTTCCTGAATATATCTATTGTTGTTAGAGTCATAAATATATTGATGTTCATAAAAGTCCATAAATAGATCAGCATAAATGGGAGCAAAAGAAGCTCCCATAGCCGTACCCTTCACCTGCCAGTAAACCTGCCCTTCAAAATGGAAAACATTTTTCGTCAACACACATTCAGTTAGTTGTATAAGAAAATGGTTAAATTCAGGGCTATATAGCTTGGCTTTGTCCAACCAAAATGCAACAGCCGATATTCCTGCATTGTGTGGGATGTTGATATAAAGAGATGTTACATCCAGCGTACATAACCACCAATTAGCCTCCAACTGTGTGTCTTGTACTATCTGTAAAAATTCTGTTGTGTCTTTAAGCCTAGATCTAACCAACTTGAGCAATGGTTTAAAATGTAATGTCAAAAAGGCAGATAGGGGTTCAGTCAATGAGCCATTACCCGATACAATGGGCCTACCAGGAGGATTAATCAGGTCCATGTGAATTTTAGGAAGCAAATATAAATATTGAGCCTGAGGATCCGATACTTTCAATTGTTTACATATATTACTAGTAATGATATTATCCTCCACTGCTGAATCTAACATAGAATCAATATAACTTTTGAAGTTTTTGGTTGGATCAACCACAAGTTGAATGTAAAACTTGACATCAGACAATTGTCTAAGAACCTCAGCACGGTACCTAGACGAGTCCATCACCACAATAGCTCCACCCTTGTCTGCAGATGTAATAACAATATCATGATTAGATTTTAAATCATGCAACGCTTGGTGTTCATCCAATGTAAGATTATATTTTTGAGACTGATGACTTAAAGAAAAGTGCAACTCCTTAGTCACACATTCTTTGAAAATAAGGACATGTTTATCCATAGGTGGCTGAAAACTAGATGTACCAAATCTAAAGCCTGTTGATCTTTGAGAGTCAATTGTATCTGAAAAAAATATTTTTAAATTAATCAACCTACAAAAATCATTCAACTCGATCAATATATGTTCAGGAGCAGGCGCAGCCAGCACAAAATTCAAACCTTTGTTCAACAGTTTTATTTGAGCATCAGAAAGTTCAAAAGATGAAATATTATACACATTGTTTATTGTTTCACAATTGTTTGTAATAGTGTAACCACATTTGGTCCCCTTACGTCTATGTTTTCTCCCACCCCTGTGTTTGCTAGTTCTAAAGGGATCAAGGAATCATCAGACTGTCTCCTTTTGGCTACTGGGGAATCTTGGAGGGGAGGGCAATCATAATCCGTATTGGATGAAGTCTCATCCTCAGATGTCCCACTTGTAGTGGGAGTATGTTTCTTCAATATGGATCTGGGTCATTTTCACCTGTTGTTTGTCCTGAAACTGGAGTCATTAAATCTGACAGTTTTTTGTACCATGAAAGGTTTACCCTTCTCATAATCTGCCAAATCACAGTTAAATTTATAGATTTTCTTTTTAATCAATTGATCCTCTAACTGTGCTAAGTCTTTAGCCAAATTAGAAATATGGCTATGGTAAAAAGACTCTGATTCATATTTCTGGGCTTCTAAACAATTTTGATGAATATCAGTAGCTTGGGAATCTATAATCTGTTCATAATATGATATGAGAGTGTCTACAAAAAGCATGGAAGCCCTATGTTGGGTTTTAACCCATTCCTGTGACAATTGTTGATCAATCATGCCAACCAATGGTTGGATCCTAATTCTGAGTCCATGTGGTATGATATCATTGGTTTTATAAGCTTTAAATAGCCTTAAATGCCATATGTTCGATCTTAAAGCCCTCATATTCTTATTAATTTTATGAAAAACAGAATTACAAAGTGTTTTAGCATCCTTAGGATTCTCATTAGATGTATTCATTCCTGGTACATTCAGTCCAAAAACTTCAAGGTTATCCCTATCAGCAGACAGACCACGCAATACACCCTTGAGAACTTCAAGGTTATCCCTATCAGCAGACAGACCACACAATACACCCTTGAGATCCATTTCAGAACAAAATTATTGTTTAACTTGTTATGATACACATAAAAAAATATATATATAACCATAAAATAACAAGTTAATAAGTCACAATCTGTAGCTTTGCTTTCCAATCTATTCAGTTATGAGGCTTGAATCAATAAAAGACCCAGATAAATGTTTAATAAAACACTAGCATTAATATGACAATCTTAATTCAGACTGACACTATTCTCAATACTGTATTAATCACTCCTAAATAATAAAGAATGAAATAGATTCATTAGGTGCAACTAGCCGTCCTGTCTCCAATATTCTAAAGTAAAACACATCCACTATTAGTTGTAGTCAACATTCGTTTCAACCACCAAAAAATATTTTGTGTATATCATCAAAATTATAATAGTTCAACAGAACTTGTTATATGCTGTGTTATCATAAATGGCCGACCTTCGTCTCAACCTCCAACATACTTATACACAAGATAGTATTCACAAAGTATGAACCACCCTGATTAAGTGTATTACACCCATCAATAGATAGTTCAACATAACCAAATACCTCTAGTATTTGTATATACTTGTGGAACAGGCTAGCTACCCAGAAAAATATATCTGCATTTCACCACTGATATTATTACCAAAAATAAAGAGTGAACAATACAGTAAAGCACACAAGCGACAATTCAGAATCTCTATTGAATATTTATAAGATTGAATTCTATCATGATCATAGCCACAAGCCCTAAAAAATTGTTGATATTTCTTCAATTGTGACATTCAAATATATGTGGACCTCAGAATTTGGATGTTTATAAGCATTGTTAATACCAAAATTATGTTCCAGAAATCCCAAGCTGGTATTAAACATCAATATTAATGTTGCATTAATAAAAAATAAAACCAGCCCCAAACTTAATAGTTATTATATGAATCCATCATCAAAAAATCGGATAGTAGTCCCAAACAGTTTAGTTTAGTTCACCTCCAATTGTACAAAGACTTGGCCAGAAAGTTGGATGTATATCCAGTAATTCGAAAAAACAACAAACAAACCAAACGCCCAAAGTCCACGTGCAACAGTCTTTGAAGTAAGCATCCAAAAACTGATGTATATCCCGTAGTTCAAAAAAATAAACAGTGAACCATATGCCCAAAATCCAACATGTAACAGTCTCAAAAAATGGCGTCCATTTTAGAAACACAAGTTTTTGTATATAATTGTGTTCTGAATAATAGGGATATGGACAAGTATTACATACTATAAGCTTACATACTATAAGCTTGTATAAGTGATTTTTTTGTGCTTGTCACTTTAAGGATTTTCTATATAAATGGATACCAAAATGCACCATGTGTTTGCTGTTTTGCACTGAAGAAGGCTATGGTATTTTAGCCGAAAACGGTTTGCTGATGTTGATGCTGATACATTAAATATTTAAATAGCCTGTCTCCTGAGTGCTGGTTCATCTCTGTATGAAGGACACTGTAGTCACTGAGTGTGGTGATTTCAATGATGAATGCTACTTCTGTCTTCTTTCCTTGGACCACTATATCTGGATTTCTAGCATCTATCTTTTGAACTGTTGGCAATGGATGATCCCATGTAATGTAGAATTCATAATTTTCTATGATGCTTTGTGGCTCATGTTTCCAGTGTCTTTCAGCCACTTCATTACCATAATGTTTGCACAATCTCCAGTGCAACAGTCTCACCACATTATGATGTCTTTCAGTATACAGTCCTTCTGCCATTAGCAGGTCGCAACCAGCAATGAGGTATGCAACTGTTTCCAATTCTGTTTTACAAAACCTACATTTGTCTGTTTCTCCCACATGTTCAATGGACTTTGTAAACCAACATATATTTAGCCCACTATCTTGTGCCGCCAATAATAACCTTTCATCTGTTGGTTTGAATTCACCTCTCCTTAACCATTCCTGCATTCGTTCCTGATCAACATGGGCTTCCAAAAGTTTTCTATACTTGCAACTATATTTATGCATTTTCCACATTTCTTGTCTTCTCATCTGGTCCTTCACTTTATAGTCTTTTTTTGTTTTTTGGCACATTCAGTTGCTACCTGGTTTTTATCCACTTGTGGTTTGATTTCCATTCCTACTTGACCCTGATATGCTTCAGCTAGCATAAGCAGGGAAGTCATTTTAGATTTATTCTCCTCATGTTTAAAAACTTTCACTATGTTTGTTTCTGTGAGGTCAGCAGATATGTGTGGAGTCCCACAATTGCTGATCTGTACAAGTAGTCAATTTCAAAGAGACCCATCCCTCCTTCAGGACCTGGAATATATCATCTTGGTATGCACTGATTTTAATAAATCATTTGGTGAGCATGAAGCTTCCTTCTTGTTTTAATATCCAATCTATCCAGCACATTTTGGGGCCAGTCAAGCACTCCAAACTGTAGGTTAGGAAAGGAAGAGCAAATTGGTTTATAGCTTGGATTTTGTTCCTAGATGTCAAAGCTGTTTTCACGATTAATTCAAGTCTTCTGAAGTACTCCTTAATATGTTTTATTCACATTTGTTCATGTTTTATTGTTGATCCTTCATCAATTCCCACATATTTATACACTCCCTCTTGCTCAAGTTTTTTTATATCACATTATTGTCCCAAACTGATGTTTTCTTCGTGCTGCAGTTTTCCTGCTTTAAAGGTGACTTTTGCACATTTATCAAGACCAAATTACATTCTTATATCAACTTGCAGTTGTGCTTTCAGTTCCTCATCTGATGAGCAATACAGTTTCAAATCATTGACAAAGAGATGAGAAATTTTTGCACTTTGTTTTTTTCTAGAAGCTACATTATAGCCATGACCTAAGCTGTTGAGTAACCATACTTACATTCTTCCCCTTTTTATAGTTCTCCACTATGACTTTATTTTACAACAAATGATCCTTTGTTCCATTTGACTTTCTTTTATTGCCCTTTTGTTCTATTGCCATAATTGAGTTTTCTTCTAAATCACTATAAACTCTGTCGGCATCAATTCCAGTGTGTAGTTTATACGTCGTCGGAATAACTTTTTAGGGTAGCTTGCAGTTTCACTCAAGTAGGAGCATTGTTTTTCCTGTTGTTAGCCAGGTTGGTGTCTGTTCAGGGTGTGCATATAAATAATTCTTACTCGTGGCTAAATCTTTGTGCAAAGATGTTAATACTTTTAACCAGAAGTTAGGTACTGCATCTGGGCCTGGGGTTTTCCAGTTAGAGGCTTTTCTTAACTTTGTTTCCATCTCTTCTGTTGTTACTTTATCCCATTTCATATCCTGTACCTTTAAACTTCTTATTCTTTCTTTTACTTCTGCTATCCATTTAGTATATTTGTTCCACAGGATCTTCATAGATACTTCTCCAAAATGTATCTATTTCTTCTTTTTTGGAGGTCTTTCAATTCCTTTTATGTTATTTCCCAATTCTCTGTAAGACATTTTGGGTCATCGTTAAACTGCTTATTTTGTACTTTTCCTTTATGTTTGTCTATGTATCTTCTAAGTTTTTTTTTCCGCCTGTGCTGAGATTTTCAGTGTATTTGCGATAGTGCATGATAAATCCTGATCTGTTCTAATACCGCACATTACTTTTATCATGTCTATCTTTCTGAGTATTTTTGTTGATCTGTTCCCTCTTCTATAATCTTCTAAGAGTGACACTTCATGTCTTAGCTGCTTTATAGTTTTTTTCTATTTGATACTTCCACAATGGTATTCAATGTCTCCCCTTCATTACCCCGTGTTCTTGTTGTAGAACTTTATCGGTTATTAAT
The DNA here is from genome assembly GCF_019279795.1 of Protopterus annectens. Lineage (NCBI taxonomy): Eukaryota > Metazoa > Chordata > Ceratodontiformes > Protopteridae > Protopterus > Protopterus annectens. The sequence continues at coordinate 1,720,862,197 of NC_056744.1, read as the reverse complement.
TTGGCTGCACAATATTATATCCTGTTTACATCTGTTATATCAAATGAATCTCTGTGGACAGTCCTAATTACTGTGTTCATTTGTTTTATCAAACTTCTGACTTTTTGGGTTTTATTGACCTTCTGCAGTCTATTTCTTTCATTGATCTTAATATGTCTATCTATCTCTATTAAGCCAAGCAGCTCTTCTCTTAGCTCGGTTTCTTCTAGACTGAGGGCACATTTTTTGTTTTCCAATTCCTGTGGGCATTCTATATAGAGTTCTACTACATGTTCCTGTGGCACATTCTCTTCAATTTCATTCTGTGCCATCCGTTGCTCTATCATATGGGAACTCACTGGCCTATCACTCTTCAACATTGACTGAATCAGAGTTTCCACAGTTTCCTGTTCCTTCTCTTGCTGGCCAGCTTCAAGTGGATGTTTATACTGGTTTCCTATGGAAGGCTCCAAAATATCTTCATATGGCACCTGATGAATTGCTTCCCATTCCATGGGTTTTCCCCTTAATATGGAGTTCCATTGCTTTGTCTTGTTGTGGTGCTTTCTGAACCAGATTTTGTACACTGAATCCTTCACTTTGGAGGTACTTCATGACCTCAGTTTCTATTTCTTTACCTTCTCCATTACTGATTTATTTTTCTACTTTTTGTCTTTGTCTTCTTATTTTTCGTTCTGTAAAGTTTTCCATGTCTGGATTCCTTTGCCTGTATTTCTCTTCAAATATCTTTGGTGCTGCTCTTTTTGTATTGATTAGTTTTTCTTTCTCCTTTGCATAGATATTACACCATATCAACTCTCTTTTTCCCCCCATGTCCATATTTCTTCTTCAGCTGTCTCCCAATCTTCCTGTTTCTCCTTACTTTGAGGACTCATTCCATCATGCTGTGACCTGTGTTAGATCTTCTACATGAAATCCTTCACTTTGCAGGCATTCCATAACTTCAACTTCTATTTTTTTAACTTCTACTTTACTAATCTTCTTCTCTACATCCCCTCTTTGTGATATTATTTTCTTTAATGTGAAATTTTCCATATCTGGATGCCTTTGCCTGTACTTCTATTTGAATATCTTTGGGGCTGCCTTCTTTCTGTTGATTAATTTGGCTTTTGCATTTGCATAAATACTGCACCATATCAAATCTCTCTTTCTTTCCCATGTCCATATTTTTTTTTTATGCTTTTCAAAAATATCTAAGTTTTGTTGTTTACATTTTTGTACTTCTTGGGATGCTTCTTTTTACAAATAGATCAAAGTTTCTTCATCTATATACTGTTTTCCAAAAATTTGTTGTATTAATGACCCCAAATTTTATTTGAAGCTTCTGACAGTTTTTCTTGCTGAAGTATTTTCTTTCCTGTAACTTATCTCTTAATCTTTTGGTATATCTTGTGTCTGAAAATTCTGTTTTTTTTTTCATAATAGTAACAATACATAAAGTCTTTCTTATCTTCAATAATCCACTCTATCATCTTTATGGCTCTTCTTTTGCCTGTCAGATTTTATGATTTCTGTGGGCTGCTACTTTCTTCTACAACAGGGGGGGGTATCCTCCCACTGGGCCTGGCCTGACCCTATTGTAGGAATGTTTCCGTATTTTGAGGGTTCTACACTGTCATTTTTTCCAGTACTGGCACCAGTGAGCCTACCAGCATTGGTCACTTTTTTATCCTGGGTCTTGTGCACCCAGCTATCTTTTGTTTAGCTTTTGACTACTTTTGTCCATGATATATGCTACATAATTGCAGTCTACATATCAGTGTCACCTTGGTGAAATTTTGTGAAAAACAGGGTCCACATGGTGAAAGTACTCACCAAGACTTGAGGATGAATTTTCATCTCTCCATTCAGACAGTCTCCACTGAGTGCATCAGCTGATGGCATAACAAATAACATTGACATGCTAAACACTTCTTCATATATCACATTTATATGTTTTATTCCTGATGTGAGCTCACTGATGTGTTACTAGACCTCAATGAGCTGTAAAACACGTGGCACATTCCAAGCTGTCATTCTACTTTTTTTTTCCTGAGTGAAGAAGTGATAGAGAATGGAGAGTAAAGCTGTCAGAGCCCTTCACAGACTGAGCATACTGTTATAGGTTCTCTGTTGGATGATGTCACTGAGTGATTCCACAGATTGAGCATACTGTTACAGGTTCTCTGTTGGATGATGTCACTGAGTGATTCCACAGACTGAGCATACTGTATTAAGTTTTCTGTTGGATGATGTCACTGAGTGATTCCACAGACTGAGCATACTGTTACAGATTCTCTGTTGGATGATGTCACTGAGTGATTCCACAGACTGAGCATACTGTATTAGGTTCTTTGTTGGATGATGTCACTGAGTGATTCCACAGTCTGAGCATACTGTTATAGGTTCTCTGTTGGATGATGTCACTGAGTGATTCCACAGACTGAGTATACTGTTACAGGTTCTCTGTTGGATGATGTCACTGAGTGATTCCACAGACTGAGCATACTGTATTAGGTTCTTTGTTGGATGATGTCACTGAGTGATTCCACAGTCTGAGCATATTGTTATAGGTTCTCTGTTGGATGATGTAACTGAGTGATTCCACAGACTGAGCATACTGTTATAGGTTCTCTGTTGGATGATGTCACTGAGTGATTCCACAGACTGAGTATACTATTATAGGTTCTCTGTTGGATGATGTAACTGAGTGATTCCACTGTCACATTCAGAATTCTTGCTGTGATTAGGAGGTGATGGAATCTGTTATACTGGTGGGAGATGAAGCTTGTTGGAACCCTGTTCCAGGTTTTCTTTGAGGTTACGTAATGAGGGTGTTTCACTATCCCGCTCAAAGCTCCTGTTAAAGTTATGTTCTGAGTGATGCTGTAATAGAGAAGCAAGGGAACTATGTTGTAGCACTTCCAAGATTGAATGCACTGCTGCAGATTCTCTGGAGGGTGATTTAACTGGGGTGTTGTAAGTGATGGTTGTAGGCTGCACCTCATTCTGCACTCTGTGATTCTGATACCTAAAAAAATATTTATTTGTATTTTATTATAGTGATGATACAAATGTGTCAAATTTTCACTACAGCAACATGTATGTGTAATTAAACCAATGTAAATATTTGCTATAACATTTTTCTGCTATTAAGAAAATGATTAAAGTTAAGCCTACATAACCTTGACTCTTAATTTTCCAGAAGAAATCTCACAAAGAAGATGTCTGGCACTTAGCACACCTGAATAAAGCAATGAACTGTTAGTAAGCTCTTAGCACAAATGAATAAGGCAACAAACTGTTAGTAAGCTGTTAGCACAGATGAATAAGGCGATGAATTGTTAGTAAGTTGTTTTCTGTGGTCCAGGGTTTAAGTCCAACTGTCTTTATTTGCTTTCTGTGTTATTTTGACCCAGTGACATAACCAGCCAGTGCTTTGGGACAACTGGGAAACTTGAACTAGTCTTCTCAATTATTTCTTGCACTGATTGTTTATTAACAACCTACAGATCTATGAAACTATAACAGCTGGAAAACTGATGTAAGAACAGCATATTAATAAAACATAATCCCCCTATACAAAAATTACTCATGTTCAGAGAACAGTGTTTGTTGTCTGGAACAGTCTTATAGAAGGTGCCATACATAGGGCAGATGCACATCAGACTAATCACTTAACTGTTGTTTTCCATTCACCAACTTTTTGAGGGGGCATGCAATGAGACTAGAACCTCAAACAATTATGTGATATAAGAGGTGAAGTATGCATGAAACACAGGAATGGTGTTTATATCCCCATTTCAAATAAACAAAGGATAATATAACACCTATAATTTGTAGTTGGACAGATGGGTTAAGTAGTAGAGAATATCATAGACTGTGTATAATCACTTATTCCCTGGATAGCAAAGCAATAAGGGAATGTTTGATTAGGAATTGGAAAATCTTTAAGTTAGATGTTTTTTTTATTTGAAAAAAGTGGGGGATAAGCCATTAATATCATACATGAGGGACACCTCCTTTAAAGATTTATTAGAGGGAGAGAGAGGAAAATTAACAAATGTTTTGAAACATCATCATAAAAACTAGGTACATTTGAATGTGGCTTTTGCACACAGTGCAAACAAAAAAAGTAGATAATAAATTTGTTGTAAGAAATAAAACATATGAAATTAATAAATATTTCAGTTACGAGTCTATGCAAGTGGTTTATTTAGCTAAATGTGAAAGATATCCTGCCTACTATGCAGGGAAAAACTAGTAGGAAATTAAAAATGCAAATAAATGAACATTTTTTGGACATTAAAAAAACACGAATGCATTATTTAGACATGCAACAGTTTGCAGACCATCGATTCACGTTCTTGGTCATTCATCAAGTATTAAAAGATGTTAAGGATTATTATTTAGATTAATATTTAAACAAGCATGAATTGGAGTGGCAGCTTAGATTAGATGCCACTAGTCATCCAGAATTATATGATTCTATTTCTATAAATTATATTTTAAAGTTAAAGTATTTTAATGCCTTATAATGGTAAGGAGGTAAACTCTAGGCAGTTAGTACAGTAGCTTTTTCAACATGTGACATATGCTTTTAGAAGCATTTTAAATGGATTTATTGTTAGTTCTGATGACGTTCCTACAATTTGCAATGAAAGTACTCAACTGTGGTTAATAAAGTTCTTGGGCAACATGTTGTGTTGTCATTTTCCAGTGTTACAGTTTGGCTTGTGGAGTTTTTAGTGTTTTATATATCACCAGTTTGTGTTCTGAGTATCCAGTTCTGTACATTTAAATTTCATCAGGCCATTACTCTTTACCTGTTTTCCTTGTGTACTATATTCCAACAGCCAAGAATAAACAATACATTTTACAGTACAGTCCTTTTTCCATTTATGGAACCATATGACTAACAAAATATTCTGCTGGAATTTCCATTGAAATAAGCACTGATTACTGGTATAAAGTTCATCAGGCTATTTCTTCATCAGGAGTTACAAGGCATGCAGTCCAGGAGACAATTAAAGAGACTAGGTCAAATTCTCTAATGCTCCAATGCAGTGCCTGGTGAAGTGACTTGCTCAAGGTCACCCAGCAAGCAAAAGGATGTAGAAAGATTCAAACCCTGTACTCATTCATAGGACGTAGTTCATTAACAGGTCAGAGCTTTAGTCCTTTGTGCTGCCGAACTTTCCTTTATTATCTTCTTCCTGATTACTGTGTTCTATGTTTCTGTTTTATCTTTGTGCATGATACGGTTACATTTTGTTATTTGGTTTATATTGCATTTTTCACTTTTTGTAGGCTTTCTTTTCTCAGGATCTCACTGTTGACCATCATCCCTCTCTTAACACCATTCATTCCCCTTCATGCGGGGGAGGGTTCACTGGGGGAATCATTTAAACAGCCCTCAAGGTGAATAATGTTTTCCTCTTCCTCCCCCACTGTACATATCTAGTTAGGTGCTAGGGAGAGGTGTACAGTGGACCATGAGAAAAGAACATTCCCTCACTTCTGCAAAGAGTATTTTTTCCAAGTGCCCTTATTTCTCTCCTCAGAGCACAAGCTGTGCTCTCTGTGGTCTTCATGTGGGAGTTTGCACTGCATGGTGTGGCCTGACAGTATGCAAACCCTTCAGTCATCCCCCAGAGAGGTGAGTGAGCTATGAACCTTCACTCCTCCCCCTCCCTACCTAGTTACTCCAATACCAGGGCTGCTAATCAATCCCCAGTCACTCAGTTGCAGTAAGGGTTACATCTATGTACTTCACAGAGCCATGCTAACAGCCTTATACATACAGTTCTAAAAGATGTGTTGTTTTTAAACTTATTTTTACTGGTTCTCTCATCCTTTCTATAGGTCATTATTCTTATGACAATATATATAGCATTACTCCCAATAATATATTATCCCATATGATGATGATACTGCAAAGCATTTTAATAAAGTCAATAAATTATGGCAAATAATTATTGGTTATTCTGATAGCTCTACTTCAATGCCACTGGGTATGATTTCTCCATTGTACTTTGCTTTAAGCTGAGCACCCGGTTTACATTTGTTGCCCATCTTATATATTAGTTACATAAACTAGTAACTGTTCAATGTAATAATACACATATTGATGGCTGCATATGATTGCATATCTCATAAATGTAATGAAGATTAAAATACAACAGACTCTGGAATGTGTAGTATATCCATGAGGATAGAAAGTCACAGACAGAAGTCATTAAATCTGTACAATTTAACTGAATTAAAGTCAGCATTCAAACAAGGGAGTATTTATTAACTTAATAAAATGATGCAAGTACAGGCTCTTATTATTCATCAAACATAAAAAAACAAGGCACTAAGATGTTATTTATAAAATATTATTTTATGTATTTTCCTTTTATATATTACAAGGGTAATTAATACATGTAAGTCACTGACCATAGCCCATGCTCTTCACTAAAATGTTTGCCTCCAGTCCCAATTGACACAGACTCTATTGTATTTCTGAATATACAGTGACAACAGGAAGTAATCTGTTTGACAATATCAGACCTTCAAAATAATACCCTAATGCATTCACATGCACTTTCTATACCTCATCAGGAGCATAGAACAAGGAACTTCATTGTAAAATAACAAGTTCATTACCAGAACTGAGAAGACCTTTAAATGGCTATTTTAAAATAAAATACCAGAAAATACATCTCTGGTTTGTGGTACTTCAATTTGTGGAAGCTGTAAAAAGTGAGCTCATATTGTTAAAACAAAAACCCTGGTGTTAGACATCATCTTTAAAAGTAGAACAACATTTTGTAAAGGAAATTGTTCCACCTCTAGAGTGGTGTATTTGGCTAGGTGTGGCAGCTGCCCAGTGTATTAGGGTGTGCATTTCAGGCAAGCATTTATGATCATCTGTATGACATTACTAACAGAAAGGAGAATGATGTCAGCTGTAATAGTTTAAAACATTCTTCTTTGGCATCTTGGAGAAAATAAACATTAATGGCAGAGGTGGAGACTAGAAGGGATGGCTGTGCAATAGAGAACTTATGTTGCAACTTAGATTATGTGCTTCTCTCCCCTAGGGCTTAATGAATCTGTTTGTATAGCTCCAGTTTTGAATATTAAGGTTGAAAAGTTATACTTTATTTTATTTTACTTACCTATATATTTTTAAGCAAAGTAAGTTTTACTCACTGGGTAATAAATACACTTACAATGTTGTGTGTATAAGTATTTTCAACATCCTGCATCTTTAAAAATTTAAACGATAATTAAAAGTTTTTAATTATTCAATGGAAATGCTTGAAGCATAGTATAAAAAAACTGATGGTTGGTTTCATGGTTATTCTGATGAAGTCTCCATACAAAGATGAAAGTGCTCAATCTTGTTATTAAAATTTTTGATTTTACCATTTTAGATCCTCAGTGGCATTTTTTCTGCATGGTTCCTGGTTTATACCAATTATGCTGTACCATTTCTACAGATTGGTTTTAATCATTCTGGAAAGCAGTTGTCTACCACAGGTGCACAAAAGATGCCACAGAAATTACCTGAGATAAAAAAGAATTAATTTTGAATTATCCTGACCATTTGTAAGACTGATGTGAAAGGCCACAGTGCACAGTATTAGTGGTTTGTACCATGGCTAAGACCACAATGGAACCTAATTCTGTAGGTGAAGATTAATTAACTCACATATGCAGGAGCACATAGTGGTGGGTTACTTTCTGCATGGCAAATGGACTAGTAAAGTAAAAATGGGGTTTAAAGTGCAGGACATACATAAAATCAAAGATGAAAAGGTCATGTAGAATTGCTGATTTTCAACCTTTGTGCATTCATATATGAGTAACATTAATTTATAGTTAGACTTACTAAATTAGATTTATTCATATATAACAGCATGCACTGCAGCACCTGTTTTCTTGCTTCTGTTTTGCTAGATGTTGATGTTAGATGATTCCCACATAATCATTACTTCATTTCAGTAGTTCAGGTTTCACTGTTTCTCAGCTATTTGTACACTGTAATGTTTGCGCATCTGTTTGTCGCAACGTTTGCACAGTTTCCAGAGAAAAGCAAACAAATATACCAAACTAACTATGGTTAAAACCAAAAATGTAAAAAACAACAGTTGGGAACACCGAGCAATACATTTATTAGGAAGAAAACAATAAGTGCTTTAGCCTACATTGTTTAACAGACTTATTCAGACACAAAGACAAAAGTGCTTACTCCGTTAATATACAGACCATCAGCCATAAGGTACTGGAGCCTGCAACAGGATGAACAGATGTTTGTAGCTCTGTACTTCAAATCCTACATGCCTGTTTTTCCTATGTATTTTACAGGTTTGTGAACTATTGCTAACACTGTCCACTTTCTTAAAGTGCTATTATTAGTTTATTATCTTTTGGTTTAGATTTACCTCTTCTTAGCCATGTATGCACCAAATTTTGATCAACATGTGTTTGTTCCAACAGTTATCCATAATTTCCAGTATGACTCTGAGTTTTCAGGTTGCTTTTCCTTTCTTCTCATCTTGACCTTTAGTCAGTTTAACATGTTTAGTCAGTTTTAACATGTTTAGCAAAGTCCACTTCTGCTTGTCCACTTCTTGTTCGATTTGAATAATTTTACCTTTCTTTATTGCTTCTATCAGTCTGAGCAATTTTGTCATCTTACACTTGTTTTCTTCATGCGTTACAATCTTGTTTTGATAACGTCAGCATCCAGTCCCATTACATGTAGTTACTTTCAAAGAGGCCCATGTCTCCTTCAGACTGAGGGATATATCATTATTTTTATGAATCAACTGATAGAGATGAATCAGTTTTCCTGCTTTCCTATCCTTTTTGCAGGTAGTCAAGCATAACAAAATTCTAAATTAAAACAAGATTGCTAGCTGATTTATAGTTTGAACTGTATCAGTCTTAGCCTTCTCTAAGCTTTGTTCTCATTTGTTCATGCTATATTGCTGCTCCTTCATCTATCAGGTACGTTATGTCCATTATCTAGTTCTGGTTATCTGTTGCTGTGATTTTTACTTGCATGTTTTGATGTTTGTTTTAATTTTACGGACATTGCAGTCACTAGTAACACTCCCCTTGTCCTGTTCCCCTTAAATGCAACATCTGGGTTTCTAACTTCTGCTTTTTCAGCAGGTGGTAATGGATGGTTGTACATAATCAGTAATTCTTTGTTGTTTATGTTCCCAGTGTTTCTCAGGTACTTGTGCAATATAATACCTGCAGTTTCTGAGGTATCAACCTAGATATACTTGTGTCCCTTTTAATTAAAAAGAAGGCAATCATGAATATATGTATAGCCAGTCAAAATGTATGTAACAGTGTTTCTCAGGTACTCGTGCAATATAATAACTGCAGTTTCTGAGGAATCAACCTTGATATACTTGTGTGCCTTTTAATTAAAAAGAAGACCATCAAAATGTATGTAACAGTTACTGGTTATTTGCTCTACAACCCAAGTGTCTCCATTACTTTTTCTCTAGTTTCACTGACAGAGTTTTAGTAGAATCTAGAACAGAAGCTGCTGTTAAAAAAGGAACAATTAGTAGGCATGTAAAATGCTGCATAATAACCATAGAAATAAGTCAGATGAGGTTAGAAAGGCTTGTGGTAAGAGCTTGGATAAGCAGTTCATAAATAAACAATGGAAGGATATATGTATGCCTCCCAAATATGCAACAAAGTCTAGAAGATTTAGGATCTTTCCTTGGAAGTGTTTGCATAGGTATTTTTATACTCCAAGCAAACTTCAAAGAATTTTTCCTCAGGTACAGTATTGCAAATCTTGGAGGTGTAAGATGTGATGGGGAGGAATGACATAACTGAGAACATATTTTTGGAAACATAATGAGTTGGTGGCATTTAAAAATTCCCTGCAGACTACTCTGTCAGAAATACTGGGTGAGCAAACTAGTGTAACTAAGAAAATTATTTTCTGAGTTGTGATACAAAATCATAATTGCCTAGACATGGTTAGGCCATGCTGAGTTCAATTTTGGTGGCTGCCAAAAAAGCAATAGAAAATGGAAAACAAAGTCTAAATCAACTGTACTAGAACCAGTGACTATAGTAACAGAGATAAAAGAACTGGAAGTTGGATCTACAAAAAGAAGGAGCAAATTACATAAACAAAATGGGATTTTAAGGAAGAATACATGCAGAATAATGTTTTGGAGGAGTAATGAGGTTTAAGGGAAATGCAGGAATTTAATGAGCTATGTAGTGTTTGACTGACAATGACTGTATATATTATAACTGATGTATAATGTCTGCAACTGAAATATGTCAATGTGGTTTGTTTTCTTTTATATAAATTTGTGAATGCCTATGTCATAACTGATAATTCAATAAAGATCTTATTTGTTAAAAAAATAGTAGTAGTTAAGGAGAGTAAGAGGGATTCAGGAGATACAGTGAGAAGTAAAGTGGGGGTTGCACATACCCATTCATCCAAGAAGGAGGAATAAATGGAGACAGATGAAAGCTGAGAATGGAAGACAAATGGGGATCACAATCATTAAAGAGAGAAGAGGAAAAATGCTGACAGAAAAGGGGAGAGAAGAAATTAACACAGGCTAAAAGCATCAAGGCTAAACCTTGAACGGAGATCGCAAGGAGAGGGATGTAGTAGATATGGAAGAATTAGCTAAGGTTGGGGTGGGAAAGATGTACAGAGACACAGAGAGAGGAGATAGAGGACATGAGTCAGAATGCAGATGCAGGGGGCAATATAACACAAAGGGGAAAATGGAATAAGAGACCATAAGAATGATATTATCTCAATGACAGGGAAAAGGAAAAGTTGGGAAAAATGGTGAAAGAAATGGGGTAGAGAATGGGATAAGACAATATGTAGTGGGCATACAAAATAAGAGATTGGACTAAGAGATGGCAGATACCCCATTTGCAACAATTACACTATCATAGTGATGACAGAACAAGGGGTAAACTGGAAAGCCATACAGAGAAGAGAGATTGAAGCTCTGGATTTGGAAGTTAGTTATGCAAATATAAACACAGAGAAGAGAAAGGGGTGCACAGAAAATGAGTTAATCTTAAGGGAAGTACAACAGAAAAAAAATAGATCCAAGAAGATGAATACACAGAGAAAAGAATGTGAGGCAGAGATGGAGTACCTAAAATTTAAAATCAAACTGAGGAATATAAATGGGACAGAGAATAGAATAAAGACAGAAAATGAATGATGGGCTATCTGAAGAAGTTAGAGGTATAAATATTAGCCCTACAAGAAACACACTGGGATACAGTCTAGTAACAAGTGTTTCTTGGGAAGGAAAAAAGCAGAAAAGGACATCACTGCCAATTAAAATTACAAAAAAAAACCTCACAACCAACCCTGGAGATAGACAGGAAACCAGAGTAGTAAAAAGGAGATTTGTGGGAGTTAGAGAAAGACTAGAGGTGTAGAAAAGTAACAAGTGTATCAATATACCTACACATACAGATGAAAGTAAAAATATCGAGAGCAACATTTGCAGAAATCATAAGAAATCAGGAAGGGATATGGATAGTAATAGGTAACTGAAGCATAATTTCAAGGAGGGATGATATAAATGAAAGGCAAAAAAATAGATGAATGGAGAGAGAGAGAATAGATTTCACAGAGATTACTTAAATCAGTAAGGTGGACAGTCATGTGGAAGGAAGTGAGAAAGGAAGGAAGAGAGGAAGGGTAGACATATGACTGTCACAGGCATGACATTTCATCTAGAACAGATAGGGGATACATTATCTTGGAGAATGGATATAGAGTAGTTTCTGCAGAGCGTGACCAGATACTCATTTCATATCATGCAACATCAGGGGATGAAATTAAGGTAGACGTGGATAAGGCAATGCATAGACACAGGAGCACTGAAAACTACCAGAAGGAATATGAACAGGAAAAAGACTAACTGATTAAAGGGATGGAGAAGATTTTAGAAAATGGGAAAAAGAGACAGGGCAACATTAGGAGAAGGAAAAATACCAGATAAAAAAAATACAAACATAATTAAGGTAAAGACAGAGATTAAGGAAGACCAATAGGAAGACGATGATGGAAGAACTGAAAGAGATACAATATGTGAGGATATAGGAAAATGCTGCAAGCATGGAGAGATAAAGGGATAAGAAATAAAATAGTGGTAGCTGACAGATTATACTTTAGTGGTGATGCAAAAATTACTAAAATGCTTGCAGAAAGGCTTCAACAATAAGTAGTAGACAGAAATATAGACAGGTTGCAAACAGAGACCAGAAAGGGGATGGTAACTAAATCAGAGGAAGCATTATGAGGATTTAGTGAATATTATGAGATGTTTTACATGAAGGAGGGCATGTAGAATGGTCAGACAGAAGGACAAGAGTAAAGATGGAGGTGTCCATTAATTAAGTTAGAGAGGAAGGATAAAACAATTTTGACACTCCCAGTAGGGAGAACATAGAAATTGTGTAGGAGAGAATGGCAAAAGGGAAATCCCTGGGGGGTGATGGCTTCCCAATGGAATTTTGTGAGATACTGAAATATAAAATGATAGACAGAGAGACAGACAGACAGATAGCTTGTCTGTCTTATTCAATGGAGTACGGCAGAGATGTTATCCACCTTGTTCCTTGGACAGCAATGATATCAGTAATGCATAAAGAATGTGAGAATCCAAATGCTCCCATCCTCTGAGACCAATTTCAATACTAAACCATGATTATAAAATGTTTCATGCAAATACTATCAGATATATTCAGCAAAATAGTACACAAAATAATTCACTGAGCTCAGACTGGATCTGTGGGGGAAAGGAGGATGGCAGACAGCCTGATAACTGCAATGCTGATCACGCAAGATACAGAACAAAAAGAAACTGTACTCAATTGAATAGAATTCCCTACAAATTACAACATTGTTAGCAGCCTCCTGATTTCCACCCCAGTGGTGCAAGACTTGGGAACACAGGTTGACAGTAATCTGAACTTTGACCACCAAGTTTCCACAATGGTAAGGAAAGCCTTCTACTTTGCGCACGTCATAAGCAAGGGCATACATCCCGGTCAAGGGATGTTTAACTCCACTGTATTTTACCATCATAAGACCACTAATAGAGTACAATGCATCATTCTGCATGTACCTCACCAGACACCTGAGTTGGAAAGACCTCAGAGATTTCTCACTAAGAAAATACAGGGACTCCAAACCACGACCTATATGGACAGGCTGAAAGCCCTGTCACTTTACTCTGCATCTTATAGGCTGCCAAAGGGTGACTTCTGCCTGGCCTATAGGGCAATCTCCAACCCTGCCCTAATGGAAATGCTGCATATCTGCAAGTCAAATGGCACAAGAGTCACTCGCTCTAGGGGCCTCAACCTAGCTTGTTACATTAACAGAACATGCTGAAAAGACAGATATGTCTCCCAAAGACTGCTGCTTCTCTGGAACAGACTTCCTATTCATATAAAACAGAGCTCCTCACTGATCATATTTAAATGCAACCTAGATAACTGGATGGGAGACTGCAAACTTTCTCCTGTTGTGGCACCCCTGTCCTTCAAGGACAGGGGTAGCCGGTATTGATCACAGCGCTGCTCTGTTCATAAATTCCTTCTGTCAGCTACCCAAAATGAACAAATGTGGATGCTTGGGATTACATGGCTAAGCTTGTAAAGGCTCTAGGGCTGCTACCCAGTAACCTCCTATGAACCTAGGAGACAGAGTTACTAGCATCAATGGATGCAGAAAAGAAATTCAGTAGAGGTGAATCAGAGTATGTGTGAGATGTGAAGGAATGATAGAGATTCCAAAAAGACTGGATTGAGGGACTGAGGACAAGTTACAGAGAGGTCAGGTGAGATGTGAAGGAACGACAGATTCCAAAAAGACTGGATTGAGGGACTGAGGACAAGTCACAGAGAGGTCAGGTGAGATGTGAAGGAACGACAGATTCCAAAAAGACTGGATTGAGGGACTGAGGACAAGTTACAGAGAGGTCAGGTAAGATGTGAAGGAACGACAGATTCCAAAAAGACTGGATTGAGGGACTGAGGACAAGTTACAGAGAGGTCAGGTGAGATGTGAAGGAATGACAGAGATTCCAAAAAGACTGGATTGAGGGACTGAGGACAAGTTACAGAGAGGTCAGGTGAGATGTGAAGGAACGACAGATTCCACAAAGACTGGATTGAGGGGCTGAGGACAAGTTACAGAGAGGTCAGGTGAGATGTGAAGGAATGACAGATTCCGAAAAGACTGGATTGAGGGACTGAGGACAAGTTACAGAGAGGTCAGGTGAGATGTGAAGGAACGACAGATTCCAAAAAGACTGGATTGAGGGACTGAAGACAAGTTACAGAGAGGTCAGGTGAGATGTGAAGGAACGACAGATTCCAAAAAGACTGGACTGAGGGACTGAAGACAAGTTACAGAGGGGTCAGAGAGTGAAAATAACAGTGAGGTTGTAAAAGGTATAAAAATAGGAAGGAGAACAAGGCAGGGATGTCTTCTCTCACTGTTACTGTTTGCAATGTCCTTAGAGCCACTGCTGCAAGCAACAGAGGAGTCTGGTATAAGGGGTTACCAGTGTGGAAGCTGGTGATAGTATTTCCACATGCATATCATGTATTATTAACTCTACACACAGCTTCAAGGGTGGGGACAATAATTCAAAAGTACGGGTGAATATTTGCTCAGACACTAATATAAATATTAATTCAAACTTTATTTGTATTTGTTATGAAATAAAATCTTTAATTCAACAATGGAATACATATTTCTTTACAGCTGAAGAAAGTCTGATGCTGATAAAAATGTTTTTTTTTATGAAAATATTATATATATTACAATCAGCTGCTATGTTTCCAGATAGGAAGGTAATAAAAAGAACTTAGAAAAAAAGTGTTAATTTAATTTTTGTAGCATCCAATAAAAACAAGAATTGCATGTAAAGATCATACAAGGATATGGGAACATGGAGGGATACGTTCTCTAGATTCAGAATCCTACTCCTTAGCCACAATTCTAAATCACACTTTGGTTAAGTCTACATTATACATGAAAATGGAAGAGTTTAACTAAATAATAAAAAATTCATATACATATAATGATTTATATAGAGAAAAAATCATACATAATACAATCTTATGCTAAGTAAAAAATTACAGAGGCGGGAATATAAAAGTAAAAATGGGTCCAAGTAATGTGATGAATCTATTGAACAATTATAGAAACTATTTGTTAACTTTCTCATTACTTAGAAAATGGAAGTTTATGTTATTCCAAATTGATGTACACCAGGATTCATAGAAAGTCAAAACATTAATAACATGTTACTTCTTAAAAATAAAAATATAACACTTTGGTGTGATTGTTTAGCTAAAGGCTCATTGTTAACATTACAACAAATAATGAGAACATGTAGTGTGGATAATACATGTAGATTTATGTTACACAGTATACTTCAAAAATGTAAACCTCAGTTATGCTATATGAATGACAATGAAAAACAATTTTCCTAAAATTTTTGAATACTTAATATCTACTATTCAAGGGAATATTACTTTTAAAGCGAAAACATTAATAACATGTTACTTCTTAAAAATAAAAATATAACACTTTGGTGTGATTGTTTAGCTAAAGGCTCATTGTTAACATTACAACAAATAATGAGAACATGTAGTGTGGATAATACATGTAGATTTATGTTACACGGTATACTTCAAAAATGTAAACCTCAGTTATGCTATATAAATGACAATGAAAAACAATTTTCCTAAAATTTTTGAATACTTAATATCTACTATTCAAGGGAATATTACTTTTAAAGCAGGGGTCTCTCTAAATCCTATAAAATTATATTTAACAATAAAATAACCTTGACAACAGATTTTGGAATTTTATTGAACCAACAGTGGCAGATCTATGCAATGGGGAAAAACTGAGTTTTGATATTATAATCTATAGGTTTATCATCCTCACGTTTACACTGAAGAATTTTCACATGGAGAAATATTCATAGAGGTTTCATTACACCATTCCAAATCAAAAGTTAGTAAGTCAGAAATTTCTAAATGCTGGATATATGGTAAAATAACTAAAGCAGATTGGAAAAATATATTTGTGGATTGTGGAAAAGTTGATAAGTATACAAAGGATATAAATAATTTCTTCAAGGCAATATGGACAGATAAATGTGAACTTACAAGAGCAACATTTTTATTAAATGCTCCATTGCCTTCTGTTATAAGTAGTAAACAATATTGCTACCAGTTGCTAGAAAAGTAATTAGTAGAAAATGGAAATCTGATTCAGTTCTGTTAATAAATGATTTTACAGAATTAGCCAGTATTCTACATAACAATGAAAAAGAAGCAAATAAGTTAAGATCTTAAAATAGTATTATAAAACCTTTTTGTTGAGCCAGATTGGAGATGCTAATAGTTAACTATAATGGAAAAACAATTTTAAAGTTCCATGTTTGATGATTTGAAAAATGTTTATTGCTTTAGAAAAAATGTATTGAATCTTCCTTCCTGTTTTATATGTACATACTGTAAATATGTTAAAATTAATAGTTATTTGAAAAAATACAGGTGATACAGATGTGTATTTTCACATGGTTTCTGTACCCAGAGCATGTCTTTGGGGGTGGGCTGCCTCACCCTATTATACTGAAAAACACAAAGCAAAAACTCTGGGAATAAATCTGGTGGCAGACAGGCCACAGGTGGCACAAGAAATAGTAGCGAAAACAAAAACGATGAATGAACTGTGGATCACAGACATTAAGGGTGTCTTACAAGCATGCATGGCAGTGAATTTGTTAAGATGAGTAAAAATATATCACAAAGCATTGTGGAATGGTATATTTTGGGAAAGTAAAAAGTTGGAGGGAAAGTCAAAATATTATGGAACAGACAGGCTACAAAAATATTTAAGCTGCAGTGGCAAAGTAAGGAGAAAGTAAACTGTAAGGAGAGAATTATTTCCATGGGAGGACACAGGCAGGAAACAGCACAATAGACAATAACAGGGAGGTAGACGAAAAGACAGTAAGACTCAGTATTAACCACAAGTAGTAGCAGAGAATAGGGTTAAGTCATGGAGGAAAATAAGGGAGGAATATTAAACGGAACACTTAAAACAGGAGTATCAAGGAAAAGTAAATAAATTTAACAAAATACAGAGGAATGTCAGAAGAGGAAGAATTTCTGGAACTTATATGGAAGCTCAGATTTTACTATAGTTTATTAGACTTAAATACACTTTATAAATGGTTTGAGTAGACTTTACATAAATACAGTAGAATAGATCTTGCATAAATACAGTACTCATTTTATAGAAGACCTGAAAAACAGACATATTAAGGCAGGCCTATATCTTCACTTTTATATTTCATATTTTAAATACAGTTTCAGTGAATGTAGTTTCAGGAGAAAGGAATGATAAGGTAAAATAACCTTCAGGCTTAGCATGAGATGTACGGGGCTTACAGTTCTCAAGTGAAGCAACAAGATGTGCCATTTTCAAGGGAATGTGACAATGTTTGTTTTTCAATGGAATGTTGAAACTTTGCAGAGACAGAAATCAGACTGTTAGGCATACAAAATAATTCTTACTTACATGGTACAAGGCTTATGTGGGCCACGGTAGTGCAGCGGTCAGCGTTGTCGCCTCACAGCAAGAGGTTCTCCCATTTGATTTTCGGCTGGAGTGCCTTCTGTGTGGAGTCTGCATGTCCTCACCGCTGTTGAGTGACGCTTAAAGACATGCAGGTAGGTGCGTGCATGAATGGGTGTTCCTTGCTTGAAGGTTGAGCATCAGGCTGGTAACTCGGCACCGTAAAATCCACTGCCAGTCATTGGCAGACCAGAGTTCCGCTGTGGCGATCCCTAACCAGGAAAAGCCAAAATACTTTTTTTTATGGTACAAGGCCTGAGAATCAAGGTTAAAGGGGTGGATACAACTACCAAATGAAAGTTACTGAACACAAGCAATAAAATATGTATGACTTAGAACAGCGCTCTGAGTCTGAGTTTCAATTCAAGACTTGTTCCCATATTGTTGGATTACTTTATTTGCTTCCAGTTATATGACATTTATGTACACTGCCATGACATCTGTATATGCTGCCCTGCTATTCAGCATTTACAAACTTATTATATCCTGATAGTCACTATATAACCACATAAACTGTACTTATCAGGCAACCAGTGCAACAAGACCTTCATTTTAAAGGTGCAGATAAAAAACTTAGATATTTGGCACTTGTTCAGTGCAGCTGTAGACACATACCCTGAATGTTTCATTATACAGGCAATAGAAGTGAAGAGAGAAGAGGGGAGAACCAAGACAGGGTTGAATGGTATGGGAGTATGGTGGCTACAGGAAAGGGAAGGTAGCTAGAAGGAGGAATTAAGAAAAAATGGGAAAAAGAAATACAGAAAGGCAGTCAGAGGAATTGAGAAGAATGCTTGAATTACCAAGATATGTGTCCACGGCATGTACATTTAACATGTTTGCCTGGAAATGTCTCTACAGGTACTTTATACCCTCATAAAATTAGCAGGGATATTCCTAAATTTGGATGTGATTTGTTGGAGATATAAAGAGGGCAGGTGCACATGGAAACATATTTTGGACTTGTAGGATGTTGGAGGGATAAAGAGCACAAATATAGCAATTGTTCATAGGTTCATAGATTCATAGATTAGTACTAGGCTAACTGCCCTTGCGAGCCATTTTAAGTCTAGCCCATTATCCCTTGTGAGGCTCAAACCATGCCCCTTGTGTTTGTAAGGAAAACACCTTAACCATTAGGCCACCCTCCCAACCTTTTTTTAAGCCTAGCCAATTATCCCTTGTGAGAGTCAAACCCTGCACCTTGTGTTTGCAAGGCAAACACCTTAACCATTATGCCACCCTCCCAACCTTGAACAGTTATTCCCAGAGACAGGGGCAGTGTCTTAAAAACTTTACTTGTTGGGATAATCAAAAATAAAGGAGGAAAACAGGAAATTAATAAGACTATTTATTAATAATGGTTTTCAAAAAGATGGTAACAAGGAAATGAGTGCTAGCAACACCAGCAACAAACGCAGAGATTAGGAGACTAACAGATCACCTGGAGGAGGAAGATCAGGACAGAAAAGGAAAAGGAAACATGTCGAAAAATATGGGAAATTGTTACAAAAACAGTTAGCTGAACAGTAGAAGAGAAAAGGAAACATATCGAAAAATACGGGAAAGGAAAAGGAAACACAAGTCAAAAAATACGGGAAATTTTTACAAAAACAGTTAGCTGAACAGTAGAAGAGAAAAGGAAACCCAAGTCAAAAATATAGGAAATTGTTACAAGAACAGTTAGCTGAACAATAGAAGAGAAAACAAGACAGAAGAAAACATGGAAATAGACCGGGGAAAGGTGAGGGTGGAAAAGGCATTTGAGACAATTAAGCCATGGAGAGGTAAGCACAGAGAGGATATGGAGGAATGAACTGAAAAAAAAAGCTTAGGAGTAAAGTGGACCAGGCATAACAATATAACGGGGGAAATATAGCCATTCAATGGGAGAAAATGGTTAAAATACCACTGAATCTCTCTTGTAAAGGAAATACAGGGAGGAAGAAAGCTTGTACACCATGAGGACAGCTTTACTACAGCCTGTGTATACAAAGGTGGCAGAAATGTTTAAAAGATGGATGCCATCTTTAATTTCAACAGTACTTACCTCACATGAGCATTCTCATATTCCATAGAAAATAATTGGTAGTTGGGAAAGCAGTCAATACAAGGTACATAAAGAAGTTATTTTATCAGCTGTTAGGAAATACATGTAACAGGATAGGGAATGACCCTTATAAAATGGGATGTCACAATATATTTTTACTTAAGGGGTATAAGTAGTTGTATGGTTGAAAAGGAGCAGGAGTAATGGAGAAGTTACATGACAACAAAACTCCTAGTTTAGGCTGATAGTGGCTGTATAACAGAAAGCAAATCTGTTTTGTACTGTTTGGAGAAACCAGACAGCTGCTAGGACAGCATCATACTACATACATATTATGCATGCAGAATGTTTATGAAATGTGTCTAAATAGTGGACTTGGTGCTTTGAATCATAAAATAAAATGATTGTTTATAACTGTAATATAAACTAAAACAAAGGTGAAACTATTGTAATTGCTGATGTGAGGCAATTGGAGAAGTGCTATCATATTAAAAGTTAAAAAGGTAGACACCGCTTGCTATCAGCGGATAACAGAAACGCACCATGCATCTGGTTTACACATGTGAAGATGATGATGAAAAATAAAAGAAGTTACCTTTAGAAATAATCAACATCAATGGTCATTTCAATAGTTAATACGTATTTTGTTCTTTTTCTTCAACATCTGTCTTTCTCACTACATGTGTCTTTCGGCTTTTCCCGGTTAGGGGTCGCCACAGCGGAACTCCGGTCCACTAATGATTGGCAGTTGATTTTTACGTGCCGAGTTGCCAGCCCTGACGCACAACCTTCAATGAAGGTACGCCCATTCACGCATGTCTCCACGCAGAAGACGCTCTAGCTGAGAATCGAACCGGACAGCGTCTTACTGTGAGGCAACAATCTCACTACTGTTTTCTTGAAAGTTAGTTTTGAATGATCCCACACATTCAATACTTCTTCGTCTTTAGTCATTTGTTGTGGCTTATGATTTCAGTGCTTCTTAACTACTTATATAGTGAAAAGTCTGCAAGTTTCTAGTATATCAGCCTTGCACATTACTGTACCTTTCAGCATACAAACTCTCAGCTAGCAGTATATCAGCATAAATCACAAAGTGCATATATTCTGTATTAAAGAGCCTGCATCTGTCCATCTCCACTTTCCTTATGTTTTGTGAGTCTTTTCATATATAACTGACTGTCTTATGTTGCCATAATGAATCTTTCCTCTTTCAGTTTGAGTTTCCTTAACCTTTTAAATGTCAGATGTTGACCAACATCTGGTTGTGCATGTGGCTATATACATTTGACACACCATCCGTGGAATTTCCAATGTCTTTTTCCTAATGTCAGGCCCTATACTACCTTTCCTGCTCTTTCTGTTGCTTGTGTTGTTTCTCTACTTCTGGATTTATTTCCTTTTCTACTTCCTTCTAAAATGTTTATGTTAATGTGAAAATAAATGACATGTTACATCACTAGTCCAAAAATTATAGACTTGTACATATAATTACTTTTTGCAAAGGCCCATGCCTCCTTCAGACAGTGGGATGTTAGAACTTTCTATACACTTCAACCTCAGCTAAGATAAGGCATTTCACTTGTGCTCTTCTAACTGAAACACCAGTTCTCGCAGCCAGCTGAGCATGCCAAAAATATGCTACAAGAGGAAGGACACAATGTTTTTATTGCCCGAACTTTGTGTTCGGTTAACAAAAGCAGTTTTCAGTATTAGCTTCAGTCTTCTGAAATATTCCTCATTAATCTTTGCTGACACATGTTAACATGCATTACTTATTTTTCTTCCATTCCAAGATATTTACAAGTTCCTTCTTGTGCCAGTTCTTTTATATGACTATCTTCATTAGTCTGATTATGTTTTCATGATACGTATGTTGCTTTTACATATTTATTAAGGTTCAGTGTCATTCTTACTTTATGTGAGTTTTTTGATGTTTTATAAACTAACCTTACTTATTTAAAACTATTATTGTATTCTGTACATTTACATTGCTTCTCTTTTTCCAAATGGTTTAGGTTTCTAAAAGCATGATGGGAATGGACTCCGTTCTTGAGTCAGGGGGTGAGTAAAGTTCAGATTTTCATGCTTGCTAAGACTGTACACAGAATCACCTCTTTCTACAGTTCATACAGGGTTACATGTACTGGTAGCATATTTAAGTACAATTGTAAATACTTTTTTACTTGTCCTGTTACTCCTACTACTACCGGCATGGTCTGGGTATCTTTTTTCCACACTGTTGTTGTTACTGCTTTTTTGTGGTGTTTTATAATGTTGTGCGGCATAGTCCACAAGACACCACAACTGCAGGTGTAGCAGTTTCAACGATTAATGCTACATTTGTCTTTTTTTTTTCTTGGACTATGGTATCTAGTTTTCTTGTATCTATTTTCGGAACTGTTGGTACTGGGTGATCCCATGGGATCTGAACTTCATCACTGTGATTAATGCCTTGTGTATCATGTCTCTATCTTTTTTTTAACTTCTATAAATGTTTTGGGATTCTGACATCAAGACAAGAATGGACGCAATTCCTAGTTCACATAACAATTCAAGTTGCTAGGATTAGTATTGCTACAGTCTTTGATGTTAGCTAGGGATGCACAACCCACAATGTACCCAGAATTGCCTCCTTCTGCAGTTCAAGTGAAGTTACATGCATCATTAGCATATTTAAGTATAACTTTACTTTTTTAACCCCTGCAGCTCCTGCTGTTATTGGAACTATTTAGGTATATCCACCCACATTGCTCTCATTTCTTCTCGTGTCTCTTCAGATGTAAGGCACTATAGTCAGCGGATGTAGCAATTTCAATGATCAATTCAATGCTGCTTTTGCCTTTTTTCTTGGACTACTATATCCACTTTTCATGCATGTATATTTTGACCTGCTGGTATTGGGTGATCTAAAGTGATGTAGGCTTTTACACTGTTGACAATGCTTTGGGGTTCACATTTCAAAAGGTTCTCAGCTACATCTATGCTGAAGTGTTTGCACAATCCCCAGTACAACAGTCTGGCAACATTATTGTGCCTTTCTGTAAACAGACCTTGAGCCATGAGTGCTTCTCACCCAGCAGCAAGATGCACAATTTTTCCAGCTCTACTTTGTAGAACCTGCATTTGTCTGTTTCTCCAACTTTTTCTGTAGACTTTGTAAACCAAAGTGTATATAGCCCACTATTTTATGCCACCATTGCTTGCATTTCATCTTTTGGTTTCAGTTCACCTCTCTTACTGCTCTGTTTACTTTCTCCAAGTGTTTTAGGTTTCTTCTACCATGATAAGAATACATCCCATTCCTAAGCCATTGTATGATTTCAGTTTATGAGATTAGTATCATTTCAATATTTGATGTTAACCAAAACTGCTCCACTCAGTAACAACAAGGTGCCCAGAACTGTCTCCTTCAACGGATCATAAGCAGTTAAATGTACTGGTAGCATATTTATGTACAATTGTAATTTTTTTATTGGTATTGTGGCACCTACTACTATTGCAGTTGTCTTGAGTATCTTAGTTCCATGTTGCTCTTGTTTCTGCTTACAAATCCTGGTATTTTATGACTTTATATCTCAGTAAACTCTGGCTTTAGCAATTTCAATGCTCAGTGCTACTTTTAACTTTCTTTTCCTGAACTACTACATCTGGTTTTCTCAACTCTATTTTATTGAGCTGTTTGAATGGGTGATCCCTAGTAATACAACCCTCTTCATTCCCTATACTTTGTGGTTCATGCTTCCAATCTCTGTCAGCTACTTTAATGTTGTACTATTTGCACACTCCCCAATGCAACATTCTCGTCACATTATTCTCTTTCACTGTACAGACCCTCACCCATAAGTGTACCACACCCATCAATGAGCTGTACAAATGTTTCCAGTTCTGTTTTACAGAACCTACATTTGTCTGTTTCTCCAACTTGTTCTATACATTTTGTAGGCTAACATGTACAAAGTCTACTATCTTGGGCAGCCTTTATTAGCCTTTCACTTTTTGATTTCAAATTATGTCTCCTCAACCATTCCTGCATCAAGTCTTGGTCATCACAAAGTTGTTCCAAAAGCTATCCATATTTGCAACTAGAGTTGTGGACCTCCCAGTTTTTATTTTCCTTCTTATCTGATCCTTTTCTTTATATACTTTTTATTTTTTGGCACACTCAGTTGCTATATTTCCATCTACTTCTGGCTTGACTTCCATTCCTGCTTGGTTCTGAAGTGCTTCTGCTAAATTAACAAAGATGTCATTTAGACTTCTCTTCGTGCTTTAAAACTTTCACTATGTTGGGATCTGATGAGGTCAGCAAATATGTATACAACCCCGCTACTGCAAATCTATACACACAGTCTACTGCAAGAAAATCCATGCCTCATTAAGAACAAAGGATGTATAATGTTGGTATACACTGTTTATATATAGATATATATATATATATATATATATATATATATATATATATATATATATATATATATATATATGGGTCTTCTTTGAAACACCCATAACATCTAATTTCATAACACCGAGCACCGAGAAGACTAGGACATCTAAAACCCAAAACACCTAAAACTCATAACATCGAATTTCATAACATCAAACACTATAAATCACAGGAAAATAACACCCTCTCCATATATAACGACACCAAACTACCAAACACACTTTCTACTACATTTCTGCAGGAGGGCTTTGATACAGTGGGGTTAGGAAATTAACTTTTTCCCACTGTAGTGTGATCTTGGAGTTGGTATATTTAATTTATGGGGGTGTGTGGGGGGTGCAGGGGGGCTTGCTCCCCTGCAGAAATGTAGTAAAAAGTGTGTTTGGTAGTTTGGTGTCGTTATATGTGGAGGGGATATTATTTTCCTGTGATTTATAGTGTTCGATGTTATGAAATTCGATGTTATGAGTTTTAGATGTTCTGGTCTCAGTGAAATTAGATGTTATGGCTTTTAGATGTTTCAAAGTAGACCTATATATATATATATATATATATATATATATATATATATATATATCACTTGATAAGTATGAAGTATTTTTATTGTTTCTTGTCTAACTGGTTCAATACCTTTTTGTGGCCAGTCAATCACGCCAAAGTGACAAGTTACAACAAGAAGAGCAAATTAATTTATAGCTTGGACTTTATCCTGAGATGTCATAGAAGTTTTCAATATTAGGTTTGGTCTTCTGAAGTATTCCTTACTGAGCTTTATTCTCATTTGTTCATATTTTATTACTGACCCTTCATCTATTCCCTGGGATTTATATACTCCCTCCTGCTCAAGTTCCTTTATACTACAGAGAAAACAAAATGCAGGCTGACCACAGTATAAGTACTTTCACCCTCCAAGGCTCTTTATCAAATGTCCTTTATAATGGAGTTGAGCTTTCGTGGTGGTGCAGCTTGCCTTTTATAAATGCTGCCTTTGCATATTTCTCAAGATAAAAATGTCATTCTTATAACATTTGAGAATGTTTTAACCATTTGTATTTGTGATTTCAAATCCCTGTCTGATGAATTATAGAATTTGAAATTATCTACAAAAGTACATGAGGTATCTTTAGACAAGGTTGGTCTGTAAGAGTTAGAGTTTAACCATAGCCTTTCATCTTTTATTTCAGTTCACCTCTCTTACCAGCTTGGTTTAATTTCCCAAGTGTTTTAGGTTTCTTATACCATGACAGGAATAGTCATCATTCATAAGTTTGGGTATAATTAAAGTTTATGAAATTAGTATTGTTTCAGTCTTTGATGTTAGCAAATGGTGCTCTTCACAGTACGTGCAGTGTACCCATCATGTACCCAGAACCCCGAACTGAATCCTTTTGCAATTCATACAGTTACTTGTACTGGTAGCATAGCCAAGTACAACTGTAGAGAATTTTTAATTAGTCATCTTTTTTAATTAGATTCATTGATCCTACTATTATTGGAACTCTCTCTGTATCTTTCTTCCACTGCTCTCATTTCTGTCTGCAAATCCTTACATTTTATGACATTGTGTCTCTCTGAACCTAAGACACTGTAATCCCTAAGTGTATAAATTTTATGACATTGTGTCTCTCTGAACCTAAGACGCTGTAATCCCTAGGTGTATAAATTTTATGACATTGTGTCTCTCTGAACCTAAAACGCTGTAATCCCTAGGTGTATAAATTTTATGACATTGTGTCTCTTTGAACCCAAGACACTGTAATCCCTAGGTGTATAAATTTTATGACATTGTGTCTCTCTGAACCTAAGACGCTGTAATCCCTAGGTATATAAATTTTATGACATTGTGTCTCTCTGAACCTAAGACGCTGTAATCCCTAGGTGTATAAATTTTATGACATTGTGTCTCTTTGAACCCAAGACACTGTAATACCTAGGTGTACAACTTTTATGACACTGTGTCTCTCTGAACCTAAGACGCTGTAATCCCTAGGTGTATAAATTTTATGACACTGTGTCTCTTTGAACCCAAGACACTGTAATACCTAGGTGTACAACTTTTATGACACTGTGTCTCTCTGAACCTAAGACGCTGTAATCCCTAGGTGTATAAATTTTATGACATTGTGTCTCTTTGAACCCAAGACACTGTAATACCTAGGTGTACAACTTTTATGACACTGTGTCTCTCTGAACCTAAGACGCTGTAATCCCTAGGTGTATAAATTTTATGACACTGTGTCTCTCTGAACCTAAGACGCTGTAATCCCTAGGTGTATACATTTTATGACACTGTGACTCTCTGAACCTAAAACACTGTAATCCCTAGGTGTATACATTTTATGACACTGTGCCTCTCTGAACCTAAAATGCTGTAATCCCTAGGTGTATACATTTTATGACACTGTGCCTCTCTGAACCTAAAACGCTGTAATCCCTAGGTGTATACATTTTATGAGATTGTGCCTCTCTGAACCTAATACGCTGTAATCCTTAGGTGTATAAATTTTGACATTGTGTCTCTCTGAACCTAAAATGCTGTAATCCCTAGGTGTACAAATTTTATGACAGTGTCTCTCTGAACCTAAAACGCTGTAATCCCTAGGTGTACAAATTTTATGACACTGTGTCTCTCTGAACCTAAAATGCTGTAATCCCTGGGTGTATAAATTTTATGACACTGTGTCTCTCTGAACCTAAAACGCTGTAAACCCTAGGTGTATACAGTTTATGACACTGTGTCTCTCTAAACCTAAGACGCTGTAATCCCTAGGTGTATACAGTTTATGACACTGTGTCTCTCTAAACCTAAGACGCTGTAATCCCTAGGTGTATACATTTTATGACACTGTGTCTCTCTGAACCTAAGATGCTGTAATCCCTAGGTGTATACATTTTATGACACTGTCTCTCTGAACCTAAAACGCTGTAATCCCTAGGTGTATACATTTTATGACATTGTGTCTCTCTGAACCTAAAACGCTGTAATCCCTAGGTGTAGTAATTTCCATGCTCTGTGTTACTTCAGTCTTTTCTCATTGACTACTATATCTGGTGGTCTTCCATCTATTTTTGAACTGTTGGTAATGGGTCGATCCCACGTCCTGTACTGTTGGTAATGGATCGATCCCACGTCCTGTACTGCTGGTAATGGGTCGATCCCACGTCCTGTACACCTTTTTCTCTATAATGCTCCTCGGCTACTTTTATATTGCACTCTTTGCACATTTCCTAGTACAATAGTTATACCACACTACTGTGCTTTTCAGTGTACAGGCCCTATGCCATGAGTGATAACAGTAAGCAAAATGATGTGTTACTGTTTCCAGTTCTTTTTTGACAGAGCCTACACTTGTCTGTATCTCCTACATGTTCAATAGACTTGTCAAACAACATGTACACAGTCGACTATCCCGGGCTGACATTACTAAACTTTTTCTCTTTTGGTTTTAACTCACCTCTCCTTAACTACTCCTGCATAAAAACCGTATCAACATGAGGTCATTACATGAGATCTCTATACTTGCCTGTATATTTATGGCTTTTTCACATTTCTTTCCTTCTGCTTATATTCTTTCTTTTGTTTCTTTGGCATATTCAGTTGCTATCTAGCTTTTGTCTTTCTTCTGGTTTGGTTTCCCTTCCCACTTGACACTGGAATGTCTCTGCTAAACTAAGAAGAAAAGTTATTTTGGACTTTCTCTCCTCATGTTTTAAAACTTTCACTATGTTTGAATCTGATGAGGACTCA